>NC_057350.1:126499279-126809779 GCF_016509475.1 Prionailurus bengalensis
TTCCTATCTGCAGCAGTATTCAATCTTACCTGGGTTTCAAGAGGTAATTTAGAAGAGGTGATCTCTCTCAAAATTGAGACAGATTTTATCCAGCCTTTTGCTCTCTCTTCCTCCTTTTATTTCAGCTTTGGTGCCATTATTTAAGATTTATTTTAATGTTTATTTATTTTTGACAGAGAGACAGAGACAAAGAATGAGTGGGGGAGGGACAGAGAAGGAGGGAGACACAGAATCTGAAGCAAGATCCAGGATCTGAGCTGTCAGCGCAGAGCCTGATGCGGGGCTCGAACTCACAGACTGTGAGATCATGACCTGAGCCAAAGTCAGACGCTCAACCGACTGAGCCACCCAGGCACCGCTTTGGTGCTATTATTGTAAAGAGATTACATTGTTTCTCAAACTATCTTCCTTCCCTTGATAGATTCAAAGAATCTCTTCCTAATCCTTTTGGAAACCTCTATAAGATATATCACGTTTTAAAACATTTATCTAATTTTGAAGTTATTCCTAACCTGCCATATTTTGTGGGTTTATGTTTTCTTTCCTTGGTTCTTTTCTTTATGAAAAAAATCTCCCTTCCCCCATGCCCAGCAGTTACATTTCTAACTCTGTCAACTAACTACAAAGGGTTATTATAACTTCTTGCATGTTTTCCTGGATCCCTGATAAGTTATTTGGAAAATATCCTCTTGATTTCTTTCTTGTTTATTGTTGAATCTTAAAATTCTAACTTTCATTTTTTCATAGGATGTTTTCAAATAATAAGTAGATTTGTAGTGGATTTAAATTTGCCTACAAGGCTGTAGAACTAAATTGTGTGGTGGTCACTGTTAATAATTTTGTATCACTTTGCAGATGAGTTTCCATTCATTCCTTGTCAGAGCCTAGCCTGGTATATTTCTGCTGCACAGCCTCCTTCTGTACCTTTGCTGAGAAGGGGTAATTTCTCTTATCTAAAAATCTCACTTCCAACTCTTGTCCCAGTGAGGCATTTTTCCAATCTATGATTGAGTAATTAAAGTCTTCCATTATTACTACCTGGCCTAATTTCGCAGCTTCCACAATCTCAATTAACATTTCTATCTCAGTTTCCTGGTCAGGTGGGCTGTAACATATCCCTATTATGACTTTTTAATTATGTGAGAATGGAATTTCTACCCACAGAGATTCTACAGAAGTCCCTTTTTCTGATAAGATTTTTATCCTACTGCTTGGTAGAACTATCCTTCACACAGCATTATTACAGAAATGTATTTATTTATATCCATCCTCTTTGCAGGATGTATTTGAAACAGCTTACAGAAATACACACCAAAATGAAAAACAAATACTGGCTAGTGAGAAAATAGCGGCAAGGAAAAATAAGGGTAGAACAATAAGATGTAAGAAGAATGAATTCATGCATTGTAAGTATTGGTTACTAGAGTATGCCATAAACCTGCCTCACAGTTTCCTTATGGCCAGTATGAAGAAGGAAATAGAATCAATTGCAGGTTTAGAGTGTCTTTGAGGTAAAATTAAACGAGTTGCTTAAGAAAGACACAAATGTTTCCTCTTTAGAGATTGAAACATTCTCCTCTTGGTCCGGATAGCATCCTCAGTAATACTCTTACAGTAAATGTAACATGCTTCATTCACCAGTTAACCTCCCAGTGTGTTGCCAGTGTAGGATTACTGCAAAAATGGCAATGAATAGTTTGATGAGAATACTTCTATGTGTGAGCTTCTGGTAAGCCCAAGTGAGCTTCTGTTAAGTAGTGAGCAGGAGTGGGTTCAGGAGTATCCTCCCTGACAAATAACTGACCTGCAGATATTCTGTGTGGCCAGCTAAATACAGGGTTCCATATTTTAAAGGTCAGCTGAACAAGAGTTTTGATATTTGATCATGACTGTGGAGGAAACTCTCCTCAAACCTCAGTTGAAAAGAAAATGAATTCTCCTCCACATGAAATACCCATGAGTGGAGACAAGGCTTTACACAGCAGGCAGCTTGGGATCAGAGACAATATTTGGGTGGGCAAGTGACATGGCCACACCAGTTTGGCTTGTGAATGTCTGTAAGTGCATGTTGATGAATGCATGCTCAGACAGTAAAGCACCTCTAATGTTAACAATGTACTTACAGGTCAACTATCCAAGATAAGCTAGTAACAAAATATTTGCTCTGGCAGTTTATAAAATCATTTACAAAAATGTTGAATTAAACCACTAGGCTTGGGACCAATCCCTGATAGCTTTTTTTTTTTTTTTTTTTGCTTATGCATTTTAGTTATAGACCAGATAAAGGATGACAAATATTTATCAAAATCAATGATTCAAATTTTAGACTAATTAATCTTCTATTTTTCCTGGTAGTAGTTAGAAAGCAAGGGCAACAATCTACAGAGGACTTTTCTGTTCATGGTAATGATAAATAAAATAATATCATCTGCACATAGGCTTTTGCCAATTTGCTTCCTGTGGTGGAGTGTTTGGTGGAGGGTAGATAAGCGAGATTTGCATGTAGTGGAGGCAACTGTAGTCTCAAGTCATAAAGATAAAAGTTAAAAATAAGGTGGTGATGGGGTGCAGTGCACAGACCTGTTTTATTCCACTGGAAATGATCTGCTGCATCAGGCGACTGTCTTGATCTCCTCAGAGTCTCATGGGAACATTATGTACTGATTCAGTGCAGGAGTCTATAATTAGGAACAATATGGCCATATCAGCCCATAACTAATTTTTCTCACAGAGCCTCAGGAAAGATCAACAAAACTGTGAATCTAACTCATGACAGTGTCACAAAGATGCCTTCAAGTCTATAAATGGACAATAACAGAGCAGGCACCCCAAAGGCCCACTTGCTTCTTATGGTGAACACCAGCTTGCAATGAGCCTGGAGGAAAACTGTACCAAAGAAGTCTAGAGCTTATCTTAAAAGCAAAGTCCTTTATACCCTTAAGTTCTAGATCTATTTGGTACACTTATACTTAATTCTAACAATTGTTAGTATTCATATTTTTTGTTATGTGACCCTAGTAAATTTGTGATTTTGATTTCCATTTCTTCAGTGATTAATGATGCTAAACATTTTTATATATACTTATTGACCATTAGTGTATCTTCTTTGGAGAAATTCTATTGAAATCCCTTGCCTGTTTTTAACATTTTAATTTCAGGGGCACTTGAGTGGCTCAGTTGATTGAGCAACTGGCTCTGGATTTTGGCTCAGATTGTGATCCCAGGGTTGTGGGATTGAGCCCCACATCACGCTCTGCACTGAGCATGGAGCCTGCTTGAGATTCCCTCTCCCTCCCTCCCTCCCCCCCTCCTTCCCTCCCTCCCTTTCTCTCTCTCTGTCTCTCTCTCAAATAAAAAAAATTATGCTTCCAATATAATTAACATACAATGTTATATTAGTTTCAGGTGTACATTATGATTCAACGATTCTATAAATTACTCAGTGTTCATCATGATAAGTGCACTCTTAATCCCCATCACCTATTACACCCATCACTGCCCCTCCCACCTCCTCTCTGGGAACCAGCAGTTTGTTATCTATAGTTCAGAGTCTGTTTTTTGGTTTGTCTCTGTTTTTTTCTTTGTGTTATTTCTTAAATTCCACATTTGAGTAAAATCATATGGTATTTGTCTTTTTCTGACTGATTTATTTCACTTAACATTATACTCCCTAGATCCTTTGCCTATTTTAAAAATGAGATTATTTGTCTTTTTATTGTTGTGTTATAAGAATTCTCTGTATATTCTGGATACAAGTCTTTGATAAATGGTTGCAAAAATTTTCCCCCATTCTGCAGGGTGTCTTTTTTCTTAATGTCCTTTGAAGTATAAACATTCTTAATTTTAATGTGGTCCAATTCATCTATATTTTTCTTTGGTTACTTCTGCTTTTGGTGTTACATCCAAGAAACCGTGGCTTAATCCAAGGTCAAGGCAGTTTATTTCTATGTTTTAAGAGTTTTGTAGTTTTAACTCTTATATTTAGGCCTTTGATCCATTTTAAATTAATTTTTGCATATGGTGTGAGGTAGGGGATTAAATGTATTCTTTTGTATCAGAGATCCAGTTGTACTGCTAACATTTGTTGAAAGACTATTTTTTCCCCATTGAATTATCTTAGCAGCCTTGTTCAAAATCAACTGACTATAAATATAAGTGTTTATTTTTGGACTCTTAATTTCATTGATCTATATTTCTATGTTTATACCAGTAATATCACTTTGTCTTGATGGTTGTAGCTATGTAAGTTTGTTTTTGCATCTCAAAGTTTGATGTTATTTTATTTTATTTTATTTTTTGTTTTATTTTTTTATATTAAGACTTTATTTTTTTAGTTTATTTATTTATTTATTTATTTATTTATTTATTTTTATTTTTATTTTTTTTTTATATATATGAAATTTATTGACAAATTGGTTTCCATACAACACCCAGTGCTCATCCCAAAAGGTGCCCTCCTCAATACCCATCACCCACCCTCCCCTCCCTCCCATCCCCCATCAACCCTCAGTTTGTTCTCAGTTTTTAACAGTCTCTTATGCTTTGGCTCCCTCCCACTCTAACCTCTCTTTTTTTTTTTTCCTTCCCCTCCCCCATGGGTTCCTGTTAAGTTTCTCAGGATCCACATAAGAGTGAAACCATATGGTATCTGTCTTTCTCTGTATGGCTCATTTCACTTAGCATCACACTCTCCAGTTCCATCCACGTTGCTACAAAAGGCCATATTTCATTTTTTCTCATTGCCACGTAATATTCCATTGTGTATATAAACCACAATTTCTTTATCCATTCATCAGTTGATGGACATTTAGGCTCTTTCCATAATTGGCTATTGTTGAGAGTGCTGCTATGAACATTGGGGTACAAGTGGCCCTATGCATCAGTACTCCTGTATCCCTTGGATAAATTCCTAGCAGTGCTATTGCTGGGTCATAGGGTAGGTCTATTTTTAATTTTTTGAGGAACCTCCACACTGCTTTCCAGAGCGGCTGCACCAATTTGCATTCCCACCAACAGTGCAAGAGGGTTCCCGTTTCTCCACATCCTCTCCAGCATCTATAGTCTCCTGATTTGTTCATTTTGGCCACTCTGACTGGTGTGAGGTGATATCTGAGTGCGGTTTTGATTTGTATTTCCCTGATGAGGAGCGACGCTGAACATCTTTTCATGTGCCTGTTGGCCATCCGGATGTCTTCTTTAGAGAAGTGTCTATTCATGTTTTCTGCCCATTTCTTCACTGGGTTATTTGTTTTTCAGGTGTGGAGTTTGGTGAGCTCTTTATAGATTTTGGATACTAGCCCTTTGTCCGATATGTCATTTGCAAATATCTTTTCCCATTCCGTTGGTTGCCTTTTAGTTTTGTTGGTTGTTTCCTTTGCTGTGCAGAAGCTTTTTATCTTCATAAGGTCCCAGTAATTCACTTTTGCTTTTAATTCCCTTGCCTTTGGGGACGTGTCGAGTAAGAGATTGCTACGGCTGAGGTCAGAGAGGTCTTTTCCTGCTTTCTCCTCTAAGGTTTTGATGGTTTCCTGTCTCACATTTAGGTCCTTTATCCATTTTGAGTTTATTTTTGTGAATGGTGTGAGAAAGTGGTCTAGTTTCAACCTTCTGCATGTTGCTGTCCAGTTCTCCCAGCACCATTTGTTAAAGAGGCTGTCTTTTTTCCATTGGATGTTCTTTCCCGCTTTGTCAAAGATGAGTTGGCCATACGTTTGTGGGTCTAGTTCTGGGGTTTCTATTCTATTCCATTGGTCTGTGTGTCTGTTTTTGTGCCAATACCATGCTGTCTTGATGATTACAGCTTTGTAGTAGAAGCTAAAGTCTGGGATTGTGATGCCTCCTGCTTTGGTCTTCTTCTTCAAAATTCCTTTGGCTATTCGGGGCCTTTTGTGGTTCCATATGAATTTTAGGATTGCTTGTTCTAGTTTCGAGAAGAATGCTGGTGCAATTTTGATTGGTACTGCATTGAATGTGTAGATAGGTTTGGGTAGTATTGACATTTTGACAATATTTATTTTTCCAATCCATGAGCGGGAATGTCTTTCCATTTCTTTATATCTTCTTCAATTACCTTCATAAGCTTTCTATAGTTTTCAGCATACAGATCCTTTACATCTTTGGTTAGATTTATTCCTCGGTATTTTATGCTTCTTGGTGCAATTGTGAATGGGATCAGTTTCTTTATTTGTCTTTCTGTTGCTTCATTGTTAGTGTATAAGAATGCAACTGATTTCTGTACATTGATTTTGTATCCTGCAACTTTGCTGAATTCCTGTATCAGTTCTAGCAGACTTTTGGTGGAGTCTATCGGATTTTCCATGTATAATATCATGTCATCTGCAAAAAGCGAAAGCTTGACTTCATCTTTGCCAATTTTGATGCCTTTGATTTCCTTTTGTTGTCTGATTGCTGATGCTAGAACTTGCAGCACTATGTTAAACAACAGCGGTGAGAGTGGGCATCCCTGTCGTGTTCCTGATCTCAGGGAAAAAGCTCTCAGTTTTTCCCCGTTGAGGATGATGTTAGCTGTGGGCTTTTCATAAATGGCTTTTATGATCTTTAAGTATGTCCCTTCTATCCCGACTTTCTCAAGTGTTTTTATTAAGAAAGGGTGCTGAAATTTGTCAAATATTAAGACTTTATTTTTTATAGCAGTTTTAAGTTCACAACAAAATTGAGGGGACATTACAGATATTTCCTGTATACTCCCTTTTCCCATACATTCATAATATCCTCCATTATTAATATTCATTACCAAAGTGGTACATTTGTTGTGCTGAATTTAGGTTGATGATGACCTTATGTTGACCTGGAATTATCACCCAAAGTCCATAGTTTACATTATGGTTCACTCTTGGGATTATGTATTCTGTGGCTTTAGAAATGTATCCACTATCATGGTATTGTACTGAGTATTTTCACTGTCCTAAATGTTGTTACATAGGAAACAGCAACATAGGAAATAACAAGTGTTGGTGAGGATGTGGAGAAATTGGAACTCTTGTGCCCTGTTGGCAGGAATGCAAACTGGTGCAGCCACTGTGGAAAACAATATGGTGGTTCCTCAAAAAATTAAAAACAGAATTTCCACAAAACCCAACAATTCAATTTTGGAATTCTACCCCAAAAGAATTGTGGATGGAGTCTCAAAGATATATTTGTATACTTAGGTACATGGCAGCATTATTCACAATAGCTAAAAAGGTGGAAGCAACCAAGTGTTCACCAAAAGATGAGCAGATAAACATAATGTGTGTGTGTATATATATATATATATATATATATATATATGTGTGTGTGTGTATATATATATATATGAATATGATTCATATATATATTACATATAAATATATTTATATATAAAATTTATATATATTTATATATCATATTCCTTTATATATATAAAGAAATATGATTCATATTTAAAAAGAAGGAAATTTTGACATATGCTACAACATGGATGAACCTTAAGGACATTATACTAAATGTAAAAGGCAGTTACTAAAAGACAAATAATGTATGATTCTATTTATATGAGTTACCTAGAGTAATCAAATTCATAGAGACATAAAGTAAAATAGTGGCTGCCAGAAGCTGGGGCTAGGGACTTTTTTTAAATGGGTAAAGAGTTTCAGTTTTGCAAGATGAAAAGAGTTTGGGAGATTTGTTGTACAAGAGTGTAAATGTTCTTAATGTTGCTGAATAGTATGCTTAAAAGTGGTTAAAATGGGAAATTTTATGTTGCATGTATTTTACCACTTGTGTGTGTATGTGGGGGTGTGTGTGTGTGTGTGTGTGTGTGTGTATGTGTGTGTGTAATTATACAAGTCTGTAAATGCAACAGTGCCTTGGGAGAATACATTTACTATTTATTTATTCAGGGGCCAATGGCTAGGATGAATGGGAAGGCTTACATAGGGATGACTTTGAAGGGCATGTGCAAACCTTGACCTGTGGTTTAAAGAGAGGGCCTGCACAAGAAGTATAGGGATTAAGGGAGTAACTTCTGCATTGTGGGTGTATGGGTTCATGTGCACTGAGTAGCAGTGCCTTTTAGCAGCAGGGAGATGAGATAAGATAAAAGCAGACAGTATACTGAGGAAGATGTTGGATTTGAATTTCCCCAGTGAGCTCCTGGCTGGCTGGTTCTGTGAGTCAAGGAACTAAAAGCTTGATTCTGGGCAAGGTGGACAGCACTTAAAATTTTGTCATTTGTGTTGTCACTTTACTCTTGTCACTTGGGGAAAATATACAAGAAGGTGAGACAATGTGAGCTCTTGTCTAGTTAGGGAGACCAAGCCTTAATGGAGGTTGTTTCATAGAGAGATTACTCCTTTCAGCAAGATTCTAATTATGTGAGTTTATTGATCACACACATTCTGCAATCCACATCTACTCATTTGCACGCTTCAAATGAAGAGAGTAGCCAGGGAACTCTGTCCAGGGCAATGAGAAAACCACTGCCATGACATCCAGATAGCATCTCACACTTGTCATCGGGAGTCTTCTGCCATCTGTCCAAGGGAACAATCTGACAGAGCACACAGGATGAAATTTTGCTAGCTTCTGTCTTTAGATAAGGACGCTATCACTGGCTGAACATATTTTATGTATAACCTACCAGCTGCAAAGACCACTCAAGCATCATGTTTAAATATATTTGATAATATCTGGAATTCCTGTTAACTCTTGCCAGGGCGTGTGGGCTTTAAAAGCTTACAATAATACTCAATAGATGCCCAGATTAAAAACAAAAAAAAATATGAGAAATGACTTTAGTACATTCCCAAATGGAAGGAGTGTTGGTGGAGAGAAAGGAACCTGTATGTTGAGCAGGCGGATGGGGGTAGAGGCGGATGGTGGTTGTGGAAAGTGCACATAAGCTATTAAAGGGAATATTTTAATTCATCTCTTTTCTCTTGTCAGAGACCTAATGTGGGGAGGCCTCAGTATTACAAAGCTTTTCTTTTCTTTTCTTTTCTTTTCTTTTCTTTTCTTTTCTTTTCTTTTCTTTTCTTTGTAGTTCAGCTAGCCTCTCACTGTTGGCTGGTTTCAAGACTAATTCTCATAGATTAGACAATTTTGAACTAGGCCAGGATCAATGTTTAGAGAAATTAGAATGTAAATTCAGGTTTATCTTTAACGTTGTTCTTATCTCAAGAATTTGTACAAATTAATGTTAAATTTGATACCCCACATTTATCAACCTATGGCTTTTGAAACGTCAGTACTCTCTAAAGGCAACAGGGTGATGTAACTTTGTTCTGAAATCACATTGGGTATTTTATCAATTATAATAACAAAATAATGATACTTCACCATTGGTATGGTGTGGTTCCCCTCCCCTCGCCTGCCTTTTACATCTAAAAATTTGAGTGTGTATTTACGTGGAATAAGAAAATTCTTTTACATAACTACAGTATAGTTAGTAAAATCAGGAAATCTAACAGATGTAACACTATTATATAATCCATTGTCCATATTAGTTTAATCAATTGTCCAAAAATGTCTGTCCAAAAATGTCCCATAAGAGACTTTCTCTGGTCTAGGTATCTGTCATACGTTTTTAATTTTTTAAAAAATGTTTATTAATTTTTGGGTGAGAGAGAGAGACAGAACATGAGCAGGGGAGGGGCAGAGAGAGAGGGAGACACAGAATCTGAAGCAGGCTCCAGGGTCTGAGTTGTTAGCAGAGCCCGACGTGGTGCTCAAAGTCACGGACCACGAGATCATGACCTGAGCTAAAGTCAGACGCTTAACTGACTGAGCCACTCAGGTGCCCCTGTCATACCTTTTTATGTGGGACAGTTCCTCAAATTTCCTTTGCTTTCTTGACTGATTTTTTTGAAGGGTATAGTCAGTTATTTTTGTGGAGTATCCCTCAGTTTGGATGTGTCTGATTTTTCCTCATGATCACATTCAGGTTGTGCATTTTTGGCAAGAATACTACAAAAATAGTGCTGTGTCCTTCTCAGTACATCATATTAGAAAGCACATGCTTTCAGTTTGTCCCAATATTAGTGATGTTAGCCTTAACTGTACTATTCAGGTTGTGTCTCCCAGGTTTCTCTACTTAAAATTACCATTTCCCTTTTGAAAATAATATGGGGAGATATTTGGAAATTATGTATTTTGTCCTCATCAAACTTTCAGCCATTACTTTTGCTATCTATAGGTGATTTTGCAACTCATTATTCATTATACAATCATTAGCTGTGATTCTACTGAGGAAGAGTTCTATCTTCTCTCCTTTATTGATTTTTTATGTGTGAATTTATTTATATCACTGTGATTTATGGATTCTTATTCTATTCAGTAAACTATAACCCATTACTACCAATATTTATTTTGAAAATTTTCCAAGATTTGGCCAGTAAGAACTCTTAAAATAGCTCCTGTATCCTTTCTATATGTCCCAGTGATTTTTGAGTATTATCCTTTGATTCAATAAAGTGTTTCAGGCTTGTCTTATGTTTTTCATCCCCTGGTGTTGAAATTAACTATTTCTTCAGAACATTTGGTTCCTTATTATAGAGAATGGCATTTAGAAACCAAGATCTGTGTGCTAGGTGTGTTTATTGCTTCTAAAGTATTGAAGCTTTTAGATCTCTTCAGAGGTAAGGGCTAGAAAATATGTGTGTGTGTGTGTATGTGTGTATATATATGTATATGTCTTTATTTCTAATGTTTATTTATTTTCTTTTGAGATGGGGGAGGGGCAGAGAGAGAAGGAGACAGAACCGGAAGCAGGCTCTGGGCTCTGAGCTGTCAACACATTGTCCGATGTGGGGTTCAAACTCAGAAGCCATGAGATCATGACTTGAGCTGAAGTCAGATGCTTAACCATCTGAGCCACTCAGGTGCCCCATCTTTATTTCTTTATATTTTTTAAAAACTTAATTGGAATCTTTAATTCCATTACAGTACCACAGGTTATGTTCTAGTCTTCCTTCTTCCTATATTCCATTATCCTCAGTAAATTCACTAATTTGCTTGGTTTCAGAATTGGCAATACATACTGTTGAGAAGAAAAACTCTCCTAACTAGAGTTTAATACTTGTTTCTAGTGGGGGTTTTTTCCTTGGGGGATTTGAGGGGGAAGAGTTGGAATAGAATTTATAGACAGTTAAATGCATAAATTGTAAGTTTATAATTCATTGAGTTGTGACCCATATAACCTACTCCCAACTAAGATATAGAACATTTATATCACCTCACCTAAAGTTCCCTCTACTCTTCCCAGTCAACCCCAACCCTAAAGAGATAAGCACATTTGTGATATTTTTCATCTTAAATTAGCTTCAGTGGTTCTAGAATTTTATACAAATGGAATCATTCAGTATATACTTTTTTCTATGTCTGGAATCTTTCATTCAGCATAATGTTGGTGAGATTTATTCACACTGTGTGTATTGGTGGCTTATTCCTTGTAATTGCTGAGAGATACTACATTGAATGAATATACCATAATTTGTTTTCTACTATCTGTTGATAGTTATTTAAATAGTTTCCAGTCTTTTACTATCATGAATAAGGCTGTTGTGAACATATTTGTACAAGTGTTCTTGTACACATATACATTTGTTTATTATAGGTACAAATCCAGGAGTGGAAATTCTAGGTCATAATGTTACCAAGGTGAACTGGGGAGACCCTGGGCTCTTGACCCAGCCTATCCCAAAGGAGTTGCTAAAGGTTCTTAGTCCCCAGAAAGAATTCAAGGGCAGACCAGGCAGTGGTTGAACAGTGCATGTGAGGAGTTTTTTAAAGAGAGATAGTACACTCTTAAATGTGAGACCAAAGAAGCTCAAGGGAGAGCTGTTCACCACAGGGCTTAGGTCTCTATCTTTATGGACAGTTGTTAACAAGAGGGTGGAAGATGTATTATTTGGGAAGGGGATTTTTTGGAGCAGGGTTTCCCACCTTTTCTCCTCTACTTGGTGAGGGTCTCAGGTCTTCTTTGTCTTGATCTGTCTGGTTTGATCTGGCTTCCTGTGGCCTTGTTTGTGGAATGCTGCCAGGACAGGTTGCTGCCTGTCCCGATAATGGGCCTTGACTCCCCATTTGCTGGCCTCCAGACATTCTATTAAAGCCTAACTAGTTGCTTACTCTAACAATAACGTATGTTTTTATTAACTTTATAAGAAATAGACTTTTTTCCAAAATGGTTGGGCCATTTTAAACTCCTACCATCAATGTGTGAACATTCTGGTTATTTTCTGTCTTTGCTAACATTTGGTGCTATCATTCCTTTTAATTTTTGCTATTCTAGTGGGTGTGTGCTGATACTCCATTGTGGTTTTACTTTGTCTTTCCCTGCTGACCAATGAGGTTGAACCTTTTTACATTCTTAAAGATTATTTGTATATCTTCCTCTGTGAAATGTCTTTGTAAAAGTTGTACCCTTTTTATTGGGTTTCTTCATTCTTGAGTTATTAGAGTTCTTTATATATCCTGGATACAGATGCTTTATTAGCTATGATATTCAAATATTTTGTTAGTTTTTGGTATTAAGTGATGCTGGCCACTAGCCAATCTATGACTTGCATTTTCATTATTTTAATGATATCTTTCAAAGGGCAGAACTCTTAAATTTTGATGAAGTCCTATATATTAATATTTTCTTTTAAAGTTGCAGCATTTTCAGTCCCATTTGTCTACCTCAAGGCAATGAATATTTTCCCCTATGTTTTCTTCCATAAGTTTCATATTTATAATTTTGCATTTAAGTCTGTGATCCATTCCAAGTTAATTGTTTATGGTGTGAAGTAAGTTTGAGGTTAATTTTTTTCGTGTAGCTATCCAATTGATGCAGACGCATTTTTTTTAACTTGTCTTTCAAAACTGCCAACTCTACGATTTTATTTTGTTATTTATTTATTTATTTAAAATGTTTAATTCCAGTGTAGTTAACATACAGTGTTACATTACTTTCAGGTGTACAAAATAGTGATTCATCCATTTTATACATTATTCAGTGCTCATCAAAGTAAGTGTACTCTTAATCCTCTTCATCTGTTTAACCCATTCCTAAACGTACTTCCCATTTTATTTGCTCACTGTAATTAAGAGTCTATTTTTGGTTTGTCACTTTATTTTTCCCGTTCATTTGTTTTGTTTTTTATATGCCACGTATGAGTGAAATCATATGGTATTTGTCTTTCTCTTACTGATTTATTTCACTTAGCTTTTTTCTCTTTAGATCCATCCATGTCTTGCAAATGGCAGTATTTCATTCCTTTCATGGATGAGTAATATTCCATTGCATATATATACCACATCTTCTTTATGCTTTCATCTCTTGATGGACACCTGGGCTGCTTCCACTCCTTGGCTAGTGTAAATAATGCTTCAATAAATATAGAGGTGCATATATCTTTTCAAATTAGTGTTTTCGTATTCTTTGGGTAAATACCCAGGAGTGCAATTATGTGGTAATTCTCTTTTAAAGAGAATTCTCTTTTAAAAATTTTTTTTTAATGTTTATTTCTCTTTTAAAAGAGAATTTAAAAATTTTTAAATTCTCTTTTAAAAAGAGAATTTTAAAATACCTTTTAAAAGGTAATTCTCTTTTAAAGAAAATTCTCTTTAAAAAATTTTTTTTAATGTTTATTTATTTTTGAGAGAGAGAGAGAGAGAGAGAGAGAGAGAGAGAGCGAGCGAGCATGAGCGGGGGAGGGGCAGAGAGAGAGGGAGACACAGAATCTGAAGGAGGCTCCAGGCTCTGAATTGTCAGCACAGAGCCCGACGCGACGCTTGAACTCACAGACCACGAGATCATGACCTGAGTGGAAGTTGGATGCTCAACTGACTGAGCCACCCGGGCGCCCCATCTATTTTTATTTTTTGAGGAACCTCCATACTGTCTTCCACACAAGCTGCACCATTCTGCATTCTCAATGACAACAGAAGAGGGTTCCTTGTTCTCCACATCCTCATCAGCACCTATGGTTACTTGCGTTGTTGATTTTAGCCATTCTAACAGGTGTGAGGAGATATCTTAGTGTGGTTTTGATTTGCATTTCTCTGATAATGAGTGATGTTGAGCACCTTTTCTCAAGAAAAGACCATTCAGATGGTCTATTGGCCATCTGGATGTCTTCTTTGGAGAAATGTCTTTTTATGTCTTCTGCCCATTTTTTAATTGGATTATTTATTTTGAGGATGTTGAGTTCTGCAACCTCTTTACATATTTTAGATACTAACCCTTTATCAGATATATGATTTGGAAATGTTTTCTCCCATTCAGTGGGTTGCCTTTTGGTTTTATTGATTATTTCCTTTGTTGTGCAGAAGTATTCTATTTTGATACAGTCCCAATAATTCATTTTTGCTTTTGTTTCCCTTGCCTCAGGAGACATATGTAGAAAAAAGTTGCTGTGACTGATGTCAGAAAAGTTATTTCCTGTGTTCTCTTCTAGGATCTTTATGGTTTCTTGTCTCACATTTAAGTCTTTAACCCATTTTGAGTTTGTTTTTCTGTATTCTGTAAGAAAGTGGTCCAGTTTCATTCTTTTGTATGATACTCTCTAGTTTTCCCAACATCATTTGTTGAAAAGACTGTATTTTTTCCTGTTGAATATTCTTTCCTGCTTTGTCAAAGATTAATTGACCATATAATTGTGGGTTCATTTCTGGGCTTTCTGCTGTGTTCCATTGAACTATATGTCTTTTTTTGTGCCAGTGCCATACTGTTTTGATAACTACAGCTTTGTAATAAAACCTGAAGTCTGGAATTATGATGCCTCCATCTTTGCTTTTCTTTCTCAAGATTGCTTTGGCTGTTTGGGGTCTTTTGTGGTTCCATAAAAATTTTAGAATTGTTGCCATGAAAAATGCTGTTGGCGTTTTGATAAGGATTTTATTGTATGTTAGGTTGTTTTGGGTAGTTTAAGCATTTTAGTAATATTAATTCTTCCAACCATGAACATGGAATATCTTTCCATTGCTGTGTGTCATCTTCAGTTTCTTTCATCAGTGTTTCATAGTTTTCAGAGTACAGATCTTTCACCTCTTTGTTTAGGTTTATTCCTAAGTGTCTTATTATTTTTGGTGCAATTATAAATGGGATTGTTTCTTAACTTCTCTTTCGGCTGCTTCATTATATGTATATAGAAATGCCATAGATTTATGTACATTGATTTTGTATCCTGTGACTTTACTGAATTTATTAATTACAGCAATTTTTGGTGGAGTCTTTTGGGTTTTCTATGTAGCATCATGTCATCTACAAATAGTGAAATTTTTACTTCTTCCTTACCAGTTTGGATGCCTTTTATTTCTTTTTATTGTCTGATTTCTGTGGCCAGGACTTCAAGTAATATGTTGAGTGAAAGTGATGAGAGTGGATATCCTTGTCCTGTTCCTGTCCTTAGGGGAGAAGTTCTCAGTTTTTCCCCATTAAGAAAGATGTTCACTGGGGCGCCTGGGTGGCGCAGTTGGTTAAGCGTCCGACTTCAGCCAGGTCACGATCTCGCGGTCCGGGAGTTCGAGCCCCGCGTCAGGCTCTGGGCTGATGGCTCAGAGCCTGGAGCCTGTTTCTGATTCTGTGTCTCCCTCTGTCTCTGCCCCTCCCCCGTTCATGCTCTGTCTCTCTCTGTCGCAAAAATAAATAAACGTTGAAAAAAAAATTAAAAAAAAAAAAAAAGAAAGAAAGATGTTCACATGTGGGTTTTTCATATATGGCCTTTATTTTCATATATAGCCTTTATTATATATAATAGATAGATATATATATAATATATAAAACTACTTTGTTGAGGCTTTTTATCATGAATGGATGTTGTACTTTGTCAAATGCTTTTTTTTTCATCTATTGATATGATCATATGGTTCTTATCCTTTCTCTTACTGGTATGATGTATCACATTGATTAATTTGCAAATATTGAACCACCCTTGCATCCTAGGAATAAATCCCACTTGATCCTGGTAAATGATATTTTTTTAACATATTTTAAATTCAGTTTGCTAGTATTTTCTTGAGAATTTTTGCATCTAAGTTCATCAGGGATATTGACCAATAGTTCTTTTTTTGTTGATGTCATTATCTGATTTTGGTATCATAGTAATGCTAGCCTTATAGAATGAATTTGGAAGTTTTACTTCCTTTTCTAATTTTTGCAGTAGTTTAAGAAGAGTAGGTATTAATTCTTCTGTAAATTTTTGGTAAAATTCACCTGTGAAGTCATTCACCTGTGAAGTGTTTTTTTAAAAATTTTTTGGAAGTTTATTTATTTATTTTGAGAGACAGAGAGAGCAGGTGGGGGAAGGGCAGAGAGACAGTGGGGGAGAGAATCTGAGCAGGCTCCACACTGTCAATGTGGAGCCTGATGCAGAGTTTGAACTCACAAACTATGAGATCATAACCTGAGCTGAACCAAGGGCTGGACGCTTAACCAACTGAGCTACCCAGGCACCCCTGTTGGGAGTTTTTATTACAAACTCAATTTCTTTGCTGGTTATCAGTCTGTTTTGTTCAAATTTTCTGTTTCTTTCTGTTTCAGTTTTGGTAGTTTATATGTTTCTGGGAATATATCCATTTCTTCTAGATTATGCAGTTTGTTGACATGTATACTTTCATGATATTCTCTTTGGATTGATTTTATTTGTGTGGTGTTGGTTGTTATTTATCCTGTCTCACTTGTGATTTTATTTATTTTAATATTTTCTCTTTTTTTCTTGGTATGTCTTATTAAAGGTTTATCAATTTTATTGATTTTCCCCCAAAATAAAAAAAAAGTAGCTTCTGGTTTTATTGATCTGTTCTAATGTCTTTTTCAGTTTCTATATCATTTATTCCTGCTCTAATCTTTATTATTTCCTTCCTTCAGTCTTGTTGTCTTGTTTGTTTTTCTTTTTCCAACTCCTTTAGGTGCAAGTTTGTTTATTTGAGATATTTCTTGCTTCTTGAGGTAGGCATGTATTGCTATAACTTCCCTCTTAGAACCACTTTTGCTACAGGTTTTGGACTGTTGTGTTTTCATTTTCTTTTGTTTCCATGTACTTTTTAATTTCCTCTTTTATTTCTGGTTTACCCATTGATTGTTTAGTAACGTTATTTAACCTCCATGTGTTTGTGGTATTTCCAGATTTTTTTCTTGTGGTTGATATTTAGTTTCATAGCATTGTGGTCAGAAAATATGCATGGTATTATTTTGATCTTCTTGAATTTGTTGAAGTTTGTTTTGTAGGCTATTGTGTGATTTGGGAAGTGGGGTGTTACAGTCCTATACTATTATTGTATTATCGGTCACTTCCTTAATGTTTGTTATTAACTGTTGTATGTATTTGGGTCTTCCATGGTGGGTGTATAAATATTTATAATTGTTATATCTTCTTGTTGGATTGTCCCCTTTATATAGTTTCCTCCTTTTTCTTGTTATAGTCTATCTTTTAAAGTCTACTTTTTCAAATATAAGTACTGCTACTCCAGCTTGCTCTTGACATCTATTTGCACAGTAGATGTTTCTCCATTCTTTCACTTTCAATCTGCATATGACTTTAGGTCTGAAATGAGTCTCTTGTAGTCAGCATGTAGATGTGTCTTGTTTTTTGTCCATCATGTCACCCTTACGTCTTTTTTTTTCTTTTCAAATTTTTATTTGAATTCTAGTGAGTTAACATACAGTACAATATTGGTTTCAGGAGTAGAAATCAGTGATCAACACTTACATACAACACCCAGTGCTCATCATAACAGGTGTCCTCCTTAATACCCAACACCCATCTAGCCCTCCTCTCCTTTCCTCCCTCCATCAATCCTCAGTTTTATCTGTCATTAAAAATCTCTTACGGTTTGTTTCCCTCTCTCTTCCCCTCCCGCCATATGTTCATCTGGTTTTTTTCCTTAAAATTTCACATATGATTGAAATAATATGCATTTGTCTTTCTCTGCCTGACTTATTTTGCTTAGCATAATACACTATAGCTTGATTCACATCATTGCAAAAGGCAAGATTTCTTTCTTTTTGATGTCTGAGTAATATTCCATTGTGTGTGTGTGTATACCACATCTTCTTTATCCATTTATCAGTTGATGGACACTTGGGCTCTTTCCATAGCTTGGCTTTTGTTGATAATACTGCTATAAACATCAGGGTGCATATGCCCATCTAAATCTGTATTTTTGTATCCTTTGGATAAACACCTAGTAGTGCAATTGTTGCATTTAGGGGAGTTCTATTTTTAACTTTTTTAAAAAAAAATATTAACACATTTATTTGAACTTGATCTTTTTTTTTTTTTTAGGGAGACATAGAGGGTGCAAGTGAGCAAGGGACAGAGAGAGAGAGAGAGAGAGAGAGAGAGAGAGAATCCTGTGAGGGGCAGAGAGTGGGAGAGAGAGGGAGGGGGAAGAGAGAGACAAGTGGGGCTCACTGGGGCTCATGTTTTTTACCTGAAGTGGGGCTAGGGCTCACTCAAGGTAGGATTTGAACTCATCAACTGTGAGATCATGACCCTAGCCAAAGTCAGATGTGTAACTATTGAGCCACACAGGTGCCCTCTATTCTTAACTTTTTGAAAAACCTCAATACTGCTTTCCAGAGTGGCTGCACTAGTTTGGGTTCCCACCAACAGTGTAAGAGGATTGGCATCCTTGCTAATTGTTTCTTCTGTTGTTAATTTTAGCCATTCTGACAGGTATGAGATGGTATCTCATCATAGTTTTGATTTGCATTTCCCCAATGATGAGTGATGTTGAATATCTTTTCATGTGTCTGTTAGCCATCTGGATGTATTCTTTGGAAAAATGTCTAGTCATCACCCTATATCTTTTGATTGGGGTATTTAGTCCATTTACATTCAAAGTGATTATTGATGGATATGTATTTATTGACGTTTTGTTAATTGTGTTGTGGTTGTCTGAAGATTTTTTCTGAACCGTTCTTATGTTTCTTTGTTTCATGTTTTGTTGATTTTCTTTAGTGATATATTTGGATTTCTTTCTGTTTATTCTTTGCATATTTATTAGTAGTTTCTGTTATATGGCTACCATTAGGTTTGTGTATAACTTCTTCTGCATATAGCAGTCTATATTAAATTGATGGTCATTAAAGTGTGAACCCTCTCCTCTCCTCTACTCTCCTCCCCACATTTAGGTACATTATTATATTTCATATCCTTTTTTGTGAGTTCCTTGACTTATTTTAACATAAATATTCATTTTTCCTGCTTTTGTGTTTCCTACCTCTCTCCTGTCATGTTTGGTCTCTTCATTCCACTCAAAGATTCCCTTTTAATATTTCTTTCAGAGCTGGATTAGCAGTCATGAACTCCTTTAGTTTTTGTTTGTCTGGGACACTCTTTACTCACTTTCTCTTCTGAATGATGTACTTGCTCGATAGAATATTCTTGGCTGCATATTTTTCCCATTCATCACTTTGAATATATCATGCCAATCCTTTCTGGCTTGCAAAATTTCTTTTGAAAAATCTCTCACTAGCCTTATGGGTTTCCCTTTTAAGTGACTGGCTTTTTGTCATGCTGCATTAAAAATTCTTTTCTTTATCACTATATTTTGCTAATTTATTTATAATATGTTTTGGTAGATGTCTTCTTTTGTTGATTTTTTTGGGGGTTCTCTGTGCTTCTTGGATCTGGATATCTATTTGCTTCTCCAGATTAGGGGTGTTTTCAGCTATTTCTTCAGATAAATTCTCTGCCTCCTTTTCTCTCCCTTCTTCTGGGACTCCTATAATATGAATGTTACTATGTTTGGTGGAGTCACTAAGTTCACTGAGTCTTTTCTCGTTTGGCATAATTCTTTTTTTTTTCTTTTCTTCGGCTTGATTACTTTCCATTACTCTGTCTTCTAGGTCACTAATTCATTCCTCTGCTTCTTCCAGCCTGCTGTTCATTCCATGAAGCTTGTTTCTCATTTCATTTATTAAAACCTTTATCTCTGCTGTTATTTCTGTGTCAAGGGTCTCACTCATGTCTTCAATGCTTTTCTCAAGTCCAGTGAATATCCTTATGATCATTGCTTTAAATTCTCTGTCAGGCATGTTACTTATATCTTTTTCAGTTAGATCTCTGGCTGTGGCCTTGTCCTGTTGTTTCATTTGGAATCAATTTCTCTATCTCCTCATTTTGTCTGCCTCTCTGCATCTCTTTTTGTGTGTTAAGAAAGTCAGCTGTGTCTTTGCTCTTGAAAGTTGTGAGGAGGAGGTCCTGGAGTGCCCTGCAGTGCGGTGTCTACTGATCACCAGAATCTAGCCCTTCAGGAGAGTATCCTGTGCTTGTTGCTTATGCCCTGCTGTTGTGTCTGAGTCCCTTTTCCTTTAATTGCAGTCATCTATATTGACTCTGCATATTGTTGAGTGTGCTTGCTCTCTCTGGTGTTAGTGGGAACCAAGAAGGCCAACTCTGAGGTAATGTGCCCACTGGGGAACCTGGAAGTGCAGTAGCAATATTAGCAAAATCTGTGCTGGCCACTAGTTCTATGCCCAATCCTGCAATGCCCGTGGGAGCTTAGGGTTGCATGCTAGGGATGCTGGGGCGTTAGGCTTGGAACAGCACCCAGTGATGACTGGGTGTGGATGGAGGTGGGTGGCTCAGCCCATTTCATGGTGGTAGCTCTGCACCTGGTGGCTGAGGGTATGCAGTTGGGCATGGAGCATGATGGCATGTTGCATGAAGGTATCTGGGGACATGCAGCTAGGTGTGTTGCACTTCACTGTCTGAGAATGCATGGCTGGGAGCATCAGGGTGGATGTGTGTGACATGCTGAGGCAGCTGTGTACCTGGCTGGTCGGGGAACATGGTCAGTTTTAATAAAATTTGCCCTAAGCACTGAACCAAAGCTACAAGTCTCTGTGTAGCCCCACTTCTCGCAGGTGACTCTGTGTTTATGTTGAGAGAGCAGGGCAGGAAAATGACATCTGCCAGCTCCCTCATGTTTGGAGAAGTCCCCCAATATGTTCCAAAATCAGTATGAACAGATATTTATTCTGTTTGCCCCTGGTGTTGTGTATACTGCTGTTTCTTTGTTGCCTTTCTGCACAGGCTGCTGTCTCATTAAGAGCAGTGATCCAGCTATCACTCACCTTCCCGACTTGCCCATTGCTGAGTCAGTAGACTTTTAAAGATTCAGACTGCAAGTACCACTGGTTTTATAAACTCACAGAATTCAGCCCCTCTGGTTTTTAAAGTTAAACATTATGGGGATTAGTCTTTCCCATGTGAGCTCCCTGGTACAAGGGCCTTTTTGTGGGCCCTCTCTGTGTGGGCAGCTCCTTCCCTCCTTCCCGAGGGCAGCCTCCCTTCATCTTTCTGACCTTCCTAACTTTTCAGATGCAGCTTCTTGTCTGTAGTTGTGGGAACTGTTCTTTGTGTTCTTTCTTGTTATTGTTGGGGTTTTTTTGTTTGTTTTTTTAAGCTTATTTTTTATTTTATTTTTTTCTTTTTACTTTTTCTCTTATTTTTTTAATATGAAATTTATTTTCAAATTGGTTTCCATACAACACCCAGTGCTCGTCTCAACAGGTGCCCTCCTCAGTGCCCATCACCCACTTTCCCCTCCCTCCCACCCTCCATCAACCTTTCTGGCTTGTTGATTTAGATGTGGATGATATGTTCTTGAAAATGTGGGTTGAGGTGAGCTCAGCATTCTCCTACTACTTCCAAGCTCCCCTCTGTCACTGGATGTCTTTTGAATGGAGCATTTATTCCATTTATGTTCAAAGTAATTATTGACAGATATGTATTTATTGCTATTTTGTTACTTGTTTTATGCTTTTTTAAATTAAAAAAAAGCTTTTTTATTTTTGAGAGAGAGAGAGAGAGAGAGAGAGAGAGAGCGCGCACGTGTGAGTGGAGAAGGGGCAGAGAGAGAGAGGGAAACACAGAATCTGAAGCAGGCTCCAGGCTCTGAGCTGTCCTCACAGAGCCTGACACAGGACTCGAACTCATGAACTGCAAGATCAGGACCTGAGCTGAAGTTGGATGCTTAACCAATTCAGCCACCCAGATGCCCCTTTGTTTATTTTTATAGTTCTTCTCTGTTCATTTCTTCTCTCGGTCTCTTCTCTCAAAATTACTTGGCTTTCTTTAATGATATACTTGGATTCCTTTCTCTTTATTTTTTGCATATCTAATACTGGGTTTTGATTTCTGGCTACTGTTTGGTTTATATACAACATCTTCTACATATAACAGTCTATATTATGTTGATGGTTGCTTAAGTTTGAACCCATTCTTCCCCTTCCTCCCCGCTCCCACTTTTATTTACATGGTGTTACACTTTACATTCTTTTATTTTCCGAGTCCTGACACTGATTTTTACAGATATACTTATTTTTACTACTTTTGTGGTTCCTACTTTTCTTACTCCTATTTATGTTCTTTCCTTTCTACTCAGAGAATCTTTAATATTTCTTAGAAGGCTGATTTAGTGGTCATGAATTCCTTTAACTTTTATTTGTGTGTGAAACTCTATCTCCTTTTATTCTGAATGATAGCCTTGCTGGATAGAGTATTCTTGGCTGCAGATTTTTCCTTTCAGCACTTTGAATACATCATGCCATGACCTTCTGGCCTGCAAAATTTCTGCTGAAAAAAACAGCTGATAGCCTTATCGGGTTTCTTGTGTATGTAATGGTTTTATTTTCTCTTGCTGTTTTTAAAATTCTTTATCACTACTTTTTGTCACTTTATTATTTTTTAATGTTTTATTTATTTTTGAGAGCATACAAACAGAGGAGGGACAAAGAAAGAGGGGCAGAGGATCTGAAGCAGGCTCTGTGCTGACAGCAGTGAGCCTGATGTGTGGCTTGAATGCACAAACTGTGAGATCATGGCCTGAGCTGAAGTCGGACATTCAACTGACTGAGCCACCCAGGTGCCCCCAGTCACTTTAATTATGTGTCTTGGTGTGAACCTCCTTGGGTTGATTTTATTGGGGTGTCTGTGTGTGTCTTGGATCTGGACTCTGTTTTCTTCCCCAGATTTGGGAAGTTTTCAGCTGTTATTACTTCAAGTAACTTTTCTGCTCCATTTATCTGTCTTCTCTTTCTGGGATCCTTATAGTGTGAATGTTATTGTGCTTGGTGGTGTTGCTGAGTTCCCTAAATCTCTTTTCATTTTTTTTCCTCACCTGTTCAGCTTGATTACTTTCCGTTACCTGTGTCCTGCAGGTCACTGATTTGTTCTTCTGCTTCCTCTATTCTGTTTATTCCATCTAGTGTATTTTTAATTTCATGTTTTAAGTTCTTAATCTCTAGTTCTTTTTAATATTTTCCATCTCTTTGTTAAGGGTCTTATTGAGGTCTTCCACTCTTTCCTCAAATCCAGTGAGTATCTTTATGATTATTACTTTAAGTTCTCTGTCAGCATATTACTTGTCTCCATTTTGCTTAGGCTTCTGACTGTGGTATTGTCCTTCCTAGTCTATCATTTGGGACATATTCCTCTGTCTCTTCATTTTGTCTAACTCTCTGTGTCTGCTTCTGCATGTTAGGGAAGTCAGCTATGTCTCCTGCTCTTGAAAGTAGTGGTCTTATGAAGAAGAGTTAATGTGGTGCCCTGTGTGTAGTGTCTCCTGTTCACCTAAACCTGGTGCTTCAGGAGTGTCTTCTTTTTTTTTTTTTTTTTTTTTTTTTAAATTTTTTTTTCAACGTTTATTTATTTTTGGGACAGAGAGAGACAGAGAATGAACGGGGGAGGGGGAGGGGCAGAGAGAGAGGCAGACACAGAATCGGAAACAGGCTCCAGGCTCTGAGCCATCAGCCCAGAGCCTGACGCGGGGCTCGAACTCACGGACCGTGAGATCGTGACCTGGTTGAAGTCGGACGCTTAACCGACTGCGCCACCCAGGCGCCCCAGGAGTGTCTTCTATATGTGATGCATGTGCCCTGCTATTATGGCTGACCCACTTTTTCCTTCAGTCCAGTAACCTGCAATGGCTCTCTTTTCCTGTTGTGGGCAGTATTTGATCCCTGTAGTGTCAGTGGGCCAGTCTGGAGATGTCCCCAGGATGAGTTGATTGAGATTAGGTGTTTACCAGAGATGCAGTAGTACCAAACTGCAGGGCACTTGGAGGGGACAGATCTGCAAATTGCACAGAGGTGGGATGCATGGTGTTAGCAAGGTTATGCAGGTTCTCTATAGGAGGGTACCTGCTGTGCAGGGACTGAGGCAGGCCAGGTTGGACAGGGCAGGCAGATTTTTCTAAATCTTTAACACTGTTCTTCACTTTCAGGTTTGTTTTGGATATTGTACAACCATTTTATATCTGTATAAATTTTAAAACCAGTTAATAATTTTCTGCCAAATTTTAAAATAGGCTAGTATTTTGATTTGAGATTGCATTGAATCTATAGAGCACACTGGGGAGAAGTGCCATCTGAATAATCTAAATCTTCTAATCCATGAGAGTATTGTATCTCCCCATTTATTTAATTCTAATTTTGGTCAGAAACATATTTTAGTTTTTAGTATATATGTACATAAATATTTTAATATATTTATTCTTAAATATTTTATATTTTATTCTATACAAATGATACTGTTTTTAATTTAACATTCTTTTCTAGAATATAAAAACCTAATTCATTTTTTACTAATTTTTTTAAATGTTTACTTATTTTTTTTGAGAGAGAGAGACACAGAGAGTGAGTAGGGGAGGGGCAGAGAGAGAGAGAGAGAGAGAGAGAATGAATCTGAAGCAGGCTCCAGGCTCCGAGCTGTCAGTACAGAGCCCAATGTGGGGCTCAAACTCAGAACCATGAGATCATGACCTGAGCCAAAGTCAGTTGTTTAACTGACTGAGCCACCCATGTGGCCCCATTTTTTAAATATATATTGACCATGAGTCTCATGACCTTGATAAATTTACATATTAGTTTCCCTAGCTTTTTTTTTTAAGTAGATTCCTTAAAATGAAAATCATGTCATTAATGCATTAAGAATGTGTTACTATCTTTCCAACCTGTAAGGCTTTTTTTTTTTCCTTATTGCACTGGTTAAGACCTCTTGCTCAATGACAGTGTGAATAAATCTCTTTGCCTTGTATGATAATTCTGGCATCATAAAATGTATTAGAAATGTTCCTTACTCCTTTGTTTTTTGAAAGTATTTGTGGAGAGTTGGTATCATTTCTTGCTTAAGTATATAATTTAGAATCTACCAGTAAAGCTATCACAGACAATTTTCTGTATGGAAATTTTTTCAATTATGAGTTCACTTTCTTTAACTGAGTGCTGTTTTATTTTTTTGTTTCTTATATCAGTGGTAATTTTTTGTCAACTTTATGAGCACACATTTGTTCAAAATATGCTTTTATTATTCTTTAAACACTGTAAAATATATCTTTGTGTTCTAGCTTTCTTTTCTGCTATTAATAATTTGTATTTTCTCTTTATTCTTGATCAGTCTAGCTAAATATATTTTTATCAATCTTTCAAAGAGTTTAGTTTCTTACTTGATTTTTCTCTGTTGTTTACTATGTATAATATAGAATTTATCTGATTCTTGTCCCTGTTTTCTGGGAGAGAGACTCTAAATCCTTGGAACTGCCCAAGTAATAGGAGTATTTTTGTTATTCATGGGTCCCTTGATCATACCTTACTTTATGCTAATGAGATGACTCATTGTGGACCCCTAGATGGCTTCAGGATGGAGGATGGCCATTTCAGAGATACCAGCCATGTGATTGGAGGTTTGGGGATCTGAGTTAATCCAGCCTCCAAGGAGAGAAGGGAGGCTAAAGATTGAGTTCAACTATATGCAATATGCAATCAATAATGCCCGCATAACAAAAAACCCAGTAAAAATTCTGCATGGCAGAGCTCAGTGGAGCATTCTGATTGGTGAAAACATTAATGTACTGGGAAGATGATGCACACTGATTCCATGCGGAGAAGTTGTGGAAGTTCTGCATTTCTGGACTCTACCAGACTTTGCTTTCTGTGTCTCTTCATTTGATTGGTCCTGATTTGTAGCCTTTGTGATAAAATTATAATCATATGTATACATAGCACTTTCCAGAGTACAGTGAATCATTCTAGTGAATTATCAAACCTGAGGTAGTTCATGGGAATCTCTTGGATACGTACACTTGGTAGCAAGTGTGGGTAGTCTGAAGACTCATGAAGTGTGGCTGGAATCTGAAGTAAGAATAGTCTTGGGGCGCCTGGGTGGCTCAGTCGGTTGGGCGTCCGACTTCAGCTCAGGTCACGATCTCGCGGTCCGCGAGTTTGAGCCCCGCATCAGGCTCTGGGCTGATGGCTCGGAGCCTGGAGCCTGCTTCTGATTCTGTGCCTCCCTCTCTCTGCCCCTCCCCCGTTCGTGCTCTGTCTCTCTCTGTCTCAAAAATAAATAAACGTTAAAAAAAAAAAAAGAATAGTCTTATTGTGGGCCATACTCTTAAACTATGGAGTCTGTCACTAACTCCAAGTGGTTAGTATTATAGTTCTATTACAGTATGCCAGCTGGTGCTGGAATATTTGCCCTTTTATATTTTATCAAAAGAATAATGTTCTTTTTAAGCATCATTTGCATTTATTAATTTTTTATTATCCAATTCTAAATACTTTAAAATTCCCCTTGTGATTTCTTTTTTGACCCATGGACCATTTAGAGGTTAGTTATTTATTTTTCAAATTTTGGGGGATATTACAAGTATTAATTTTCTTAACGATTTCTAACTTGATTACATTTTTGTCAGAAAACCTCTTATGTTTGATTTCAATCCTGTAAAATATTTGAGGCTTATTTTATGTCCCAACATGGCTATTATGGTGAATTTTCCATGTGTTCTTTAAAAGCATGTGTATTCTGGGGCGCCTGGGTGGCTCAGTTGGTTAAGCCTCCAACTTTGGCTCAGGTCATGATCTCACAGTTTGTGGGTTTGAGACGTGCCTTCAGCTCTGTGCTGACAGCTCAGAGCCTGGAGCCAGCTTCAGATTCTGTGTCTCCCTCTCTCTCTGCCCCTCCCCTGCTCGTGCTCTGTTTCTCTCTCTCTCTCTCTCTCTCTCTCTCAAAAATAAATAAGATTAATTTTTTTTCTAAATAAATAAATAAATAAATAAATAAATAAATAAATAAAAGAATGTGTATTCTGATGTTGGTGCATGGAATGACCTATAAATTTCAATTAGGTCAATTTTTTTGATAATGCTATTTAAGTCTTCTATATCCTTAAAGATTTTTATTCTACTAATTATTGAAAGAATATTGTTGAAAACTGCAGCTATAATTGTGGATTTATCTATGTTCCTTTCAATTCTGTCAGCATTTGTTTCTTGTATTCTGAAGCTTTGTTATCAGGTACATAACAAGAGGATTATTACAGCCTCTTCATGAATTGGCATCACTATGAAATGATCCTTTTTATCCCTGTAACATTCTTTGTCTTTGTCAAATATTAATATAGCCACTCCACTTTTCTTATCAACGTTCACATTCGCATGATATATCTGACTCCTCACTTTACTGGAATTCCAATTACATATATGTTAAACTTTTTTAAAAATTTATTTGTTTAAATTCAAGTTAACATACAGTGTAGTATTGGTTTCAGAAGTAGAACCCAATAATTCATCACTTACATATAACCCCCAGTGCTCATCCCAAAAAGTGCTCTCCTTAATGCCCATGACCCATTTAACCCATATCTCCACCCAATACCCTCCAGAAACTCTCAGTTTGTTCTCTGTGTTTATGAGTCTTTCATGGTTTGCCTCCCTCTCTGTTTTTATCTTACTTTTGCTTCCCTTCTCCTATGTTCATCTGTTTTGTTTCTTAAGTTCCACATACGAATGAAATCATATAGTGTCTTTCTCTGCTTGACTTATTTCATTTAACATAATATACTCTAGTTCCTCCACATTTTTGTAAATGGCAAGGTTTCATTCTTTTTCATTTTCAAGTAATATTCCATTGTGTGTATATACCACATCTTCTTTGTCCATTCATCAGTCAATGGACATTGGACTCTTCCTATACTTTGGCTATTGTCGATATTGATAGTGCTGCTATAAACTTTGGGGTGCATGTACCCCTTTAAATCAGCACCTGTGTATCCTATAAATAGTAGTGCAATTGCTGGGTCATAGAGTAGTTCTATTTTTAATTTTTTGAGGAAATTCCATACTATTCTCCAGAGTGACTGTACCTGTCTGCGTTCCCCAGCATTGCAAAAGTGTTCCCCTTTCTCCACATCCTCGTCAACATCTGTTGTTTCCTGAGTTATTAATTTTAGCCATTCTGACTGGTGTGAGGTGGTATCTCACTGTGGTTTTGATTTGTATTTCCCTGATGATGAGTGATGTTGAGAATCCTTTCATGTATCTGTTATCCATCAGGATATCTTCTTTGGAAAAGTGTCTATTCATGTCTTCTGCCCATTTATTCACTGGATTACTTGTTTTTTTGGTGTGGAGTTTGGTGAGTTCTTTATAGATTTTGGATACTTACCCTTTGTCCGATATGTCATTTGCAAATATCATCTCCCATTCTGTCAGTTGCCTTATAGTTTTGTTGATTGTTTCATTCACTGTGCAGAAGGTTTTTATCTTGATGAGGTCCCAATAGTTCATTTTTTGTTTTTATTTCCCTTGCCTTTGTAGATGTGTTGAGTAAGAAGTTGCCACTTCCAAGGTCATAGAAGTTTCTGTCTGTTTTCTCCTGTACTCTTTTGATGGTTTCCTGTCTTACATTTAGGTCATTTATCCATTTTGAGTTTATTTTTGTGTATAGTGTAATAATGTGGTCTGCATGTCACTGTCCAGTTTTCCCAGCACCATTTGCTGAAGAGACTGTCTGGTTCAATATTTGCAAACCAATCAGTGTGGTACACCACATTAATAAAAGAAAGGATAATAACCATATGATACTTTCATTAGATGCAGAAAAAGCATTTGACAAAATACAGTATCTTTCTTCATAAAAACCCTCAAGAAAGTAGGGAAAGAAGGAACATACCTCATCATCCTATGAAAGGTCGTATATGAAAGGCCCACAGCTAATATCATCCTCACTGAGAGCTTTCCTTGTAAGGTCAGGAACATGAGAGATGAGAGAGATGTCCACTCTCACCACTGTTGTTTAACATGGTACTGGAAGTCCTCGCCTTAGCAATCAGACAACACAAAGAAAAACAAAAAGCATACAAATTGGCAAAGAAGTCAAACTTTCACTCTTCAGAGATGACATGATACTGTATGTGGAAAACCTGAAAGACTCTACTCAAAAACTGCTGGAACTTATATGGAATTTCAGCAAAGTTGCAGAATATAAAATCAATGTACAGAGATCGGTTGCATCTCTATACACCAATAATGAAGCAGCAGAAAGAGAAATCAAGGGATCAATACTATTTAAAATTCACCAAAAACCTATATACTTGGGAATAAACTGAACCAAAGAGGTAAAAGATCTGTACACTGAAAGTTTTCAGTGTACATAGAAAGCTTATGAAAGAAATTGAAGACACGAAGAAATGGAAAAACATTCCATGCTCATGGATTAGAAGAACAAATGTTGTTAAAATGTCAGTACTACCCAAAGCAGTCTACACATTTAATGTAATCCCTATCAAAATAACACCAGCATTCCTCACAGAGCTAGAACAATCCTAAAATTTGTATGGAACCACAAAAGACCTCAAATAGCCAACGTGATGGTGAAAAACAAAGCTGAAGGCATCACAATTCCAGACTTTAAACTGTATTACAGAGCTGTACTCATCAAGACAGTATGGTACTGGCACAAAAACAGACATATAGATCAATGGAACAGAATAGAAAACCAGAAATGTACCTACAAATGTATGGCCAACTCATCTTCAACAAATCAGGAAAGAGTATATGTTGAACTTTTTAAACTGTTCCACAGGTCACAGAGTCTTGATTCACTTTTTTTTTTTTAACTCTTCTATCTCCCTGCTTCAATTTGGGTGGTTTCTATTTCTTTATCTTCAAGTTCACTGGTCTCTTCTTTTTTTTATTATCTAATCAGCTACTAATTGTATGTGTTTCATTTTGCATTTCAGATACTGTGTTTTTCAGTTCCCAAAGTTCCATTTGACACTTTTTAACATCTTTCATTTCTCCCCTTATTATGTTTTTCCCCTTTAAATTCTTGGATCATATTTATAACATTAGTATTTAAAATAACTGTAGTAAAGTATTTTCCCATTTCACAGTCTGCTCATTGAATTTTTTCTCCCTCTTTTGGGTGATGTTTTCCTTCTTCTCACCACATCTGGCATTTATGAGATGCTGGACATGAGGAATATTATTTTGTTTTCTGGATTTTGTTGTCTTTCCTTAAAGAGGGTTGATTTTTGTTTAAGCAGGTGGTTGATTTACTTGTGATTTTTGAGTTTGATTTTTTGAGATATGTTAAAGCATATTGGGAGTAGTTATAGAAAAGCCTTCACTCTGGGACTAGTTTCTCCCTACTGACAAGGTGTGATCTTTCTGGAGTCCTAATGCCTTACGTACTCAACAAAGTTTCTTCACTTTAATTGGTCAGAACTTGAACAAATCTCAACCCTAAGTGGGCTCTGGGAATTGTTCAGCTTATAACTCCCTGGTAGTTTTTCACTCAGCTTTGTAGAGTTTCATTCTATGTGTGACAGCTTAGTATTAAGCAACATTCAAACGACTCATTATGGTGATTTCTGGAGTTCTTTTTTCTGTATTACCTTGCTTTCCAATACTCTGCCACACATATTCCACCTGCCTCAGCCTTTGTCAACTCCAATCTTTGACTTTGCAACTCATAGTGATCACTATGCTCTGCTTTGTTCCCCCTCCCTGCATCATAGTGTAGAAAATGCCTCCAGGGGGATCATGGGGATCAAATTATGTCTTTTGTTTCAGGGATAAAAATTCTGTACTACTTGTTGTACAAAGCCCAAAATAACTTTTTTTTGTCTAGTTTTTTTTTTTTTTTTTTTTTTTTTTTTTTGCTGCAGGAGAGATGTTCTGTCTGTATCAATTAATCTATTATGTTTGGAAGCAGAAGAGTATTCAAAAGTTTTTTATTGTAAAATTAATTTTTTTAATAGAAACAGGTCTATTCAGATTTTGTATTTATTTTCATGCCAGTTTTGACAACAGTAACTTCCTAAGTAGCATTTTTATTTCTGATATTTCAGTGTTCCTTTGAAATGTTGGTTTTTATTTGTTGTTGACAAAACTTTGAATGTCTTCCCTTTGCTCTTTGTGTAATCTTCTATTCCTTCAGCTGCCATTCAGTACTTCTCTAATCTGATCCTAAACATTGGCTTAATCACTACTCTTTTTAGATGCTTTAAATAATTTTTAATAAAAATGAACCTGTCAGAACCATACTAATAACTTCTCTGTATTTCAATAGCTTTTTAAACATACATCTATATTCTATATATAATACATCTTATGTATATAATACATCTTATGTAGTGTATCTCTTCTAGCAAGATCAATCTTCCCTGTTCTTATGGAAATCTAGTGACTTGCATTCTACCTGGATATGGTAGGTACCATGAGCATTTTCTTTTTCTCTAAGAAAGAGATCCTGGGCCCTTGAAAAATTAAAGTGTTTACAAGGATAAAGCGGTATTAGAAAGGTTAGAGTGGAGGAAACAACTATAGGCAAGGGCTCTTCACAATTTTTCTGAAGGTCAATATTTCTGTTCCAGATTGTGCCTCTCCAATAGTTCATTGTTTAATGTCATCATACTGGACACTGAGCCTGAAAAGGGTGGAAAAAAAACAATCATTTTGTGATCACTTGCAGTCTGGCTGGGAGTCTAAACACACACATATAAACATGAATGTGCCATTTATTTTGTTCAACCCCTTTTCCTCTATCTCTTTCTTCCTCTTCTCATAGTCTGCTTTTAGTTTTGGTAGAGTGCTGAGTTAAATATCATCTGGCTGACAAACCAAGACCATTTATCTTAGACAATGAAAGAATGATGAGAAAGTCATTTAACCTTTCATAAGAAGGTTTTGCATAGAAAAAGAGTAATCTTATTTAATATGGAAAATTTTTCACTAAATTTAATAAATTGGTTTATAGTCTCAATAATTTAGGAAACTTCAGCCACATCATCCAAATCATTATAAAAAAGAGACATTTTAGTGTTTTGTTGACTAAGTGCCATGAGCTGTATGATTTAAAACTCATACATCAAGTTCAATAACATGCAAGTGAAGTGTTAATCAATTTTGTGTTAATTCACCTGGTTGGTGAGCACATATCATGTCTTGGAGACTGTAATGAGGGGCAGCCCTAGTCACAGGATGGGAGAAAACTGAAGAAGTCCTGCTGTTGGCTCAAGTCAGTCTTCATGAACTGCTATTTAAATTAAGCCATCTGCACAACTGAGACACCCTCTTCTATCACCCTTATTGTCCTAAAGCAGATTAGGAAAGAAGCAGGACAGTGCTATTTACACTTAATCCTTTTCAAGTCAGAGACTTCATTCAGCCTGCAGCCAGAAGCCCAAGTCAAACTGGAGCCAGACATTAAGGCTGTGATGGAAGGAGGATAATGCATTTTGTTTCTTACCTAATCTCATATGCCAGCTTAGGCACACACCTTCTCTCCCCACTAAATCATCTGTTTTAAGAGTTCAGGAAACAAGTGTGGGCCATGCAGAGAGGAGGTGTCTAGTAAATGCTCCTTAGACAACTTAGAGTTATCTAAAGTAGCATTTTTGTTCAGTTGGTATAGAAGCTCCGTTCTCCCTATCTATTCCTAAAGTTCTGAAAGCTCGTATTCACTGGCTTTTTAACTAACACTTAAACATAAGCACCCCTCACATAACTTCTTTGAAAATAATGATGAGTTAGTTCTTTGTTGATTGGGTCACTGGAACCCAATTAGATCGTCATGCTTTTATCATAACCAATGAGTGCTTGAACTAGGACGTTGAGTTTCTTTTTTTTTTTTTTTTGGGACAGAGAGAGACAGAGCCTGAACGGGGGAGGGGCAGAGAGAGAGGGAGACACAGAATCGGAAACAGGCTCCAGGCTCCGAGCCATCAGCCCAGAGCCCGACGCGGGGCTCGAACTCACGGACCGCGAGATCGTGACCTGGCTGAAGTCGGACGCTTAACCGACTGCGCCACCCAGGCGCCCCTTGAGTTTCTTTTTAACTTATTTGGTAAAATAATGTATATATGTACAGTTCTAGAATAATCGTCATTGCAGATGTTTCATGGTGAACCAGGCAGACAAAAAGTCAAAGTGATTTTTTTGGACCCTCAGAGTTGATGGTGATTTTTAGTTTTCTATTCTTAAATATTAAGTTTGACATCACTCTTTAATAATAAAATTTGTTATCATGACATTTATCAATATGTGTTTGAATTTGGAAATAACATGTCTAACAGAGGGACTTAGAGGGGAGAGAGAGAATGTATATAAATCATTGAGCAGGTCGTCTAGCTTATACCCACTTCTATAACAACAACAAAAAGAAATTGAATGTCTGGAAAACACTCAGTAAATAAAATAAAATGAGTTCCTGTCATAGGGACTTTGGGGATAGGGTGGGAGGGGAAGAGAAATTAGAAAAAACAAGTAACTAGATAGCATGTCATGTGGTCATACCTACTAAGGGGAAATCAAAGCAGGGAAATAGGGGCGGGGAGTACCAGGTGGTTTCAGGCAGAAGTCCACTATATGGGGTGGTCAGGGTAGGCTTCATTGATAGTGACATCTGGGCAGAGAAGTAAAGAAAGTGAAGGAGATAGCCATGTGGATATCTGGAGGAAATGAATTCTGGGTAAAGGAAAAAGCAAGTATAAAATCCTCCACTGGCAGCATGCCTGGTATGTTGCGGAATAGCAAGGAAGTTATAGCATGGTAAATTAGGGATGAAGGAGATGTGAGAGATGAATTATAAAGTCTCTGGGCCAAAGTGACATTTTAGCTTTCACTTTGAATGAAATAGATAGCCATTGGACAGTTAGGGGCAAAGGAATGACATGGTGGGATTTACATATTAAAAAGGTAGAGAATCACCAATAAATATGGGTTTCTGTGATGAAGGTACTTTGCCATCTGTGGTATAATGGTTGGAGTCCTAGACTCACAGTTAGCATGCCAAGATTGCAATTGTAGTCTTCTCTGAACCCTCAGGAAACTCCACATTTTCAGAATATCAGTTTCTTAGGTAAAACAAAGGTTATAACACTGTTCACTCAGAGACTCTGATAAATTACCTAAGAATGTATGATATTGAAGATATTTTAAGTGAAAAGCATCCTATGAAGTAGTGTATTAAATATAATCTTAATTTTATAGAATAAAAATCCTAGCATGTTGTGAGAAAGCAACCTATCTAATAAACTAAGAAAAAGAATGGAAAATTGCTTATATCTGATTCATGATATTTACAAATTATTTTTACTTCTTTATTTACACATTTTTTGTGTTTTGCAGATTTTCTCATTGAACGCGTATAATTTTTAAAAACAACTAGATAAAACTTTTTAAGCATAAAGGTAGTTGATAAACATCAAAGTTCTTATTTCAATTCAAAATAAAGTAGTGAAGGCAAAACTGTCAGGAAATCTCAAGAAATGTGTGAAGATGGGGTGCCTGGGTGGCTCAGTCGGTTAAGCATCTGACTTCGACTCAGGTCATGATCTCACAGTTTGTGAATTCAAGCCCCGCATCAGGCTCTGTGCTGACAGCTCAGAGCCTGGAGCCTATTTCGGATTCCGTGTCTTCCTCTCTCTGTGCCCCTCCCCTGCTCACACTCTGTCTTTCTCTCTCTAAAAAATAAATAAACATAAAAAAATTAAAAAAAAAAGAAATATGCGAACATGAGTTATATTCAGAAGAATGGCACTAATAATCCTTACCTTCTTCACCTTCTCTTTAAAGTCAGCTTCAGGGAGAAGACACTGTAGGAAGATGACCAAAGTGAGATTTTGAACAAAGGGTCTAGGATTCCTGAAATGGCAGAAGGAGAGTTGCAGTTGAAAAAAAAATTTTTTTAAGACAAAACAATAAACTATGTTGGAAACAGTCTGGGATTTTCCAGAACCTGTACTCGGAAAGGATGTAGAAGGAAAGGCTACTGGAAAAATCAAACATCCATCCAGTCTTTCCCCTCCCCTAACTCTCCATCTTCAAAGTGACTCTTAAAATTAATACTTTTAGGGGCGCCTGGGTGGCGCAGTCGGTTAAGCGTCCGACTTCAGCCAGGTCACGATCTCGCGGTCCGTGAGTTCGAGCCCCGCGTCGGGCTCTGGGCTGATGGCTCAGAGCCTGGAGCCTGTTTCAGATTCTGTGTCTCCCTCTCTCTCTGCCCCTCCCCCGTTCAGGCTCTGTCTCTCTCTGTCCCAAAAATAAATAAACGTTGAAAAAAAATTAAAAAAAAATTAATACTTTTATCCTGTCCCATAAGGCTCCATATAATCTGCCATCTGCTACCTTCCGTGTTTCATTTTCCACACTTTTTCCACTTCTCTCATCATATTCCAGACACTCAAGTCTTCTGTTATCTGGCTGAGAGTTCCTGACTCAAGGTTTGTGTAGCAACACTTCAGGCTGTCTCAAAAGCCCACACACTGTATCAGCACACCCTATCTTATCACCCTGTTATCTCTCTCTCTCTGGTTTTTTTTTTTGAGATTCTTTTTTTAAAATTTAATTTATTTTTTTTCAATTTATATCCTAGTTAGCATATAGTGCAACAGTGGTTTCAGGAATAGATTCCTTAATGCCCCTTACCCATTTAGCCCATCCCCCTTCCCACAACCCCTCCAGTAACCCTCTGTTTGTTCTCCATATTTAAGAGTCTCTTATGTTTTGTCCCCCTCCCTGCTTTTATATTATTTTTGCTTCACTTCCCTTATGTTCATCTGTTTAGTGTCTTAAAGTCCTCATATGAGTGAAGTCCTATGATATTTGTCTTTCTCTGACTAATTTTGCTTAGCATAATACTCTATAGTTCCATCCATGTAGTCGAAAATGGAAAGATTTCATTCTTTTTGATTGCCGATTAATACTCCATTGTGTATATATGTATACCTCTTCTTCTTTATGCATTCATCCATTGATGGACATTTGGGTTCTTTCCATACACTGGCTATTGTTGATAGTGCTGCTATAAACATGGGGGTACATGTGCCCCTTTGAAACAGCATACCTGTATCCCTTGGATAAATACCTAGTAGCACAATTGCTGGGTCATAGGGTAGTTCTATTTTTAGTTTTTTGAGTAACCTCCATACTGTTTTCCAGAGTGGCTGTACCAGCTTGCATTCTCACCAGCAGTGCAAAATAGATCTTTCTCCGCATCCTCGCCAACATCTCTTGTTGCCTCAGTTGTTAATATTAGCCATTCTGACAGGCATGAGGTAGTATTTCATTGTGGTTTTGGTTTGTATTTCCCTGATGATGAGTGATGCTGAGCATTTTTTCATGTGTTGGTTGGCCATCTGGATGTCTTCTTTCCAGAAGTGTCTATTCATGTGTTTTGCCCATTTCTTACTGGATTATTTGTTTTTTGGGTTGTTGAGTTTGATAAGTTCTTTATAGATTTTGATACTAACCCTTTATCTGATATGTCGTTTGCAAATATCTTCTCCCATTCCGTTGGTTGCCTTGTAGTTTTACCGAATGTTTCCTTCGCTGTGCAGAAGCTTTTTACTTTCATGTGGTCCCAATAGTTCATTTTTGCTTATGTTTCCTTGCCTCTGGACATGATGAGTAAATAGTTGCTGCGACCAAGGTCAAAGAGGTTTTTGCCTGCTTCTCCTTGAGGATTTTGATAGCTTCCTGTCTCACATTTAGATGTTTCATCCATTTTGAGTTTATTTTTGTGTATGGTGTAAGAAAGTGGTCCAGGTTCATTCTTCTCCATGTCTCTGTCCAGTATTCCCAGTACCACTTGCTGAAGAGACTATCTTTATTCCATTGGATATTCTTTCCTGCTTTGTCAAAGATTAGTTGGCCATACATTTGTGGGTCTATTTCTGGGTTCTCATTTCTGATCCATTGATCTGAGTGTCTGTTTTTGTGCCAATACCATACTGTCTTGATGATTACAGCTTTGTAATACAGCTTGAAGGCTGGGATTGTGATGCCTCCAGCTTCAGTTTTCAAGATTGCTTTGGCTATTCAGGGTCTTTTGTGGTTCCATACAAATTTTAGGATTGTTTGTTCTAGCTCTGTAAAGAATGTTAGTGTTATTTTGATAGGTATTTTATTGAATAAGTAGATTGCTTTGGGTAGTATTGACATTTTAATAATATTTGTTCTTCCAATCCAGAAGCATGGAATATTTTTCCTTTTTTGTGTGTGTCTTCTTCAATTTCTTTCATGAGCTTTGTATAGTTTTCAGTGTATAGATTTTTCACCTTTTTGGTTATGTTTATTCCTAGGTATTATATGGGTTTTGGTGCAATTATAAATGGGATTGATTCCTTGATTTCTCTTTCTGTTGCTTCATTGCTGGTGTACAGGAATGCAATCAATTTCTGTGCATTGATTTTATATCCTGCCACTTTGCTGAATTCATGGATCAGTTCTAGTAGTTTTTTGGTGGAATCTTTTGGGTTTTCCATATAGAGTATCATGTCATCTGTGAAGAGTGAAAGTTTGACCTTCTCCTGGCCAATTTGGATGCCTTTTATTTATTTGTGTTGTCTGATTGCTGAGAAAATACTTCCAATACTATGTTGAATAACAGTGGTGAGAGTGGACATCCCTGTATTGTTCCTGACCTTAGGGGGAAAGTTCTGAGTTTTTCTCCATTGAGGATGATATTAGTGTTGGGTCTTTCATATATGACTTTTATGATCTTGAGGTGTGATCCTTCTTTTTTTTTTTTTCAACGTTTATTTACTTTTGGGACAGAGAGAGACAGAGCCTGAACGGGGGAGGGGCAGAGAGAGAGGGAGACACAGAATCGGAAACAGGTTCCAGGCTCTGAGCCATCAGCCCGAGCCTGACGCGGGGCTCGAACTCCCGGACCGCGAGATCGTGACCTGGCTGAAGTCGGACGCTTAACCGACTGCGCCACCCAGGCGCCCCGAGGTGTGATCCTTCTATCCATACTTTTTGAGGGTTTTTATCAAGAAAGGAAGCCGTATTTTGCCAAATGTCTTCTCTCGCTATTGAGAGGATCATATGGTTCTTGTCCTTTCTTTTATTGATGTGATGAATCACATTGATTGTTTTGCGGATATTGAACCAGCCCTGCCTCCCAGGTATAAATCCCACTTGGTCGTGGTGAATAATTTTTTTAATGTATTGTTGGATCCAGTTGGCTAATATCTTGTTGAGAATTTTTGCATCAATGTTCATCAGGGAAATTGGTTTATAATTCTCCTTTTTAGTGGGGTCTCTGGTTTTGGAATCAAGGTAATGCTGGCTTTATAGAAAGAGTTTGGAAGTTTTCCTTCCATTTCTATTTTTTGGAACAGCTTCAAGAGAATAGGTGTTGACTATTCCTTAAATGTTTGGTAGAATTCCCCTAGAAAGCCATCTGGCCCGAACTCTTGTTTTTTGGGAGATTTTTAAATTACTAATTAGATTTCTTTACTGGTTATGGGTCTGTTCAACTTTTCTATTTCTTCCTGTTTCAGTTTTGGTAGTGTATATGTTTCTAGGAACTTGTCCATTTCTTCCAGATTGCCCATTTTATTGGTGTATAATTGCTCATGATATTCTCTTATTATTGTTTGTATTTCTGCTGTGTTGGTTGTGTTCTCTCCGTTTTCATTCTTGATTTTATTTATTTGGGTCCTTTCCTTTTTCTTTTTGATCACACTGGCTAGGGATTTGTCAATTTTATTAATTCTTTCAAAGAACCAGCTCCTGGTTTCATTGATTGTTCTGTGGGTTTTATTTGTCTGTTTGTTTCAATAGCATTGATTTCTGCTCTAATCTTTATTATTTCCTGTCTTCTGCTGGTTTGGGGTTTTATTTGCTGTTCTTTTTCCAGCTCTTTGAGGGTATAAGATTAGGTTGTGTATCTGAGACCTTTCTTCCTTCTTTAGGAAGGCCTGTATTGCTATATACTTCCCTCTTATCACTGCCTTTGCTGTGTCCCAGAGGTTTGGGCTGTGGTGTTATAATTTTCATTGGCTTCTATATACTTTCTAATTTCCTCTTTAACTTCTTGGTTAGCACATTCATTCTTTTAGTAGAATGTTCTTTAGTCTCCAAGTATTTGTTATCTTTCCATATTTTTTCTTGTGGTTGTTTCGAGTTTGATAGTGCTGTGGTCTGAAAATATGCACGGTATGATCCCGATCTTTTTGTATTTGTTGAAGGGTGGTTTATGTCCCAGTATGTGTTCTATTCTGGAGAAAATTCTATGTGCATTGGAGAAGAATATATATTCTGCTGCTTTAGGATAAAATGTTCTGAATATATGTGTTAAGTCCATTAGGTCCAGTATGTCATTCAAAGCCATTGTTTCCTTGTTGATTTTCTGTTTAGATGATCTGTCCATTGCTGTGAGTGGGGTGTTGAAGTCCTCTACTGTCATGGTATTATTATCAATGAGTTTCTTTATGTTTGTGATTAATTGATTTATATATTTGAGCCATGCCACATTTGGAGCATAAATGTTTATAATTATTAGGTCTTCTTGGTGGATAGACCCCTTAATTTTGGTATAATGCCCTTCTGCATCTCTTATTGCAGTCTTTATTTTAAAATCTAGATTGTCTGATAGAAGTATGGCTCTCTGGCTTTTGTCAACCATTAGCATGATAGATGGTTCTGCATCCCCTTTCTTTCAATCTGAGGGTGTCTTTAGGTCTAAAGTGGGTCTCTTGTAAAAAACATAGAGATGGATCTTGTTGTCTTATCCATTCTGTTACCCTGTATCTTTTGATTGGAGCATTTAGTCCATTGACATACATTTATTTATTTATTTATTTATTTATTTATTTATTTATTTTTTAAAATATGAAATTTATTGTCAAATTGGCTTCCATACAATACCCAGTGCTCATTCCAACAGGTGCCCTCCTCAATGCCCATCTGCCACCCTCTCCTCCCTCCCATCCCCCATCAACCCTCAGTTTGTTCTCAGTTTTTAACAGTCTCTTATGTTTTGGCTCCCTCCCTTTCTAACCTCTTTTTTCTTTTTCCTTCCCCTCCCCCATGGTCTTCTGTTAAGTTTCTCAGGATCCAATAAGAGTGAAACCATATGGCATCTGTCTTTCTCTGTATGACTTATTTCACTTAGCATCACACTCTCCAGTTCCATCCACGTTGCTACAAAGGGCCATATTTCATTCTTTCTCATTGCCACATAGTATTCCATTGTGTATATAAACCACAATTTCTTTATCCATTCATCAGTTGATGGACATTTAGGCTCTTTCCATAATTTGGCTATTGTTGAAAGTGCTGCTATAAACATTGGGGTACAAGTGCCCCTATTTATCAATGCTCCTGTATCCCTTGGGTAAATTCCTAGCAGTGCTATTGCTGGGTCATAGGGTAGATCTATTTTTCATTTTTTGAGGAACCTCCACACTTTTTTCCAGAGTGGCTGCATCAGTTTGCATTCCCACCAACAGTGTAAGAGGGTTGCTGATTCTCCACATCCTTGCCAGCATTTATAGTCTCCTGATTTGTTCATTTTAGCCACTCTCACTGGCGTGAGGTGTAATCTGAGTATGGTTTTAATTTGTATTTCCCTGATGAGGAACGACATTGAACATCTTTTCATGTGCCTGTTGGCCATCTGGATGTCTTCTTTAGAGAAGTGTCTATTCATGTTTTCTGCCCATTTCTTCACCGGATTATTTGTTTTTCAGGTGTGGAGTTTGGTGTGCTCTTTATAGATTTTTGGATACTAGCCCTTTGTCTGATATGTCATTTGCAAATATCTTTTCCCATTCCGTTGGTTGCCTTTTAGTTTTGTTGATGGTTTCCTTGGCAGTGCAGAAGCTTTTTACCTTCATGAGATCCCAGTAGTTCATTTTTGCTTTTAATTCCCTTGCCTTTGGGGATGTGTCAAGTAAGAAATTGCTGCGGCTGAGATCAGAGAGGTTTCTTCCTGCTTTGTCCTCTAGGGTTTTGATGGTTTCCTGTCTCACATTCAAGTCCTTTATCCATTTTGAGTTTGTTTTTGTGAATGGTGTAAGAAAGTGGTCTAGTTTCATTCTTCTGCATGTTGCTGTCCAGTTCTCCCAGCACCGTTTGTCAAAGAGACTGTCTTTTTTCCATTGGATATTCTTTCCTGCTTTGTCAAAGAGTAGTTGGCCATACTTTTGTGGGTCTAATTCTGGGGTTTCTATTCTATTCCATTGGTCTATGTGTCTGTTTTGTGCCAACACCATGCTGTCTTGATGATTACAGGTTTGTAGTAGAGGCTAAAGTCTGGGATTGTGATGTCTCCTGCTTTGGTCTTCTTCTTCAGAATTACTTTGGCTATTCGGGGTCTTTTGTGGTTCCATACAAATTTTAGGATTGCTCGTTCTAGCTTCAAGAAGAATGCTGGTGCAATTTTGATTGGGATTGCATTGAATGTGTAGATTGCTTTGGGTAGTATTGACATTTTAACAATATTTATTCTTCCAGTCCATGAGCATGGAATGTTTTTCCATTTCTTTATATCTTCTTCAATTTCCTTCATAAGCTTTCTATAGTTTTTAGCATACAGATCTTGTACATCTTTGGTTAGGTTTATTCCTAGGTATTTTTTGCTTCTTGGTGCTGTTGTGAATGGGATAAGTTTCTTTATTTGTCTTTCTGTTGTTTCATTATTAGTGTATAAGAATGCACCTGATTTGTGTACATTGATATTGTATCCTGCAATTTTGCTTAATTCATGTATCATTTCTAGCAGATTTTTGGTGGAATCTATTGGGTTTTCCATGTATAGTATCATATCATCTGCAAAAAGTGAAAGCTTGACTTCATCATTGCCAATTTTCATGCCTTTGATTTTGTTTTGTTGTCTGATTACTGATGCTAGCACTTCCAACACTATGTTAAACAACAGCGGTGAGAGTGGACATCCCTGTCATGTTCCTGATCTCAGGGGGAAAGCTCTCATTTTTTCCACATTGAGGATGATATCAGCTGTGGGCTTTTCATAAATGGCTTTTATGATGTTTAAATATGTTCCTTCTATCCCAACTTTCTCAGGGGGTCTTATTAACAAAGATGCTGAATTTTGTCAAATGCTTTTTCTGCATCGATAGACAGGATCATATGGTTCTTATCTTTTCTTTTATTAATGTGATGTATCACACTGATTGATTTGTGAATGTTGAACCAGCCCTGCATCCCAGGAATGAATCCCACTTGATCATGGTGTATAATTCTTTTAATATGCTATTGAATTTGATTTGCTAGTATCTTACTGAGATTTTTTGCATCCATATTCATCAGGGATATTGGCCTGTAGTTCCCTTTTCTTTGCTGGGTCTCTGTCTGGTTTAAGAATCAAAGTATGCTGGCTTCATAGAATGAGTCTGGAAGTTTTCCTTCCTTTTCTATTTTTTGGAACAGCTTGAGAAGGATAAGTATTATCTCTGCTTTAAATGTCTGGTAGAATCCCCCAGGGATCCCATCTGGTCCTGGACTCTTATTTTTTGGGAGATTATTAATAACTGATTCAATTTCTTCACTGGTTATGGGTCTGTTCAAGTTTTCTATTTCTTCCTGTTTGAGTTTTGGAAGTGTGTGGGTGCTTAGGAATTTGTCCATTTCTTCCAGGTTGTCTAGTTTGTTGGCATATAATTTTTCATAGTATTCCTGATAATTGCTTGTATCTCTGAGGGATTGGTTGTAATAATTCCACTTTCATTCATGATTTTATCTATTTGGGTCATCTCCCTTTTCTTTTTGAGAAGCCTTGCTAGAGGTTTATCAGTTTTGTTTAGTTTTTCAAAAAACCAACTCTTGGTTTCATTGATCTGCTCTATAGTTTTTTTTTTACATTCTATATTGTTTATTTCTGCTCTGATCTTTATTATTTCTCTTCTTCTGCTGGGTTTGCTGTTCTGCTTCTAATTCCTTTATGCGTGCTGTTAGATTTTGTATTTGGGATATTTCTTGTTTCTTGAGATAGGCCTGGATTGCAATGTATTTTCCTCTCAGGGATGCCTTCACTGTATCCCAAAGCATTTGGATTGTTGTATTTTCATTTTCATTTGTTTCCATATATTTTTTAATTTCTTCTCTAATTGCCTGGTTGACCCATTCATTCTTTAGTAGGGTGTTCCTTAACCTCCATGCTTTTGGAAGTTTTCCAGACTTTTTCCTGTGGTTGATTTCAAGTTTCATAGTATTGTGGTCTCAAAGTGTACATGGTATGATCTCAATTCTTGTAAACTTATGAAGGGCTGTTTTGTGACCCAGTAAGTGATCTATCTTGGAGAATGTTGGAAAAGAAAGTATATTCTGTTGCTTTGGGATGCAGAGTTCTAAATATATCTGTCAAGTCCATCTGATCCAATGTATCATTCAGGGCCCTTGTTTCTTTAAGGATCCTGTGTCTAGATGATCTATCCATTGTTGTAAGTGGGGTATTAAAGTCCCCTACAATTACCACATTCTTATCAATAAGGTTACTTATGTTTGTGATTAATTGTTTTATATATTTGGGGGCTCCTGTATTCAGTGCATAGACATTTAAAATTGTTAGCTCTTCCTGATGGATTGACCCTGTAATTATTATATAATGCCCTTCTTTATCTCTTATTACAGCCTTTAATTTAAAGTCTAATTGTCTGATATAAGTATGGCTACTCCAGCTTTCTTTTGACTTCCAGTAGCATGGTAGATAGTTCTCCATCCCCTCACTTTCAATCTGAAGGTGTCCTCAGGTCTAAAATGAATCTCTTGTAGACAGCAAATAGATGGGTCTTGTTTTTTTATCCATTCTGATACCCTGTGTCTTTTGGTTGGAGCATTTAGTCCATTTACATTCAGTGTTATTATAGAAAGATATGGGTTTAGAGTCACTGTGATGTCTGTATGTTTTATGCTTGTAATGATATCTCTGGTATTTTGTGGTCCTTGCAACATTTCACTCACAGAATCCCACTTAGGATCTCTTGTAGGGCTGGTTTAATGGTGATGAATTCCTTCAGTTTTTGTTTGTTTGGGAAGACCTTTATCTCTCCTTCTATTCTAAATGACAGACTTGCTGGGTAAAGGATTCTAGGCTGCATATTTTTTTCTGTTCATCACATTGAAGATTTCCTGCCATTCCTTTCTGGCCTGCCAAGGTTCAGTAGATAGATCCATCACTAGTCTTATGGGTCTCCCTTTATAAGTTAGAGCGTGTTTATCCCTAGCTGCTTTCAGAATTTTCTCTTTATCCTTGTATTTTGCCAGTTTCACTATGATATGTCGCACCAAAGGTTGATTCAAGTTACTTCTGAAGGGAGTTCTCTGTGCCTCTTGGATTTCAATGCCTTTTTCCTTCCCCAGATCAGGGAAGTTTGCAGCTATGATTTGTTCAAGTATACCTTCAGCCCCTTTCTCTTTCTCTTCCTCTTCTGAAATTACTATTATACGGATATTGTTGCGCTTAATTGCATCACTTAGTTCTCTAATTCTCCCCTCATACTCCTGGATTTTTTTTATTCTCTTTTTCTCAGCTTCCTCTTTTTCCATAATTTTATCTTCTAATTCACCTATTCTCTCCTCTGCCTCTTCAATCCGAGCTGTGGTCACTTCCATTTTATTTTGCACCTCATTTATAGCATCTTTTTAGCTCCTCATGACTATTTCTTAGTCCCTTGATCTCTGTAGCAATAGATTCTCTGCTGTCTTCTATATTTTTTTCACACCCAGCGATTAATTTTATGACTATTATTCTAAATTCTTGTTTTGTTATATTGCTTAAATTGTGTTTGATCAGTTCGTTAGCTGTTGCTACTTCCTGGAGTTTCTGTTGAGAATTCTTCCATTTCGTCATTTTGGATAGTCCCTGTAGTGGTGTGGAACTCTGGAGCACTTCCTCTGTGCCGTCTGGAGTAACTTGTGTTGGTGGGCTAGGCCGCAGTCAGACCTGATGTCTGTCCCCAGCCTACTTCTGGGGCCACAGTCCAACTGGTGTGTACCTTATCTTCCCCTCTCCCACGGGCAGGACTCACTGTGGAGTGGTGTGGCCTCTGTCCTGGCTACTTGCACACTTCCAGGCTTATGGTGGTGCTTTGATGGGATCTGGCGTATTAGCCGGGGTGGATCTGCAAGGTGCACAGGGGTGGGAGGGACAGGCTTAGCTCGCTTTGCCATTGGTAGTCCCCTGCAGGAGGGGCCCTGCAGCACGAGGAGGGAGGCAGACCCGTCGGAGGGATGGATCCACAGAAGCACAGTGTTGGGTGTTTGTGAGGTGCAAAAAAGTTTTGTGACAGGAACTGGTTACCTTTGGGATTTTGGCTGGGGGATGGGGGAGGGAGATGGCACTGGCCAGTGCCTTTGTTCCCACCGCTGAGCTGAACTCTTCCAGGGTTATCTTCCAGGGCTCAACATCTCTCCCTCCTGGTGTCCTCTTCCCCTCCTGTTCTCCTAGCAGAGCTGTTGACATATAACATTCCAGATGTTTGTTAAGTCCCGCTGGCTGTCAGAACTCATGCAGTCTGGCCCCTCTGCTTTTGCAGGCCAGACTCAGGGGCTCTGCCTTGCCGGGAGGGCTGCCTCTCTACTGCCCCGGCTCCCTCCCTCCAGTCTATGTAGTGTGCACCGCCTCTCTGCCCTTCCTACCCTCTTCTGTGGGCCTCTTGTCTATGCTTGGCTCCAGAGAGCCAAGTTCTGCTAGTCTTCTGGTGGTTTTCTGGGTTATTTAGGCAGATGTGGGTGGAATTTAAATGATCAGCAGGATGTGGTGAGCCAAGCATCCTCTTACACCTCCATCTTTTCTCCTCAACCTAGTCCATTGACATTTAGAGTTGGTACTGAAAGATAGGAGTTTATTGCCATTATGTTGCTTGTGGATTTGGAGTTTCTTGTGGTGTTCTCTGGTCCTTTCTAGCCTTTGTTGCTTTTGGTCTTTGTTTGTTTGTTTATTTGTTTGTTTGTTTGTCTTTTCTCCCCTCAGAGAGTTCCCCCTTAACATTTCTTGCAGAGCTTATTTAGAGGTCATGAGTTCCTTTAATATTTGTTTCTCTGGGAAACTTTTTATCTCTCCTTCTGTTTGGAATGACAGCCTTGCTAGATAAAGAATTCTTGGCTGCATATTTTTCTGATTCAGCACATTGAATATATCCTGCCACTCCTTTCTGGCCTGCCAAGTTTTTGTGGATATGTCTGCTGTGAACCTGATCTGTCTTCATTAGTAGGTTAAGGACTTTTTTTCCCTTGCCGCTTTCATGATTCTTTCCTTGCCTTAGTATTTTGTGAATTTGACTATGATATGCCTTGTTGATGGTTGTTTTTTGTCGAATCTAATGGGAGTCCTCTGTGCTTCCTCGATTTTGATGTCTTTGTCTGTCCCCAGTTTAGGAAAGTTTTCCATTATAATTTGCCCACATAACCCTTGTACCCCTTTTCCTCTCTCTTCATCTATGATTCTGATGTTGTTCCTTTTTAGTGAGCCTCTGATTTCTCTAATTCTTAAATTGTGCTCTTTTGCTTTAGTCTTCCTCTTTTTTCTGCTTTATTATTGTCCATAAGTTTATCCTCTATATCACTGACTCACTGCTCTGCCTCATCTATCCTTTCCGCCATGGTATCTATTCAAGATTACAGCTTAGTTATATCATTTTTTATTTCATCCTGTTTAGCTTTTATATCTCCACAAAAAGGGATTGTAATCTATTTTCAACCCCAGCTAGTAATCTAATTATCATGATTCTAAATTCTGGTTCAGACATCTTGCTTGTATCTGTGTTGATTAAGTCCCTGGCTGTCAGTTTTTCCTGTTCTTTCTTTTGGGGTGAATTCCTTTGTTTTGTCATTTTGAAGGAAGAAAGGGAATTAATAAGGTAAAAAAAATTAAATTAAAAAATTAAAAACAAAAGTTAAAAACAAAAACTCAAAAATCAAATGATGCTAGATCCTAGGTGTGTTTTCATCTTGTTGAAAGGAGCTTGATAGATTAGAGAAAAAAGGGGCAGGGGGAGGAAAAAAAAGAAAAAAAGGAAAACGTTTGAAATTTTGAAAAACTGAATACAGTGAAATAGAATAAAATGAATTGATGGGACTAAAATAGAATTTGAAAATTTTCCCAAAATAAAAAGTATAGTAGAAAAAAATTAAAAATATTTTTAATAAAAATTGAAAATAAAAATAATTTTTTTTCCTTCTGTATTGAAGGAAAAAAAAAGAAATAGAAAAAAAAAAGAAAATTCAGTAGATGGACCAGTGAACAGACTGATGTATGATTGAAATTACATCATTTTCTGCTAGAAGTCAAACTGTGAATCACTTTATAGTCCGTAAAGTAAGCAGGGGGTGAGAGTTGTATTGTTCCTGAAAAGCAAGGTTGCCCCAGTTGGGTGGGGCTTAGTGTATCTGCACCGTTCTCCACTAGATGGCCCTGCTTAGCTTACTGGGGTGGATTGTTGTGGCGCTTGTAGGTGTGTATGTGCATGCACGGGAGGAATGAAAATGGCATAACCCAGCTACCCAGTCTCTAGCATAGGAACTCTTTTCCCCCCTATCAGCAATCCCAGACTCGTCCTTTGTCTCCAGCTTCAATCCACTCCCTGCTTTTACACTGTCTGTGACGAAGCCATCAGTTTGCCTGGCAGCACCTCCCTGCTGAGTTTTATCTCAGATGTGGCTGTGTTTCCCAACCCCTCAGTTCTGAGGGACTGTGGCTCTGACCCACTCAGAGCTTCTAGGTGAGGTTCTCACGGAGCAATGACAAGCTGCTGGCTGCACCCAGGATTGTTTGTGGGACCGTGCTGCTGCAGATGCCCAGAGACTGTGGCTGGGTGTCACCACACCCCAGAAAAAGTTCACGTGATCATGTAGCTACAGTGTTTCAGGGATTATGGAAAATGACAATACACATCGGGCACCAGGTTTTACCCTTAACAACCTTGTTCCAGCACCAGTGAATGCAGCTTTTCTCTGGGGTCTGCTGGGACCTTTGCCTGTGGGTTGACCACACAGCCTCTACCAAATGTCTTTCCAGCAGGGGAACTGCCTCTCCTCATGGCCCAAGAACCCCTGGACCTAACTCTGCTCTTAGGAATTCACTCTTCCCACCAGAGCACCGACCGCCAGGTATCGAGATGTGGAGTTTCAGACGCTGCACTCCCCTGTTTATAGACTCTTAATGGAATTTAAAACCTCTCCTTTCTCCCTTTTTATTTCAGTCCTTTGGCTTTTTCCACTTTCTCTCCACCTGCTTTTGGGGGGTGTGCTTTTGCCATACTTTCTCCCATCTGCATACTCTCTCCACAGCAAAAACAGCTCCTTGATCTCCACAGCTTCTCTCTCCCCAAGTTCACCTCTCTGATCTGCATACCTGCCACGTTCTGTGGTTCAGGTTGTGCAGATTGTTGTGTTAATCCTCAAATCAATTTTCTAGGTATGCAAGTTGGTTTAGTGTTGATCTGGTTGTATTTCATGGATGAGAGACACAAAAACAGTCCCATGCTGTTCTGCCATCTTCCTGATTATCTCTTTATATTGTCATCACCTAACTTTTTTTTTTAATAGAGTTTAATTTTTTTGAGAAGTTTTAGGTTCACACAAAACTGAACAGAAAGTATAGGGTTCCTATTTACCCCTTCACACACACACATTTTACCTCTCCCACCATCAACATCCCATACCAGAGTGCTACATTTATTACAATCAGTGAACCAATACTGATATATTATTACCAAGCAAAGTTCACAGTTTACAGTTCACTCTTGGTGTTGTATAGTCTATGAGTTTGTCGAATGTATAATGTCATGTATCCACCACTATGGTATTATAGAGAATAGTTTCACTGCCCTTAAAATCCCCTGTGCTCCACCTGTTCATCCCTCTCTCTCCCCATACTCCTGGCAACCACTGATTCTTTTATTGTCTCCACAGTTTTGCGTTTTCTAGACTGTCATGTAGTTGGAATCATAGAGTATATAGCCTTTTCAAATTGGCTTCTTTCATTTAGTACTATGCACTTAAACTTCCTCCATGTCTTTTTGTGGCTTGTTTCTTTTAGCACTGAATAACCTTCATTTATTTATCCATTTACTTACTAAAGGATATTTTGATTTCTTCCAAATTTTGGGTAAGTTTCAGTTACCAAATTTGATATTTTCATTGTATATTTTTATAGTTTCATTCATATGCTTAAGATTTCATTCCCCTGGAACTAATTTTGGTAAAAAGTGTGAAGTAGAAATCTAAACTAAATTTCTCATAGGGCCTCCCTAATGTTCTAATACCATTTATTGAATAAGCCATTTTTCTGTTAATAGTTGGGAATGTTATGTTTATTAAGTAATAAACTTCTGTGTGTATTTGAGTCTCTTTTTTTAGATGCAGCAGTGTGTTTTAATTATTATAATTATAATATATTTTAATACCTAGTTGTGCTAGATGTGTAACATTGCTTCAGATTTTTAGGAGGATTTATTATTCTTTCATATGAACTTTAAAGGCAGTTTATCTACTTCTAGGAAAATTGTATTGGCATTTTTATTTTCTATTTAATGTTTTTTATTGCATTCAAGATTACCTTTGGGCTAAGTGATTTTATAATATTTCAGTCTTTCTAATGAAGGTCTTATTAGGTTTGTTTCTGTTCCTCAGTAGCATGTAATTTTTTGTTGTTGTTTTGATCTGCAAATTTTCCCCTTTTATTCCTAGGTATTTTTTTTCTTTTTAAATGTAATTTATAGGGGCACCTGGGTAGCTCAGTTGGTTTTGGCTCAGGTCATGGCTCCAGGGTTGTGGGATTGAGCCTACTTAAAATTCTTTCTCTCTCCCCCTTTGACTCTCACCTGGGCTTTTGTGCTCGCGCGCTCTCTCTCTCTCTCTCTCTCTGTCATAAATGAATGAATGAATGTAATTATACAATGGGGCACTTTTGCCTCAGGATTTTCTAAACGGGTGTAGTTTTTGATTTCTGGATGTTAACTTTCTGCCCAGCTCTCTCACTTAATTTTCTTATTATTTGTAATTGTGTTACTGGAGATTATTTTTTTATATTTAAATGGTTTTTTTTCACTTATTTAATTATACTTACTAATACTTCCAGAACAATATTAAATAATATTAGTGATAAAGGACTTTCTTGTCATGTTCCTTTAATGAGATGTGTTTATATACTTATTCATTAAGAATATTTATAAGATTAGGAATGACTACCTGTAAATTTGTAAACGTATGTTTCTAATAATGTTGATGAAGAATTCATCTACTTCTATTGTATCAAATCATTTTGTAAATAATGGATAATGAGTTTTATCAAATTATTTCTCAGCAGCTATCAATGCTCATATAGTTGTTGTTTTTTTTTTTTTTGCAGTATGTGGTTAAATTTTTTATCCAATTATTTCAAATATATACAAAAACAGAATAGTTTAAGCCCTACATACCCATCACCTGACTTCAGTAATTATAACTCATGGAAAATGTCATTTCATTTAGACCCTGCCTAGTTTTCTTCCTCCCCTCATATTATTTTGAGGCAAATCCCAGATATCATATTATTTCATCTGTAAAGATGTCCCGATTAAATTATAGACTTTCTTTTTTTATAAATATAACCACAACACCATTATCATACCTAAAAAATTATTAAATTTTAATGTTAAATATTATTATTGTGATTAAATAATACTATGAATTATTTTGTAAGACTAATTCATAGGTGGTGTTGGGTATTCTAATAGGAGGTACGTGTTGTATGGTTTATTCGTAACTTATTCCAAAGGGTGATACTCTATTTCTACTTATTACTTCATTAGCTAGAATACAACCATCTAAAGTGAAGCTTCCTCTCAACAACTACTGGGGTTCCCTGAGGTATAGTTCATGAAGGAAGGACAGCAAAGGTGCTTGATTCTTTCCCTTTGGTGACTAGTTTTAAAAATAGGAAGTGATTTCCAAGCATGCTGCAATGATGACCAATGCTTCTTTTAGTATCATTATGAACTAATCATTGTTATGAACACAAATATGTATTCCAAATTCATTGTACTTGTATCCTTACTAATACATGCATTTTCTCATATTTGTTTAGTGGGGGCTTATTCAAGTTGGCTATGGTATCCTTTAGATAAAACTTTTGTAATGTTTGATAACTTCATTATTTTCAGTATTACAAGTTGTTTTAGGTTCATCTTTTACATTTTCTGCCTGGTATATGAATCTGTCATTTCTCCAAGAAGCCCTGAAGTATTTAGAGACCAAGATTGGAGTGTTATGGATTCTTATTGCTTCTGGCTTAGTTATTATTTCTAGGTCTTTTTAGTGGACAAAGATAGGAAATTTTTTTAAGATAAAATATATCATGAGTTAATACTGATATTTTTAATTCAAAGTCAGGACTATAAGATTTTTACTTAATTTCATTGATCTTATATCCATACTTCCTTTCTTCTACATCAAAATATGTGTTCTTAAAAACACTAATATAATTAATTACTCATTTTTCTTATACTACACTAGACACAGTAGTCTGAGGTTAACCTTCCTAACAGTACTTACCCAAATATTATTAGTTCAAAATTTTTAAATTTTTTACAGTTCTTTATATAATTATGGTATATTTCAAAAGGAATGAACAGATGCATTATGATCTGTTAAAGTCAGTTGGAATAATTTCTTTCTGGTGATAATTTTTCTCTTCCCATCAGCTAATATACTGCATTATATTTTTAGATATACTAACATTGAGCTATCTTTGAATTTCTAAAATAACCACCCCTTATGAAGAATCTTACATACGATTTTTACATCAATATTGAGTAGAATTGGTCTGTGCGACATTATGGGGGCTGTATTTGTTGGTATTGCTATCAGTGTTCTGATAGCATAACACTGGAATTTGGAAATTGGAAGTTCTCCTTTTTTCTATGCTTAGAAACAATTTAACATCTGAAAGAAGTGCAAAGACAATTCAGTGGAAACAAGACAGTCTTTTCAATAAATGGTGCTAGAAAAAAAATTAAACATCAACATGCAAAAAAATGAACACATTGTTGATCACATTGACCACACGACTTATAAAAATGATCATGTAATGAATAAAAGAATTAAATGTAAAATCAGAATCCATAAGACTTCTAGAAGAAAACAGCAGAAAAGCTTAGTGAACTGGAATTAGGCAAAGATTTCTTAGAGGCAGCTGCAAAAGCATGACCCACAAAAGATTAAAAATGATAAACTGGACTTCATTAAATTTCAAAACTTCCTCTTTTCAAGACACTGTTTAGAGAATGAAAAGAGAAGCCATAGCCTGGGAAAAAACATTTGTAAGACACATATCTGATAAAGAACTTGTTTCCACGGAATATCTACCCTATGACCCAGCATTTGCACTACAAGGTATTTATCCAAGGGATACAGGTATGCTGTTTCGAAGGGGCACATGCACCCCAATGTTTATAGCAACACTATCAACAATAGCCAATGTATGGAAAGAGCCCAAAAGTCCAATGGATGAATGGATAAAGAAGATGTGGTGTATATATATATATATATATATATATATATATATATACACACATATACACACACAATGGAGTATTACTCAGCAATCAAAAAGAATGAAATCTTGCCATTTGCAACCACGTGGATGGAACTGGAGGGTATTATGTATGCTAAGTGAAATTAGTCAGAGAAAGATAAATATTATATGACTTCACTCATATAAAGACTTTAAGATACAAAACAGATGAACATAAGGGAAGGGAAGAAAAATAATATGAAAACGAGGGGGACAAAACATAAGAGACTCTTAAATATGGAGAACAAACAGAGGGTTACTGGAGGGGTTGTTGGGGAGAAGATGGCCTGAATGGGTAAAGGGCATTAAGGAATCTACTCCTGAAATCATTGTTGCATATATGCTAACTAACTTGGAAGTAAATTTTAAAAATAAATAAAATGGAAAAAAAAAGATTCACAAAGCCCACTGGCATATCAAATAAAGGCTTAGAAAACCTGCAGTAAAGAAAACTTACACCTACTTTTAAACTAGTGTTTCCTAAAATAATTGTACTTCAGGAACCTTTTTTCCTCACAACATTTATAACACCTGGTGGAGAAATGGCTTGTGGCAGTTTTGTCTGAGGCCTGCAACCATTGGAATGTTCTCTTGGCATTTTTCTACATCCGCATTTGACTTCCCAGCTTTGGCCTTATTTCCCCCTATGTCATGATTGGAGATTTCAGTTCTCTAATTTCTTGCCTCTCTCCTTCCCTGTTCCTCTTCGTTTCTTATGAGACCCAGTGGAGGTCTGTGGAGCAAGCATGAGCTCCACTCATATTTACAGTTCCTAGAGACTCTGTACTCTTACGCTAGTTCACACTTCCTGGCTTTTATCTGCCTTCTCTTTACCCTCTTGGCTGATTCCTGGGGTATACTTCTTTCCCATGCTCTGCCGCAGCTGAGCCAGTGCTCCTGTATGTACTGACTGTAGTTGTTTTTAATCAATCAAAAAGCTACAGTTGTTGTTTCCAAGAAAGCATTTATGGTTTGTCTTTTCAGTTGTTTTTCTTTCATACAAAGAAAGTTTCTTGATTAGAATTACCTGCATCAATTTCAGTATTATCACATTTATATCTCATTTGTTTTGGAAATCTTTGAGTTAGGATAACTTTCTTAGAATCAATGTTTTTCTTGCTGACTGTCATATTATTTTACCTTTTGGGGAATATGAAAGTATAGAAGAACACTTTTTAAATGGATGTTCCTTTGTTTGATTTGAAGTTCAAATACAGTATAATCTTTCAGTAGAGAAGATTTTTGCTTAGCATAAGATTTTTGAAATAAACACATAATTGTATATTAATGTTACTCTGAAGAATTGATTCTAATTTCAGATTTTTTTTAATACCAAAGTAATGACTTCTCCCTCCCTTCCTGCCTTACTCGGCTCTGCTGAGTAGAGCTTCCGGAACCATGGTCTCTATAGCCCTTCTTCTCTAGTCAGCTCTTGTTTTGTTTTGTTTTGTTTTAATTTCTCTTTCTTCCTGAGTTCTAACATTCACATTCAGTTTCATCCTTGAGACTTTGCATCTTCATCTTGTGCTATTGTTGTATAGAGCATCTAGCCTCTTTGAGATTTTAATTTTGGCCAACGTTCCAGACACCATTTTCATCCTATTCTGTGACAAAGTTTTATTGAGTTATTTTTCTTTGCTATTGTTTTATTCTTTTCTTTAGCCCCCTTCCTCTTTCTACCATTTCTACTTAGGTCCTATTCAAGTTCTCTTTGATATTATCACTCATCTTAATTATGAATACTCTTCTGTATTAGCTATTTGTCAGAGACATGCTTAAGGGGAGTTCCTGGGATATTTTCCAGGCATGTAAGAATTACCCTGTGGGGAAGGTTAAGTTGAGAGTTCTTTGCCTGTAACTCCTCTCAGCCAGCTGAGACTGGTACTGCTGGGCTGCTCATTGAGTTTTTCTCCTTCAACTCACATCATCAACAATTTATGTCTTGCAAATATAGCTTACTTGGACCCTCCTTTCCCTGCTTTCTGAGACCTTGGGGCTGCACCTGACTCAGGAAAACCCTGATACCACTCTGCACACCCACTCTCGTGTTCTCAGCAAGGGCTTGCGATACAGGGAATGTTGTCTACTTTGGAGAAATGGCCTGTGGCAGTTTTGTCTGTGGCCTGCAACCATCAGAATGTTCTCTTGGCATTTTTCTACATCTGCTTTTCTCTTTCCCAGTTTTAGCCTTATTTTCCCCTATATCATAATTAGAGATGTCAGTTCTCTAATTTCATTGAAAATGGATTTGTGTTTCACTTTCCTATTTTCCTATTGCTTCTAGGTGATTTCTTACATTTTTAAAACTAGAATTTCTCTTTTCCTCCTCTTATTCTACCTCAACATTGTCTTTTTAATACAACGTGTTCTTTTTCATAATCCAGGATATGGAATATCTTATAATGTTGTCATTTTTCTTAAATAAACAACTTTTCATACTTGATAAGTTAAATTCCTAGAAAGTTGTTACCAATTAGATCATGATAAAATCCCCAGATTGTCTTACTGAAACTATTTTATGAATGGAGAGTTTATTCTTTACCAAGCTCTTGCTTGTAGCTTTTAGTGAAAATGTTCTTAGATTTGACCAACTGTGAATAATAATACCTTGTATATATAGATAGATGGCTATATAACACTAACAACCACAACCACAAAGAAACCAGTTATAAATGCAAATGACATGACTAAGGATATGATAATGACTCAGTTTAATATGTTTTGAGTGGATATATAAGTGAAGGAATGGATGAGTTTGTAAGAAACTTGCCATTGGAGTTGATTGCCATCAAGGCCAAACTAATCAGCTGGCCAATGTATTTGATCAGTAGCTAGCAAGTGTCAGTGTATTTGAACAGTAGCCACTTAACCAGTAACTGATTCCACAAAAATCTCTACAATAACAGAGGAGGCTGGCGCAGTGTACCAGAAGGAGGCGCGGGTGCAGCTGTGGTTGAGGTGCAGAATGTGGTCTAGCATTCCTGTCTCCTGTGAGTGAGCACCATACCCACCCACTAGTTATTGTAGCAGTTCCCCCCAGTTGTTGCCTTGGCAGCTTCACCTTCTGCCCCTCCCCTCCTCCTGCTCCAGTAGCACCTGTCTGCCCTCCTCAAACTAGCCAAACTCTTGTCCAGCTCAGGAGCTTTACACATGTTGTCCCCTCTGCCTGGTATGTTCTTCTTCTGCTCCTTCTTATCAACTTCCATTCCTTTCTTAAATGCTCCCACTTCAATACAGCCTGCCTTCAATATTCCATGGAACTTTTATTTGCCTTGCCAGTCTACTTTGAGTACACCTATGTCTCTCAATCCAGTGCAAGTTCCCTAAGGCGAGGACCATGTCTTGGTTCTCTTCATATATGTTTATTATGCATTTATTTAATTTTAATTAATCTGCCTACCTAAATGTTCTTTTTAAAGAAAGCATTAGATTCCTTAGAAATCCCCATATGTAATGTGTTGTTAAAATAAAGATAAAAGAAAGGTCATACATCAGACAGAATACGTGAGAATAATTGTAGCAGTTATGAGATAATTCCTGAAAATGAATTATTTACCCTTGTCTCCTGTACAGCATCAGCATAGGGTCTTACACCAGTTGAACTGTAATTAATAAGACTTTAACTGGGTTGCCCATCTCTAAAAGCCAGCTAAAAATAACCAACTCAGCAGCACAGATGGCTAGATGTTGTGAAATCTCTACCTCTTTTAGTTTCCTGATTTTTTTGTCTTTTGACTTCTCATCTAAAAGCTGCTTCTAAGACAAATGTAAGAAAGCTATGGTAAAAGAATGACCTGAGGCTATGGTAAAAAAAAAAAGGCTACCTAGGGCTGCCTGGTTCTAGAACTCCCCACACCAGGCACACAGGTGCAGTATGGGGGTTCTGCAGGGCTTCCTTTCCTGCCTCTCTGAGGGCTGCCAGCCAGCCCAGCCTCCTGCTGGTCTCAGTGAAGGACAACCTGTTCTCTCCAAGTCATGCCACCTTGCTACCCACCTCTAATGTCATGGCCTTTCTACATTTCCTATCAGTACCATCATGAGATCAGTGCCTTTTCCTTTTATCTGCCACTTTTAAGTATTTTAAAAGATTGAATGCAGTCCTTTTTCTCTTACTCTGCCATCTATTTCCATCCTTTCCTTTAACACAGGCTTTTTTCCCACCCACTATTGTCTGCTTCCTGCCCAGCAGGTGATCCAGTCAGAAAAGGCAATGACAATGCTACCTGCATAGGTATGGTCACCTGTGGAAAGCTGAAACTTTCTAAACTGCCTCCTTGTCCACTTGTAGCATATGACAAGTATGATAAAGGAAAGCTTATAAGGAGAAAAAACAATATGTAAAATTATTTCTGGAGCACTTGGTTGGCTCAGTCACTTGAGCATCTGACTTCAGCTCAGGTCTTGATCTCTCAGTTTGTGAGTTTGAGCTCCGCTTTGGCTCACTGCTGTCAGCACAGAGCCCACTCTGGATACTCTGTCCCCTCTCACTGCTCTTCCCCCACCTGCACTCTCTCAAAAATAAATAAAAACCATTAAAAAATAAAATTATTTCTAATCTCCATGCATCATGGGGTAGGGTGTTTCCTGGTAATGGCTGAGCCCTTTGTAAGTTAAATGCCCTCAACAATGGAGGATACAAGTTCAGGGGTAGAGGAGCTGGGACAGGGTTACATGGTTCTGCATGATAAGGGGATATGAATTAATGACATAGGAATAGAGAGATCTAGGAGGAAGGAGACAGGGACAACCAGGGCCAGACTCTGAGATGTTGGGGGATAATAAAGAAGAGAGTATAAAGTTCTTCCCTCCCTAATGCTTCCCCCAGCAGAGACATAAGTGAAGGGCATTTTTGTTTTTACAGTTAAATGCTATGTACTATGCAATCATATTCTGGGAATTTTCATTAAAATTATTGAAAGCACAATATGTTTGTAGAGTTACATTTCTTTTTTTTTTAATGTTTATTATTTGTGTGTGTGTGTAAGAGAGAGAGAGAGAGAGAGAGAGCAAGCACGAGGAGCAGAGGGGCAGAGAGAGAGGGAGACACAGAATCTGAAGCAGGCTCCAGGCTCTGAGCTATCAGCACAGAACCTGATTTGGGGCTCGAACCCATGAACTGTGAGATCATGACCTGAGCCAAAGTTGGACACTTAACCAACTGAGCCACCCAGGCTCCCCTGTAGAGTTGCATTTCTTGTGGAAGATAGTGGTGAAGAGCATAGGTTTTGTGGCATGTTGGGAGGATGGGACATAGCAAAATCAGCTTGCTCAAACCTTGATTCTGACTTTGACTAATGATGCTTATGCATGATGTTTACTCCAACCACCTCCCCATGTATCCGTGATGATTAACCTACACAGTGAAGAGCTGAAGTCCCCAATCCAAGATGCCTTTACTTTGGAGAGAAACATTTTCCAGAACTTCTATAGCTAAAAGCCAAAAGAGTGAAAATTATTTGTTTCAATTGAAAATGTAAGATAATTAACAACAATTACTACATTCTTTTATAGCACTAAGGTCAGATTACTTGTTTATGAATAGTATATATTACAAGTTTTATATGCTTAAAACTTGCAATGTTAATAAAATTATAATACTTATAATCATAAATTTGTTTATTAAGCCAGTTTATTCCAAATGTATTTATTACAGTTAATTTTTGTTTGAAATGAAACTACAAGTGCTGAGTTCAAATAAAGGTAGAATCTCTTTATTTTTTTCCAGTTTGTATAAATCACCGTAACAAGTATGGGAAGTTATTATTGTTTTTAAGACTTTTTTCCATGATTTTCAGCAGGTGACATAAAAAATTAGCCTTTTTGGGTTTAGACAACTTCTTTTAGTTTCTCAACAGAGAATACTATTGAAATTCTAGGACTGCGCAGCAGAGACTTTAGCAAAAGTCCAGGAACCCCTGAAGCTTCTCCAAAGCAGAATTTACTTCATATCTATGGTAGGGTATGTTCATGCCAGTTGTCCGTGAGAGGGATTTAAGATGGAATTAAGGAAATGTCTTTTGGGGAAAGCAAATTACTTTGTCTCTAAGTGACTCAGAATATATTCTCCATCATATCAAAAAGTAGATATCATGTCAAGGCCCCATAAAACCAGATGATGATGCTCCAAATTCATGAGGAGAGAAAATATAGGAAGACCAAAGAACACTCAAAGTGACAGGGCCCCATATTCTGCAGATTTTAGTGTCTGTGATTTTCTTCCAGAGCCTAGAAGATGGAAACCAGTCCTTTTCTTGTCTTGTGTTGCAGGGTCTATGAAAAAATGTGATCATTATACATTGTAAAATAAGATCATTATGTTATATCTGGCATCAGTATAATAACAGAGAGAAAGTTTGTAATAGAAACAATTGGATCATCTTTAAAGGAAGATAGAACTTCATTAAAATAGAACTCTGCTTAACCTCTGAGGGAGACATGATGCTTTTACAATATTTAGATATACAGGTTTGGGTCTGGAGAAGGGTTGGGGAAGGGGTGTAACTGGATTAGATCATCCTGACAATTAATTAATTCTTGCATTTTAAAAAACATGATACTTATTTTAAAATTTATATATGTGTATTTGAAGAATGAGCTGGATATGGGTAGGCAGATATTGGGGAAGGGGAGGGCTGATATTCCCAGGAAGGAAAGCAAAATGGGCAAAAAGGGAGGGGTGGAAATGGGTGTGATGTTGGAGAAAACAGGATATAATTTTGGAGCAAGAAGGCAGACACTCTTTAGGTGGTTCTTGGACTTAAAGTCAGAAGGATGAGCTAAAAGGCAGAGTGAAAGGACTGAGTAGAGACAGATAGCACCACAAAGAAGCCTTTTCAATGGAGGCCTGAGGTGGTACAAGCTTGGCTAGGCTGCCAACAGTGGGAGTGGAGAGTAAGGGTACATCCCAGGAACATTTCAGAAAAGGAATGGTGTGATTTTTTTTTTTTAATTTTTTTTTCAACATTTATTTTTGGGACAGAGAGAGACAGAGCATGAACGGGGGAGGGGCAGAGAGAGGGAGACACAGAATCGGAAACAGGCTCCAGGCTCTGAGCCATCAGCCCAGAGCCTGACGCGGGGCTCGAACTCCCGGACCGTGAGATCGTGACCTGGCTGAAGTCGGACGCTTAACCGACTGCGCCACCCAGGCGCCCCAGGAATGGTGTGATTTTGTGGCAACTCAGTCATAGAGGCTGAGGGAGAAGACTAAAATGAAAGATGTCTTCAAATTTTCTCAACTGGGAGACCAGATGAGTTCCTTGAGAAAAATGGTAAAGTTGGAAGGAAATTCATTTAGAAAAAAAATGAAGGAAAGGGATAAGGCTGTGTTTTGGTCCCACTGAATTTGGTGTGACAGCTGAGTATCCAAGTGGAAAGTATTAAGAGGTCTTAAAATGGGGGTGTGCTGTGAAGTTGAGAGGTTAGGGTAGAAGCTGTAGATATAAAAGTCGTCAGCATAGAATCCATACAGATAGAAGTAGATGAAATCTTGGCGTGAAAATAAAGGCATAAGTTCTGACTGTAAGAATTGGGAATTGGTGCTACATGAGTTTTTTATGTAGTTACTTTTGGCAGCCAATACTACATTTCATTCAATTGATGATAACAGTAAGATTGGGGAAACATATTTCCTGTTTTTTCTATAGGTTTTCCATTATTTCTCTAGTCAAATTTATCTATTACCATCAAGAAGCTCTATTTGTTTTAGTGATGAACTTTCCTCTGGCAAGCATTAAAAAGGAGTCCTGTCTGGCTGCAGGTTTTTTTAAATGACACAAACATAACCCATTTTTCCCCTTAATTTTCAATTCTGAGCTTTCTGACGATGAACTGCACTGTGGTAGAAGAGAGAGGAGGAATGCAGTGGGTAGAGACAGATCTTTTTATAAAGATCAGCAATTCTCCGTTCTTTTATCCCAGGCAAAGATTACATTTAACACCCAGGGGTCTCAGCTGCCTCAGATCCTTTTCAGAACGAGTAGCTGTGGCACTGCAGATAGTTTGGGGTGTCCTTTCATTTTTTGACAGTATTAAATATATACCCCAGTGAGCCATAAATCAATGATTTATCTAAGAATAAATCATATCTCTAATAAGGGACCACTTCTTTTAAATTGGACAGTGCATTATATTAAACAGACGAACTTTCTCAAAAATACAAACTGTCAGGCAGCCATTTTTAATGAATATAAGTTAAAATTCCTCTTTCTTTAGGAGAAAGTGATTTCTCTTCAAAAGGGAAAAACTGGGGGATTTTCTGAGTTTTGTTGGCCATTGTGTGTATTTTATTTAATCTTTGGGCTGTGGGGAGAGTTAAGGTTCCTCCCAGAGTTTTCACTATCAAGGTTGCTTATTGGGGAAGGGACAAGAGAGAAATACAGGGAAGAACACTCAGGAGCTGAACTTGGTAGAAGTACAGCAGGACAGGGCCCCATGTGGACTGATTTTGTTTGTATGTCTGTTAGTGTTTCACACTAAACATATTCAGTGTCATCTGGGGTTGGATAGTTTTCATTTGCTATTATTCTTGGTACTTAGTATAGTATCTAAAATGCCCAGTAGGTACTTAGCCACTATCTACTGAATAAATATATGTTGTGTGCTGAAATGATAATGATTTTTTAAGTGTTAAGATTCCATTTTTGCCTATTCTCATTTATTCAGAGAGGGGTGATCTGTTCCTTTACCACTATTAGCCTAGAAGAAGAGCTATAAAGGAAAAAGGATTACAAAGATGCATTAATTTTTTCATCCATAGCATAAGGTATTTTAGAAGCATTTACACCTCTATGTTCTGTTTAGATTCACTAGTTAACAGATTTCATTGGTGGGCAGTGAAAAGAAGGGTGTGGACAGGGGCAGGAAGAAAGTGGATTCCTTTAAAGGGCTGTCATCTGAGACACTTGACTATCCTAAAAGTGAATAAGTGCATCAATTGTATACAGACGTGAAATCTGAACAATAACTGAAGATATAAACATGATGGACACATCTGTTTCTGGCAATATAGAAAGCTAAAATATTCAGAAACCCCTCTCATGCAAAATACCTGAAAACACTGGATAAAATGTTTAAATACATATTGGCTTAATCTGTAGCTAAGATGGAAAAATGGAAGGAAAATACTTAGGGCTAAAAATAATAATAAGAGAGTAATCCAGAAAGGTAATTAGGCAAAGAGCCCATGGCTGCCTGGGATATCTGCTTATTTAAAACAAATGAGAGCTTCAATTTTCAAGGGCTGATCTGGAAACACAGACAAAACTTAAGGTCAGCACAAGGTGGGAAGTCAGATCAGAGCTCTCTGCCTAAATCTGTGTCTCCCAAAGAATGGCACTCAGGGAAAAGAAATTTTGGTGTAGGGGTAACTTGCCCTACCAATGGAGATGGAAAGAAACTTTCCTTAGTTCCAAATGAAGAGAAAATGAGGTCTTCCTTGACCATAAACTGACCCTTTCATGGGCCAAAATGTACATTACATGTGTGAGCCAAAAATCCAAACTAAGCATTTAATTGAAAGTACTCTCTGGTTGGTAGTGCTTTAAGACATTCTGTTGAAGAACTCACCTTAAACCCAAACCTCAAATAATTCTCCACATAAAATCAAATAAATGCAAACAATTAAAAATAAAATTCTTAGGAAAAAACCAAGCAAAATGAGTGAGAGGTTCCTCCCTCAATCTGAAAATATCATAATCAAGACCACAAAGACCAGATTTCCTAATTATTAGGCACAAAATATAGAAAATAAACATGCCTAAATATTTGAAGAAATGAAAGAGGAAATTTAACTTGTGCCTATCAGAGAAAATACCAAGAAAGAGTGAGGTTTTAAAGAGAACCAAATAGAACCTCCAGAAATAGAAACATAACAATTGAGGTTAAAAAATAATGAATGCCTTACAAAGCCAATTAGACAAAGTTGGATAAAGAATTGATGAATTGGAGGTTGAATCTGAAAAATTATTCACAATACAGTGCAGAGAAGCAAAGAGGTGAGGTAACATGTGTTAAATCAGAGTCCCAGAAGGAGAGAACCGAGCTAATGGAGAAGCACCAATATTCAAGAGATAATAGATGAGAATTTTCCTGCATTGATGAGACACAAGAATTATGATATTCAGAATTAATAAAAATAAATCCATGTTTAAGCACATTATGGAGAAACTGCAGAATTCCTAAGAAGAGAGAATCTTTAATACAGCCAGAGAGAAAAGAACACTTACAAAGAAGTGGCATTTAGACTGGGCTTGCACTTAGGTGAGACAGTGAAGTGCCTAGGGTATAATATTTAACAAGATATTCACTATCCAGTTCAATAGCATAATGCCTCAAAAATACTTAATGGGAGAGGAGTGGCTTTCTCCTGTAAGAAAAGAAAATTACTCCTTTTTAACTTTAAAATGACATTTATGGCAACTGATGTTGCCAAAGAGCTGTAATATACTGTCCCTTATGGTTTCTGCCAAGTTGTGCTTAAGGAAAAGGGGCTAAAACCCTCTAGGGAAGTATTTTGTAGTTGTAGGAATGAAAAGATGAGACATATAGCAACCAATATGAAGGAGGCTAGAAGGTTTGTAGATCCAAATTTAGCACAAAATTTGTTAGATATCCCTGAATCAGAAAAATTTCAGCAAGTCACAAAAAAGAAAGTCTCAAAGTAAAACAGATATATTCTACTCAAATCCAAAAGTAAAATGAGGGCTATTCAAAAGCAAAGATAGCAAATACCTAACACATATGTTGACATGTTCAAGTCTTCTGTCCATGCCAGATGCCATGAATTAACTGCAGCACTCTATTTCTCAGAACAGACTCTGTTTCAAAAGCTCAGAGGAGTTTCCAAAAGAATCAGGATTCACTGGTGTATATTTAGTACCTAGGATAGTACCTGGAGCCTTCTTTGTGCTCAGTAAATATTTGTTGGCAGATGAGTGAATTGGAGTTGACAAACATGATTAAACCTATTTGTCATCACTATCAGGGTAGTGATTAATAATAATGAATAGTGATATCTAGAAAGATAACTTTTTTGTCCAATTCACCTCTCCAGAATAGATGAGTTCTGAGAAGTTAAGGCCTCCTGGTCTGGGAATGTGATATCCCCACTGGGACAAGCTGAGCATAGAAGAATTGCCTGGTGTGTTTGCGGGTTATGCATGAAACTGAGAGGTAATTTTTGAAGGTTATATCTGTAGATCGTTTTGGCTGGCCCCTCTTCCTAACTCCATTTGTCCACCAATATCCTCCTTTGGGAATCAGGGCCAGAAGATACATGAATTCTGGCGGATGTGAATCAAGTTCAGGTTCTAACTACCAGGCTAATTGCCTGCATAACAAAAGTTACACAAAAAGTGTAACAAAAGTGGTCTTTTTATGTTCTAGGCTTAATAAGGGTCTGAGAATTAATGATGAAGGAGTCATGAGTTGAGAATCAGAAAAGAGCTCTAACCCTTAGAAATTTGTATATCCTCTCAAGGAAGGGCAGCACCCACTTTCTGGAAGGGCCTACCCATCTCCCTGGCAAAGGTAGCTGAGGGATCCCTGAAGATGAGAAACTCAAATATTTGAGTTGAATTGATCAGAGAAAAGAAAGTTCTCATTCTGGTACTTCAGCCAGGGACTGACCACTTGCTTTGTGCTATTCTGCTAGTCTATTAGTCTTGAGATCGCTGTGACTTAAGATCACCAGCTGTATCTGAGTTCCAAAGAGTAGATAAAGAAAGCTAACAATACATTTAGGAAGACTCAGTAAATAGAGGGGTCAAAGACAAGCCAAAAATAAAAAACTGGAAGTCCTAGTTAAATAGTACTGTTGCGTGAGTCACAGGACACCTGTTCCCCAAATATACAGCAATTAAAGAGGTTTGATTACAATAGTGAAATGAATTTCTAGGAGTAAGATAGTAATTAAAAGTAGTAAGATGAACTGAGTTGAGAGTGTGGTCATACAGATAACCAAATCAATAGTCTAGAAGATAAAGTAGCAGGAATATCTCATACAGAGCAAACATGCAGAAAGGGAAAAGATAAGGGCTTAGAGTACAGAACCAGAAGCCCTACCATGAAAACAATGAGTTCCAGAAGGAGAAAAAAGAACACATAGAGAAGTAATAGTAAGTAAATAATAGGAAAACGTTGCCCATAAGCCACAGACTGAATCTAGAAATCCAAGTTTCAGACCGAATTGATGAGGAAGGATAGATATAATCAGGAACATTCTGGGAAAAGTCCTGAACTTCAAGGATAATGAGAATATCTTATAAATTTCTAAACAGAGCAAATTTCTTACAATGGACAAAGAATCTGAAAGAATCAGACTGGAAGACAGAGAATATCTGTAGGTTATGAGAATGACTGCAATCCAGGGATTCTAATTTACATGGTGATTTGTTTTAATTCTAATTTAACATGGTAATTTACCTATCAGGATGAAAAGAAAATATTTGCCCAAATTTGAGCATTCTGAGTGTACCCCACCTGCATACCAGGGAAGTGTCAAATCTTAATAAGAACAAAAAATCTGATTGGACTGAGACATTCCTAGATGAGAAGACCTTACTATCAGCCCAAAATACTAATTTAACTATTTATTTTTGTTTTTAAAGTGGGGTGGTATAGAGATCATATTAACATTTTTATGGAAGAATAAATATATGAAAATGGCTAATATTATGAGAGTTGTCCCATATTGATAAATGTATTTTTAAAGCAAACAAATCATTGAGAGATAATTAAGAGCCCAGAAATAGATCTTGATTTGTGAGAGAATTAAATATATAAAAACAGCTGCATTCTAGTCTAGTGGAAAAAGGATGGTCTTTAATAAACAGTGCTGTCACAACTGGCAATCCATTTAAGAAAAAAAGTAAAGTTGGACTTCTTTATATAATATAAAAACGTCAAATGGGTAAAAAAACAAATGTAAAAAATAAAATTAAAAACTCCTATAATATAGGAAATTACATGTATACCCTTGGTTTGAGCTACCATTTTAACCAAGACAGTAAACACAGAAATTATTTAAAAACTAAACATTTTATTGTATAAAGAATTTTTTAAATTATGGCAAAAATATAATATAAATTAATAATGCTTAAATATTTACATATATTTACACAAACTATGTTAGTAGATAAACAGTAGAGAAAAGCAAAAAAGCAATAATTTTAATAATGGCCTAAGAAACTCTAATATGTTTTTGTCTGAATTTGATTATATATGTATTTTATATGTATACAGAAAGTTCTAAAAAAAATGCATATGCAGTTGTTCCATTGGTTATGTGGGAGGATAGAGAGAGATTGAAGAGTGGAGTTAATACAAAAGTGAAAGATTACATAAGATGTGGTCATGACAAAAAATAGAACATGGGATACCCAATTTATTAAAATTATATATTTCTTTTTAAAATTTTATTTATTTAAATTCAAGTTAGTTAACATACAGTATAGTATTGGTTTCAGGAGTAGAACCCAGTGATTCATCACTTACATATAACACCCAGTGCTCATCTCTACAAGTGCCCTCCTTAATTCCCATCACCTATTTAGCCCAATTACCCACCCAACACCCCCTCTAGCAACTCTCAGTTTATTATCTCTATTTAAGAGTCTCTTATAGTTTGCCTCCCTCTCTCTTTTTATCTTATTTTTCCTTCCTTTCCCCCATGTTCATCTGTTGTGTTTCTTAAATTGCACATATGAGTGAAATTATGTATTTGTCTTTTTCTGACCGACTTATTTTGCTTTGCATAATACACTCTAGTTCTATCCACATTGTTGCAAAGGGCAAGATTTCATTCTTTTTGTAAAAAATTTTTTAATGTTTATTTTTGAGGGAGACAGAGTTCGAGTGGGGGAGGGGCAGAGAGAAAGAGGGACACACAGAATCTGAAGCAGGCTCCAGGCTGCAAGCTGTCAGCACAGAGCCTGATGCAGGGCTCAGACCCATGAACCATGAGATCATGACCTGAGCTGAAGTTGGATGCTTAACTGACTAAGCCACCCAGGCACCACAAGACTTCATTCTTTTTGATCAATGAGTAATGTTCCATTGTGTATATATACCACATCTTCTTTATCCATTCATCAGTTGATGGACATTTGGGCTCTTTCCATAATTTGGCTGTTGTTGATAGTGCTGCTATAAATGTTGGGATGCATGTTCCCCCTTCAAATCAGCATTTTTGCATTGGATAAATACAAATTTTTGTATTTGGATAAATACCTAGTAGTGCAATTTCTGGGTTATAGGGGAGGTCTATGTGTAATTTTTTGAGGAATCTCCATACTGTTCTCCAGAGTGGCTATACCAGTTTGCATTCCCACCAGCAGTGCAAAAGTGTTCCGCTTTCTCCATTTCCTCACCAACATCTTTTGTTTCCTGAGTTGTTAATTTTAACCATTCTGACAGGTATGAGGCGGTATCTCATTGTAATTTTGATTTGTATTTCTCTGATGATGAGTGATGTTGAGCATCTTTTCATGTATCTGTTAGCCATCTGGATGTCTTCTTTGGGGAAGTGTCTATTCATGTCTTCTGTCCATTTCTTCACTGGGTTATTTGTTTTTTGGGTGTTGAGTTTGATAAATTCTTTATAGATTTTAGATACTAGCCCTTTATCTGATATGTCATTTGCAAATATCTTCTCCCATTCCATTGGTTACCCTTTAGTTTTGTTGATTGTTTCCTTCACTATGCAGAAGCTTTTTATCTTGATGAGGTCCTAATAGCCCATGTTTATTTTTTTCCCTTGCCTGTGGAGACATGTCTAATAAGAAGTTGCTGTGGCTGAGGTCAAAGAAGTTTTTGCCCGTTATCTCCCCTAGGATTTTGATGGTTTTTTGTCTCACATTTAGATCTTTCATCCATTTTGAATTTATTTTTGTGTATGGTGTAAAAAAGTCCAGTTTCATTCTTCTGCATGTTGCTGTCCAGTTTTACCAACACCATTTGCTGAAGAGACTGTCTGTTTCCATTGGCTGTTCTTTCCTGCTTTGTCAAAGAGGAGCTGGCCATACGTTTGTGGGTTCATTTCTGGGTTCTCTCTTCTGTTCCATTGATCTATGTGTCTGGTTTTGTGATAATACCATACTGTCTTGATGATTATAGCTTCATAACACAGTCTGAAGTCCAGAATTGTGATTCCTGTGGCTTTTTTTTTCAACATTAATTTGTCTATTTGTGGTCTTTACTGGTTCCACACAAATTTTAGAATTCTTTGTTCTAGCTCTGTTAAGAATGCTGGTGTTATTTTGATACGGATTGCTTTGAATGTGTAGATTGCTTTGGGTAGTTTAAACATTTTAACAATATTTGTTCTCCCAATCCATGAGCATGGAGTGTTTTTGAATTCTTTGTGTCTTCTTAATTTTCTTTCATAAGCTTTCTATAGTTTTCAGCATACAGATCTTTTACCTCTTTGGTTAGGTTTATTCCTAAGTATCTTATGGTTTTTGGTGCAACTGTAAGTGGGATGAATTCCTTGATTTCTCTTTATATTGCTACATTATTGGCATATAGAAATTCCTATGACTTTGCTAAATCCATGTATCAGTTCTAGACATTTTTTGGTGGAGTCTTTCAGGTTTTCCACATAGACTGTCATGTCATCTGCAAAGACTGAAAGTTTGACTTTTTCCTTGCCAGTTTATATGCTAGCTATTTATTTATTTATTTATTTATTTATTTATTTATTTATTTATTTATTTTTCTTCTTTCTTTTCTTTCTTTTCTTTCTTTCTTTTCTTTCTTTCTTTCTCTCTTTCTTTTCTTTTCTTTTCATTTCTTTTCTTTCTTTCTTTCTTTCTTTTTGTCTGATTGCTGAGGCTAGGATTTCCAGTACTGTGTTGAACAACAGTGGTGAAAGTGGACATCCCTATTGTATGCCTGACCTTAGAGGGCAAGCTCTCAGTTTTTCCCCATTGAAGTTGATATTAACTATAGGTCTTTCATATATGTCCTCTATGATGTTGAGGTATGTTCTTCCTATCCCTACTTTCTTGAGGCTTTTTTGAAGAAAGGATGCTGTATTTTGTCAAATGCTTTTTTTTTTTTTTTTTGGTATTAATTGACAGGATCATATGGTTCTTATCCATTGTTAATGTGGTGTATCACACTGATTCATTTGCAAATATCGAACCAGCCCTGCAGCCCAGGAATAATCCCACTTGAATATGGTGAATAATTCTTTTAATGTACTGTTTAATTCACCTTGTTAGTATCTTGTTGAGAATTTTTGCATCCAGTTTCATTAGGGATATTGGTCTGTAATTCTCCTTTTTAGTGGGATGTTTATCTGGTTTTGGAATCAAGGTAATGCTGGCTCACAGAATAAGTTTGGAAGCTTTCTTTCTATTTCTATTTTTTGGAACAGTTTGAGAATAGATATTGACTCTTCTTTAAATGTTTGGTAGAATTCCCCTGGGAAGCTATCTGGCCCAGTACTCTTGTTTGTGGGGAGATTTTTGATAGCTGATTCAATTCCTTTGCTGGTTATAGGTCTGTTCAAATTTTCTATGTCTTCCTGTTTCAGTTTTGGTACTGTTGTGAAGTTTCTAGGAGTTTGTCCATTTCTTCCAGATTATCCAGTTCTACGGGTAACACGAAGGCAGTAAATTCATATTTCTCATTAATCACCATAAATGTAAATGGACTAAATGCTCCAATCAAAAGACATAGGGTATGAGAATAGATTAAAAAAAAAAAGAAGAAGATCCATCTATATGCTGCCTACAAGAGATTCATTTTAGACCTAAAGACACCTGCAGATTGAAAGTGAGGGGATATAGAACCATTTATCATGCTAATGGATGTCAAAAGAAAGCTGGAGTAGCCATACTTATATCAGACAAACTAGATTTTAAAATAAAGACTGTAACAAGAGCTGAAGAGCATTATATCATAATTAAGAGGTCTATCCTTCAAGAAGATCTAACAATTTTAAATACGTATGCCCCCAACTTGAAAGCACCCAAATATATAAATCAATTAATAACAAACATAAACTCACTGATAATAATACCATAAGAGTAGGGGACCTTAATACCCCACATACAACAATCAATAGGTCATCTAAGCAGAAAATCAACATGAAAACAATGGCTTTGAAAGACACCCTGGACCAGATGGACTTAACAGATTCAGAACATTTCATCCTAAAGCAGCAGAATACACATTCTTCATGAGTGCACATGGAACATTCTCCAGAACACATCACATAGTGGGTCACAAATCAGCCCTCAACATGTACAGAAAGATTGAGATCATACCATGTGTATTTTCAGGCCACAACACTATGAAACTCAAAATCAAAAGAAAAATTTTGGAAAATACATGGAGGTTAAAGAATGAATAGGTTAACCAGGAAATTAAAGAAGAAAGAAAAAAAAATCCATGGAAGTAAATGAAAGTGAAAGCATGACAGTCTATACCCTTTGGGATGCAGTAAAGACAGTCCTAAGAGCAAAGTACATTGTAATCCAGGCCTATCTCAAGAAGCAAGAAAGTTCTCAAATACAAAACCTAACCTTACACATAAAGGAGCTATAAAAGAAGCAGAAAATAAAGCCTAAAGTCAGAATAAGGGAAATAATAAATATTAGAACAGAAATAAACAATATAGAAACAAACAAAAAATAGTAGAACAGATCAATGAAGCTAAATGCTGATTCTTTGAAAGAATAAACAAAATTGATGAACTCCTAGCCAGCCTTATCAAAAAGAGAGAGGACTCAAATGGATAAAATCACAAATGAAAGAGGAGAGATCACAACCAACACCACAGATATAGTAACAATTATAAGAGAATATTGTGAAAAATTATATGCCAATAAAATTATATATTTGTATGTAAATGCATAAATATATGTATTAAGAGAAAGTCACTAAAATTTTGTTAATAATGGATACCTCCATAGTTGGGATTTTGTGTGATGTTTTTCACCTACTTCCTCATACTTTTGTATATTGCTCTGTCTTTTCATAATGAAGATGTACTATCTGTTTAAGCAGAAATATAAAGCAGCTTCACTGTGAGAAATAAAAACAAAGCAAAATGTATTCACCAATCCACAGGAATTTATCCCTCAATTTGAAATCCATATGAGAAGACAGAGACTTGAGTTGCTGAATGTAGAGAAGACTCAAAGGAGATGGTGGGAGAAGGGCCCAGAACAATTCCTGAGCCAAAAAAAAAGACACACCAAGAATGGACCAAGAAGCAGTGAAAAACAATTTTTGTTTTAGTCTTAGTTTGGCATTAGGGTCCAGGCAAAAGCTATGAGTGGGGAAACTGTTCTCTAAGACCCAAATTAGACTTCAGATATTGTTTGATTTTTCTATCTTCAACAGAAGAAAAACAAAGCCCAAATGTTCCACTTCTGGCGCTGAAGATTTAGGAAACATTTTAAAAAGCAAAAATTTTCAATTTACTCTTCAGTTTTTATATAAAATGTGATTCAAAAGGAGAAACCAGAAGACAGAATGTTTTCTCCCCATTGAAGGGGAAAAGAAAGGGTTAAACTAGTTATCAACCTGTTACAGAATGAAATAACCAATTTCAGACTCTGTTTTTCCAGTAGGACCAGTGCCATCAGTGAGAAAGACTTGCTCAGTCCCTCAGAGAATGTGTCAAAGCAAAGTTCTGCAAGCATTGTTGCACTGAGATGATTTCAAAGAAATTCACAAGAAAGGAAAATTACAGCATTCTGTTCTCCAGGTGATAAAGACCTGCATCCCAGCCTGAACCCTGGCTGTGGAATCAGGTACTCAGAAAGCACAATTTTTATCTGAACCTATTTTCACTTATCAAGTTCACTTATGCAAGCCTTTTCATTCTCTGTGACTCTTAGTTTTTTCATCTATAAAATGGGATTTCCAATAATAATGGAATGTAGAAAAGAATACTTACTTGATTTATTTTATGTCAGTAGCTTAATTCAAATGCAAGCATTATCATGAAAATGTTAATTTGAATAGGTACAGCACACGAATGCCACAACCAAAGTAGCTTAAATAAACATGGTGGGTGTTTTTTTTTTTCTGGTCCTCTACAGCCATAATTGTAAGCTACTTGGCATCACTGAGGAGTCCTGTCAGAGTAAATAGCAGAGATTTTAAACTTGGAGTCTTCAATCATGAAAAACAGAGTAATGTCAAAGGTCATCTAGTCCAATGTGCTTGTTCTGGCTGAGACAACTAAGGGTCCAAGTGGTGAAGTGAGTAAATCAAAGTTGCATAGTTTATCAGTGATAGTTTGGGGAAAAAATTCCCTTGACTCTCCACCTAGTGTTGTGCTCACAATGAGAGAGGACTCATTGTAGAGTAGAGGCACCCACTTGCAAGATGTTAGCTTATCTTTCTTAAGCTTTCTTAACTACTCCCAGCTACCTCACTATCCATGGAAATGACCTAATCCTGCTTGTAGCTGTATACTCCTTTAACAGTCTACCACAAAGATTGTGTTGCTTTGGTCTGTCTTTCCTATTAATCAGATAGTTCTTTAAGGGCAGGAGCCATATGTTTTCTCCTTTTTTCTTTTCTTTTCTTTTCTTTTCTTTTCTTTTCTTTTCTTGTGCTTTCTTTCTTTCTTTTTCCTTCTTTCTTTTCCTTCTTTCCTTTTTTCTTTCTTTCATCTTACCTTCTCTCAGGATACCTCAATCTTTGCTCTTAAGACCTTTCACTGATTGGATGAGACCACCCATATTATGGAGGATAATCTACTTTACTCAATGTCTACTTATTTAAATATTAATGACATCCAAAAAATATTTTCACAGCAACATCTAGACTGCTTGACCAAACAGCTGGGCACCATAATCTCACCAAATTGATACACAGAATTAACATCACAAACAACGATCAAAGGAGATGAGATTGTGGTCAGAAAGTCAGATACTTGCATTAGTGAGTTTGGAGGTAAAACAGTATGACAGAGTGCAGTGATTATGGATGTAGATGACTAGGGTGGAAGGCAGAAGGACATTGGAGATGTGAAAATCAAGGAATTGAGAGTCCAGCATAATTACTGGACTCATCTACTAAGACAGTGAAGTCATCTAGGATCTTATCAGATGAGATAGAAAGGAATAATTTGAACCATGAGCTAAAGTAATTTCTGAACAGTGGGTAATGATCAGGAGGGAGAAAGATGACCAAGAGAGGGGACAAAGGGTGATATAGTCAAATGGCATGAGCCTCAGTGAAAAGAATTTGAACCCTCATCTCTGCCATTGGGTGGCCTTAAGAAAATTACTTAATCCTTGTGTGCCTTTTTTGTTTCTCAAGCAAATTTTTAAAAAATTTTTACATTCAAGGACTGCTATAGGAATCATGTATGATGGTAAATGGAAAAGCAGTTTGAAAAGCTAAAAGGCTGCATAACTGATTAGAGAGAAGATAGGTTGGATTTTTTGATAATGATAGTTATGAAGCACCAGAATATGTTTCCAAGCAAAGTTAAGGAATGCCTGGTTTTGATTCAAAAGAATTGTGGGAACCTTCAGGGTGACCCCTTAAATAATCCCCACCTCCTGGCATTCACACTCCTGTGTAGAACACTGCCACATTTGGTAGGACTGACTTGTATAATGCATATAAGTGATGGCACTTCCATCTCTTTAATTGTAATCCAGGTTGGCTTTCACCTCTCAGATTACTTGTTCTGGCAGAAGCCGACTTCCATGTCATGAGTTATGACAGCCCTATGTAGGGGCCGATATATAAGAAACCAAGGCCTCCTGCCAGTGGCCATGTCAGTGAGTTATACTGGAAGCAAATCTTCTAGTTCCAGTTAAGCTTTCAAAAGTGCAGCCCCAGCCAACATCCTGACTGAAAGATGAGATACCTGGAGCCAGGAACACCCACCTAAGATGCTCTTGAATTCCTGACCAAGAGAAATTGTAAGCGAAAATGTTTATTGTTTTAAGCTACTAAGCTTTAAAGCAATTTGTTATGCAATGGTAAATAAGTAATATAAAAGGTATTTGTTTCAACTGCTTCCTATCTGTGTGTAGAAATGAAAGTAGATATTTAAAAATGCATACTCATAGAAGTTAGGAGGCATTTCTTTCTGTTGTGAGGAATTCTGCTCTTTAGACTCTGGTTTACCCAGGTGTAAAATGGATGGTTGCCTGACACTCTCCAGGCCCTGTGTAGCTGCCAATCCTGTGAGCAACCTCTTGAATAAGATAGTTGGCTTACAAAATGCATGATCTTTCTATGATGCCAAATTAAAATTCAACAGACCAACTTCATTGACTGAATTTTTACAAAACTATTTTTCAATGAGAAGGTAGACGAAAGCAAGGCCAAAGAAATATAGCCAGGGGTCCAGAGGCACAAAGAATGGCAAAAACAGTTTAAACAAACAAACAAACAAAAAAAAAAAACCCAAGAAAACACCAACCCTCCCCCTCCCCAATAAACAAACAAAACCAAACAAGCCTGGAGACAGTGTAGGCAATTCTAAATTCAATCTTTCTAAAGAGGTTTCTCATGATACACACCAAAAATATGTTGCATACGGTTCTTCCTTAGTAATATATCTGGTTATATATTTGTATGTTTCTGTTCCTTCCAGATTTTTTTTGCTTTATAAAAGATATTACATTTTGCTAAATTAAATTTTTGGAGTTTCTTCTATGACTATGTCTCTCTGATAACTAAATGCTTTGAAAATTGAAAAAATATATAGCAGAGTAAGTTTATCCGGTATTTTAGATATCTATAATATTTACACAGTGATTTTTTTCAGCCGTGATTAAAATCCGTCAACTTGCTCTATTTTCACGTTTCAAAAAGTAGGAGATTCAGTCATATTTAAGAACCATTAAATTGGCCTGATTTTTTTTGAATCCTCTGACCTGGGTTCCCAAACTCTCCCATAGCTTTAACTTTTGTGAGACATGCTTGTAGTCAAAATTGACCTGGTTAGGGTAATGTCATTTAGCTAATTGGTGTTCCTGAAAGTACCCAGTCTGTATCATGCTCTATTATACTTTGTTGGTTACAGTTTTGGTGGTTCTTCTCCAGTGCATCTTTCACTCCTCCCCTTATCACAGAAAATATGTCATGTTCTGTGTTCATTAATCTACACAATTTATCCCAAACTTAGAGGAAATAGGGCTTCTGTCTCATTTGTTTAGAAGGTTGTGTAAGCATGTGCTCTTAATAAATATTGCTCTTTACTGATTACATCAGACAGATCTTCTATGCCTCCTCTCTCCCCTCAGCATTTCCACCTCCAGACCCTTAGTCATTGCTCTGCCTCTTGCCTACCAACCTCACCTAGCCTCCACATTTCCCACTGCCTCAGCCAACCAGTTTGCTTGGGGATGCTGAGCCCTCCCCTTTGGCAGCTGCTGTGCAGCCAGGCTAACCAAGTACAGATCTGGTCTCTTGTCTCCTATGTCATCTAGACTTTAATGAGTTGTGACACCACAGACATGGAAACTGAACAAGGGATCCTGGTTTCATAACCTGGAAGTCCCAGGTGTGGGAGGATGGGTGGTGGTGAGTAGTGATGGTTATTTACCTTCAGGATGAAATTTGACCAATGGGAAACATGTGATGGCAGGGAGCCCACCAATAAACTTTCCTTTCATTTCCTTCCCATGGACTGGGCCAGCCACAGCTTCTGCCTTGCAGATGTCCCTACAAGGTTACCTGCTTGTCTCTTCCAGGCCTCATATGAGGCAGTGACCAGAGAAGTCATGCATCAACTTGTCCTGCTTCTGCTCCTCCTTGCCTCACTTCCCTTTGTGTTCTCTTTGTCCTGGGATTTTATCTCCCAGATAAAGGCTCAGCTGTTAATCCTGGCCCTCAGACTTTGTTTTCTAGGAACCTGAGCTAAAACACTGACTAGCTATTCTAGTATTGTTGTTTGTAGTAACACATGTCTACCCCTTTCCTATCTTTCTGCTCAAAATACATGTATGGACTTTGGGGATCTGCCTGCCTATGTGGGTCTAAGTTAAACTTTTACCATTGTTCATGTATAATATACGCATACGTACTTAGAAGATATAATTTCCCTTCTATGATTTAGAGGTAAATGAGCTACATTGACCTCCTTGCTGTTTTTTTTTTTTTTTTTTTTAACATTTCAGGCACATTCCCACCTTTAGACTTGATTTTCCTTTTGCCTGGACTACTCTTGACCTAGATGTCCACATTCCTTCGCCTCCTCCCAGTCTGTGCTTAGTGAGTTTTCCCTGATCATCATATTTAAAAGTGTAACACTATCCCCTCTTCTACCAACTCCCTGTATTCTCTTCTGCCTTTTTTTCTGTATAGGGCATTGCCATCTAACATATATTTTACCTATTTACCTTGTTTATCTGCATCCCCCAACTAGAGTATGGGCAACACAATAAAGGCACAGGTTTTTTTGTTTGTTTGTTCATTTTAGTATGTTTTCTTTGATGCTCTCTCAGTGCCTATAACAGTGTCTGGCACATAAAAGTGCTCAATGTTTGTTAAATATATGAATGGATTAATAAGTTGATTGATAATATATATTAGGTAGCAACTTCCTAGTGTGTCAGCATTGACTCATTTAGTTCAATTTTGAGGAAGATCTAGGATAATCCCTAGAAGATGTAAATTGAGTTTACATGGTAACTGAGTGCATACAGAAAACAGTCAAATTCATAGGGAAAATCCAGAGCTTTATCATTAAGTAGGGACTGAGAATCTACTGTGCACTTATCCCATATGAGATTCTGGTGAGATACAAATATAAGACATGGTTGTTCTCTTTGCAAAGTTTATCAATTTGCTTAGGAAAATAGATGTTGTCATGAAATAATTAAAGAACTTTAAATTATTTAACCATAAAGATTTTAACTTTAAGTGCACTTGCAGTTGAGGAACAAGAGAGGAAGCAGATGAACCCTACCTTTTGCTTTCCCACTCAAGAGTCCTTGACCTTTGACAACTGAGTTAACTTTTTCCTAATCCCAAACCTTACCTAGAAGTTGGGATAGTCTCTTAGGGATAACCAAGAGGATTAAATGATATAATGTAAGTAAATTGCTTAGCACAGTGGAATCGTTCAATAAATATTCACAATTATAATGTTTCATTATTCCAGTTTTTAAGAAGCTACATATAGTTTCATAGAGAAAGTGGGGCTTGAAAATAAGTAGAACTGGGAGGGGGTAGGAAAAAGTAGAGGTGGAGGAAAGGAGGGAAAAACAAATGCAGAAACAGAGACAGGAGTGCACATGGCATGTTGAAGGGAGCAGGGTCCCCAGGTGATGGAGTGGGAAAGAAAGTAGAGCAGGCAGAGATATGTAGCCAGATTATGTCAGAGGAAGTTGGATTTTAAATATAGCTCTCATCACTGGGTTTTGAAGATCTTGGGAATGAAGAAGAGAGGGGGAGAGAAGACAGGTCGAATAAAGGGAAGGAAGAAGGAAAGATGGAAAAAAGTTGAGAAGCAAAGCTAAAGCCTGACCATTGGCCAGAAATAGCCTTCTCATGTGTAATATTCTCTTAGAATTTATTTAAAGCATTAACAGGAGAGGACAGTTCAGAGCACTGGATTAATTCCCTTTTCTCTCTCTCCCTCTCTTTCTCTCGCCCTTTTATTAAGAAAATAAAAGAGACTTTGAAATATTAAGCGATAGTGGGATTAGAACCTTCTCCTGCCGGCCCCAGTCTTTCCTCTCCTATTAATTTCCACTTGATTAGAATTCTTTTTGAAGTATTTAAATATGGACAATAGGAAATAGAAGGGTGAGTTATTGAATATCAGTTAGACAGTATTAATATAATCGCAGCTCCCGTTTTTTACATAGACACTTCATCTATATGTATAGTTTCCGTTAGGAATAAAGTAGACACCCCCTCTCCCCTACCTCAAGTAATTATGATTTTTTTAAACTATAATGAAACTCTTAAAAGTTAATAGCTGATTTGTAAATCCTCAGCTTAAAATTTTAATATAAAAATTAAGTTTTAGAACTCTAGAAAACTGAGAATTATTTTTTCTTGCTTGCTTTTTTTTTTAAAGACATGAGAGACTTTCCTAACACTACACTCTTTTCAAAAATTTTATTGAGGTATAATCAACATATAATATTATACTAGTTTCAAGTAACATTTTTATACATTATGAAATGGCCACCACAATAAGTCTACTTATCATCTGTCACCTTACAGATTTAATACAATTTATTGATTCTCCATGCTGTACATTACATACCCGTGAATTATATATTTCATAACTGGGAGTTTGTACTTCTTAATCCTATTCACCTATTTTGTCTCTCTCCCCCAACCTCCCTTTCCTCTGGCCACCACCAGTTTGTTCTCTGTATTGATGAGTCTGGATTTTGGTTTGTTGTTTGTTTTGTGTTTTTCAGATTCCACATATAAATGAAATCATGTGGTATTTGTCTTCCTCCAACTTATTTCACTTAGCATAATTCCCTCAAGGTCTGTCCGTGTTGTCACAAATGGCAAAATATTCTTTTTTATGGCTGAATAATATTCCATTTTGTATGTGTGTATGTATATGTATATGTGTATATGTATATATATCAATATACATATCAATATATATATGGATATCAGTATGTATATATGGATAAAGATGTCATACATATACATGCATATATATTGATGAACAATTAGGTTGTTTCCATATCTTGGCTTTTGTAAATAATGCTGCAGTGAACATAAGGGTACATAAATCTTTTCAAATTAGTCTTTTCATATTCTTGGGCAGATACCCAGTAGTGGAATTGCTGGATCATATGGTAGTTCTATTTTTAATTTTTTTATGGAAACTCCATACTCTTTTCCATAATGGCTGCACCAATTTGCATTCCCACCAACAGTGTACAAGCGTTCCATCTTGTCCACATCCTTACCAACACTTGTTATTTCTTGTCTTTTTTATATTAGCCATTCTGATTAGTGTGAGGTGACATCTCCTTGTGGTTTTGATTTGCATTTCCCTGATGGTTAGTGATGTTGAGCATCTTTTCATGTGCCTGATGGCCATCTGTATGTTTTATTTGGAAAAAAAAATGTCTGTTTGGATCCACTGCCTTTTTTTGAATTGGATTATTTTGTGTTATTAAGTTGTATGCATTCTTTCTATATTTTGTATATTAACCCCTTATTGGATATATGATTTGAAAATGCCTTCTACCATTCAGTAGGTTGCATTTTCATTTTGTTGATAGTTTCATTCACTGTTCAGAAGCTTTATAAAAAGAAAATTACATGGGCATCTGGGTAGCTTGGTGGGTTGAGTGTCCAACATTGGCTCAGGTCATGATTTCATGGTTCATGAGTTCGAGCCCTGTATTGGGCTCTGTGCTAACAGCTCAGAGCCTGGAGCCTGCTTCAGATCCTTTATCTCCCTCTCTCTCTCTCTCTCTCTCTCTCTCTCTCTCTCTCTGTCTCTGCCCCTCCCCTGCTTTCTCTCTCTCTCTCTCTCTCTCTCTCTCTCTCTCTCTCTCTCTCAAAAATAAATAATAAATATTAAAAAATTAAGAAAAGAGAAAACTACAGGTCAATATCTCTGATGAACACAGATGCACAAAATCTCAACAAACTATTAGCATACCAAATTCGACAATACATTAAAAGGATCATATACCATGAATAAGTTGGATTTATTCCAGGATGCAGGATGGCTTAATATCTGTGAATCAATCAGTGTGACATACTACATTAACAGAACGAAAGATAAAAATCATATGATCAACACAATAGGTGCAGAAAAAGCATTTGACAAAATTCAACATCCATTTATGATAAAAAACTCTCAACAAAGTGAGGATATTAGAAAATAATTCAACATAATAAAGGCCATATATGGCAAACCCACAGAATAGATCATATGCAATAGTGAAAAGTTGAAAGCTTTTCCTCTAAAATCAGGAACATGGCAAAGATTCCTTATCTCCTCATTTTTATTGTACACAGTATTGGATTCCTAGCCACAGCGGTTAGGTATGAAAATACGAATTGGAAAGGGGGAAGTAAAACTGTCATTATTTGCAGATGACATAATACTATATATAGAAAATCCTGAAGACTCCATGAAAAAAAACACTGTTAGAAAACTAATAAATGAATTCAGTAAAGTTTCAGGATTTAAAATTGCTGTACAAAAATCTGTTGTGTTTCTATATATTAATGAACTATCATAAAGAGAAATCAAGGAAATAATCCCATTTAAAATTTTGTCAAAAAGAATAAAATACCCAGGAATAAATTTAACCAAAAAAATGAAAGACCTATATACTGAAAACTATAAGACATAGATAAAAAAATTAAGACAAAAATAAATAGAAAGATATTCTGTGATTGTAGATTAGAATACTTAACATTGTTAAAATGTTCACACTACCCAAAACAATATACAGGTTCACTGCAATCCTTATCAAAATTCCAGTGACATTTTCCACAGAACTAGAACAAATAATTCTATAATTTGTGTGGAAGTACAAAAGACTGAATAGCCAGCCTTAACATTTTGAGAAATAACAAAGCCAGAAGTATCACACTTCCTGATTTCAAACTATACTCCAAAGATATAGTAATCAAAACAATATGGTATTGGCATAAAACAGACACACAGATTAGTAGAACATAATAGAGAGCCCAGAAATAAACCTTTGTCATATATATATATATATATATATATATATATATATATATATATATATATTTATGCAAAGGAGGCAAGAATATGCAATGAGGAAAGGAGAGTCTTCAATAAATGGTGTTGGGAAAACTTGACAGTTACATGCCAAAGAATTAAATTGGACCATTATCTTATACGAATACAAAAATCAACTCGAAATGGATTAAAAACTTGAATATTAAGACTTGAAACCATAAAATTCCTAGAAAAAAAACAGAGATGGCCATCTCCTTAACCTTCAACATTGTTTTAACAATGATATTTTGGACCTAACATTAAACGCTAGAATCAGTGAGAGCTTTTAGCACATGCACACTTTTGAAAAGAGATATGGTTCTTCGAATGGAAGATGTAGAACTCTGAGAATTCATCTTCCCTTAGGGGCTCGGTGGAGAGAGGATGATATTGGTATTCAAAAGTTTCTCAGGAACACATAGAAAATGTCTCCATGGGGAAAACAGCTGCTTATTCTTTCTTCAATGGCTTTTACACTGAACTTTTGATATGAAGACCCTTGAGCCATAAAAGAGAGGTCTCAGAGTCTATTTAATCCATGGAGTTGGGGCTTTCTGAGATGATCATTATGGAATTCTTTGGGTTTCCTAGCCTTAAGGATCTATGGATCTTTAAGTGCTTTGATAAATAGTAATTCATAAATCTTATTTTTTAAGATTAGCATTAACTACTCAAGATCCCAAAAGTTTAATGTATTTACAAGTAACATGTTCTTTACAAATCCTTCCACCTAAATGCAAGCTATGTCAATGAAGTATATTAATTTAAACATACTGACTTGTATATTTCCTTTGGTGCATATGAAAACTGAGTCCCTGTTACCAATATGGGAAAGGATGTAAATTCAGGGATTATATTGAAAGAGTTTAGACTCCTTAGGAATGTTAAAAAATAGACAATTCTGGACTTCAAGCTGTATTGCAAAGCTGTAAGCATGAAGACAGCATGATACTGGCACAAACACAGACACATAGATTATTGGAAGAGAATAGAGAACCCAGAAATGGACCCATAAATGTATGGACAACTCATCTTCAACAAAGCAGGAAAGAATATCCAATGGAAAAGAACAGTCTCTTCAGCAAATGGTGCTGGGAAAACTGGACAGCAACATGCAGAATGAACCTGGACCACTTTCTTACACCATACACAAAGATAAATTGAAAATGGATGAAAGTCCTAAAGGTGAGACAGGAAACCATAAAAATCCTACAGGAGAAAACAGGCAGCAACCTCTTTAACCTCTGCCACAGAACTTCTTATTAGACATGTCTCCAGAGGCAAGGGAAACAAAAGCAAAAATGAACTATTAGGACCTCATCAAGATGAAGAGTTTCTGCACCAGTGAGGTTAAACCATCAACTAAAAGACAAACTAAAAGCAACTGAAAGAATGGGAATGATAATTTGCAAATGACATATCAGATAAAGGGTTAGTATCCAAAATCTATAAAGAACTTATCAAAGTCAACACCTAAAAAACAAATAATCCAGTGAAGAAATGAGAAGACATGAACAAAAACACTTTTTCCAAAGAAGACATCCAAATGGCTAACAAACACATGAAAAGATGCTCAACATCACTCATCATCAGGGAAATACAAATCAAAACCACAATGAGAGGGGTGCCTTGGTGGCTCAGTTGGTTGAACCTCTGATTTTGATTTTGGCTCTTTTGATTCTTGATTTTGGCTCGGGTCATGATCTCATGGTTTGTGAGATCAAGCCCTATGTTTGGCTCTGTGCTGATAGTATATAACATGCTTAGAATTCTCTCATTCCCTCTCTTCCTGCCTCTCCCTGATGCACACACACATTCTCTTTCTCTAAAAAAAAAAAAAAAAAAAAAAAAAAAAGGAAACCATATTGAGATACCACCTCACACCTGTCAGAATGGCTAAAATTAACAACTCAGGAAACAAGAAATGTTGATGAGGATATGGAGAAAGGGGAGCACTTTTGCACTGTTGGTGGGAATGCAAACTGGTGCAGCCACTCTGGAAAATAGTATGGAGGTTCCTCAAGAAATTAAACATAGAACTACCCTGTAACCCAGCATTTGCACTACTAGGTATTTATCCAAAGGATACAAAACTGCTGATTCAAAGGGGTACATGCACCCCATTGTTGATAGCAACACTATCAACAATAGCCAGATTATGGAAAAAGCCCATATGTCCATCAACTGATAGGGTATTTCATATACTTACATATATACATATATATGTATACATGTATATATACACATATATGACTTTTATTTTTATTTTATTTTATTTATATATGTATATCTATATTTCATATAGTGAAATATGACTCAGCAATCAAAAAGAATGAAATCTTGCCATTTACAACAATGTGGATAGAGCTAGAAGGTATTATGGTAAACGAAATGAGTCAGTCAAAGAAAGACAAATATCATATGATTTCACTCATAGGGCAATTAAGAAACACAACAGGTGAACATAAGGGAAGGGAAGGAAAAACAAGATAAAAAGAGAAAGGGAGGCAAACCTTAAGAGACTCTTAAATACAGAGAACAGGGGTGGCCGGGGTGGCTCAGTCAGTTAAGTGTCCGTCTTCGGCTCAGGTCATGATCTCACAGTTCGTGGGTTCGAGCCCCACGTTGGGCTCTGTGCTGACAGCTCAGAGCCTGGAACCTGCTTCGATTCTGTGTCTCCCTCTCTCTTTGCCTCTCCCCTGCTCACACTCTGTCTCTGTCTCTCTCTCTCTCTCAAAAATAAATAAACATTAAAAAATTTTTAAAAACAGAGAACAAACTGAGGGTTGCTGGAGAGGAGGTGGGTGGGGAGATGGGCTAAATGGGTAATGGGCATTAAGGAGGACACTTGTTGGGATAAAAGCATTGGGTATTATATGTAAGTGATGAATTGCTGGGTTCTACTCCTGAAACCAATACTACACTATATGTTAACTAACATGAATTTAAAATTTTTTAAAAAATGAAACATAAGAGAAAAAAAATAGTGGGAAAATATAATCCAGATGGTAAGATGGGAAATCAGGACATAAAAATAGATAGAAAAGGAGAAATTCAAGGAAAGATTTCTGCGGAAGACTAATTATGAGATTACCAGTCTGAATTAGTCCAAAATTTGACTCACATTCATCCCTTAATATTTTAGAGGAATAAATTTTAAGTCCCTCATTAATTCCTCATCTTGTGAATACTATTGTACCATAAATTTAGTCTTGTGAATTATATAGGTAACCATAAATACAAAGATCCAAAGCCACGATGAAAGGCATATGTATGTGAACAAGTGGCGATTATAAGTACTTGGCTCTCCACCCCTGCCTGCAGCCTTGACTCAAAATTCTGTCTCAGCAAAAAGTTCGATTAAAACACTTTAAGCATATTTGGGTCACTGTTTAAATTACCAAATTCTGGGAAAAGTAAGCCTTAAAAGGTCACAGGTCCAGTTTATAAACTATTGTTAAGGCAGTCCATGTTGTTGTCCAAATACATAAAGTTGCATCTCTTGATGAGTGACAAAGTATCCCAAAGGAGAGGTATTTCTGGGCCCACTTTGATGAATGGATGAGCATCATCATTCCTTGAAGATCAGGGGAATATCCTCAGCACCCCCTTGCATCTTCTAGTATAACACAGAATAGCAATCTAATAAATAGTTTTTGTATTGAAATAAAGGGAACAAAAATTAGTGAACATATTTTGTATGTTTAATGTCTGTGATTTCTAAGTAAGAAAATAACAACAAAAAGATAGTGAAACATAGACAGTGGGCAGTAATACTAGAGAATGCTTGAGATTAGAATCACCTAGAAAATTTCAGTCTTATACTCACCCTGTGTGTGAAACTCAGTCAATTGGATATTGTGCTGAGCTCATTGCACAAAGTAAGCAAAGTGGCCTGTCTGGACCTTCTTCTTTCTGCTAGACCAATAGCCAGGACTTTCACCTTCTCCATGAGAAGTCCCCAGCAGAGCCAACCCCATGGGGGTGCAACCTCTACAGTAGCACGGGGCCCCCCATGAGCGCCTCATGCTTGGTTTAATGTTCTGCTATTACCAATTGACGTTCTTAATGATTTTTGAACAAAGGACTCCACATCTTCATTTTACACAGGGCCCCACAAATTATGTAGCGGGTCTATGCCCCAGGTCTATCACACGAGGGGCTGATTTTTCTGAAATGAGTTAAAGCTGTAGATTGTTCTTTTCCTAATTCACCTAGGATTTCTTATGTGCTGCCCCAGACTCCTGAGTTTAAATTTTTTTAATGTTTAGTTTTGAGAGAGACAGAGACAGAGAAGAGACAGAGAGCCCAAGTGGGAAGGGCCAGAGAGAGATGGAGACACAGGATCTGAAGCAGGCTCCAGGCTCCCAGCTGTCAGCACAGAGCCCAATGCAGGGATCAAACTCATGAGCTGTGAGATCATGACCTGGGCCAAAGTCAGATGCCCACCAGACTGGCTACCCAGGTGCCCCATCCTGAGTTTAAATCATAGGGATTCTATTCTCAGACTCTATCCCCATATTTTCCCCTTAAGTGAGGCTATCTATGACAGGACAGCACTTACTGTGATAATGCCAAAAGCTCTCCCTTAGGATCCCCTTTGTTCTTTTCTGTGACTAGAAATCTCTAATCCTAGATGCCTGCTTGGCTATTACCTACTGGTTGCACCATAAATGTGGGTTTAAAAATCCTGCCAGATCTTTGTGCAACTCAGGAGGGAATGTTTGCAATTGCCAACTGTCCACACCATACACTGTTGCAAGGCAAATAAGCATGGCTGGCCTTCTGGACCTGGCCATCAGCATCCTAAGGGCTGCAGCCCAAAAGGACCCTATGATCTGTCTCATCAAACTTTCAGAATAGATGAGAAAGTAGAAGTTTGGGAACAGGAAAGGGTTAATCATAGGTTGACGCTGGTGATTTACAGACAAGGAGAACTGGCATTGGCTTCTAGGTCTCATCTAATTTCCTGTGCTTCCTCATCACCCATGTTGGAGCCTTAAGTGTATACAGCAGGTCTGATGATACTCCTGCTAATGGGGAGTGGGTCAGAAACCATCAGTACTGAAGGAGTGTCAGATCCAATGCCCTATATTCTGAGCAAGTATTCATGGAGATTCAAAATGAGACCTGGAAGCTGGAGTCATAGAAACATGTATGTTCACCTTCCCATGCAGCAGGCTCCAGGCATTACATAGTCATGGAGACTGTCCACAATGGAGGACTTCTGTTAAATAGATTCTCTCTGAAAGCCCAGGGTCAAGAAGAGGTCTTTTAATCCTTCAAGGCCCACATAAATTCCACTTTGGTCTCAGTGATGGCCCTGAGCCCTCACTACTATGGGTTCCACCAGCATTTGGTATCTATACCACATGGCCCAGAACTTGACTCTTATACTCTTGTGTTATTAATCCGTTATTGATCTGCCTGTGCTAATTTTTACCCAAGCTTATGTTCTTTGAGGTCAGCAAGCAATCCTTATATGTCTTCTGGGTCTGAGCAAGTATTCTTGTTAACTGATTCACTCATAGAAATGGCTTCAAACAATGGATAAGAAAAAGGGTGTGAGTGAAAAACAGCCTGGGTCTACTGATGCTGCCCCCCACTTCAGTAGCCCCTCAAACCCACACACAGAAGCATGCATACACACACACTTGCAAGGAATTAGGTCTCTGATTCACAGTCAGAGCTCTTAAGCCTTACCTGTGTTCTATCTCCTGGAGTCCAAAAGTGAAAGAGAAAAGAATGGGGGAATTACAAGTGTGTTGTTACAGCCCCTAAGCCATTCCTTTGTACCTGTTCTGGTTCTGCTTTAACCAGGCAGGAAATATAGACTGCTGGCCACACTGAGCAAAGCAAACTAATAAAATCTCTCCCATATCCCTATTCCCTGGTGTCTTCAGGTTGCTTTAAGAACACTTGTCTTTGGACTGAATTCACATATCTTGTCTTTTAAATTGAGATTGATCAAATGGACTGAGCTTCTAAATGTAGTTAACTCTGGAAGTTCACTTTCATTAAATCCTAATAGAGAAAGAGAGAGAGATCCCAAAGACAACAGATCACCAACAGGAAAATGAAAAGAAAAAAAAGAAAATACCGTGAAAAAATGGCTGTGGGTTTTCTTATTTTTGTAAGAGATTTTGAAAGCCAAAGAATAAGATAAGGTAGAATATTCTAAGGAACAACCACGCAGCTGGAAAAAAGGAAGGCACAAAATGCAGTTATTCCCTTTTTGGTTTTCTCAATTCAGAACAGAAAAAAAAAGTGAATGAGAAAAGCAGAATTATTCTCAAAACCTCTCATGATACAAAATCAGTTGTGAGGAGTATTACTAGCTTGGAGCTAGGAAAAAAAAATGATTTCTGAAGTGCATGTTTAGAGAATGGTTTTTTAATGCAATAAAAATGGAAAAGAATTTGGGGGTGGGGCAGGGGGAGGCCTTCCTGCAGGAGCAGCGCTTCTGTCTCCAGGCTCTGGGCAAAGATGCCTCATCCCATCCTTACTGCAACCCATTACCAGGCTGCTCTCCTTCACATTATTCTCCAGCAACCTTATCAGACACAAGCATCGCCTCAGATGCTGCGACTGGAGTTAGAGCTCAATAGCACCTTGAACCATCAGAGCAATCTCAGCTTTTAAGAAAAGGTCTCCACAAGGAGATGCGTGAGAGAATTTGCCTGTGGCTATGCGAGTTCTTTAATAGGAGCTCTCCTCTGCCAGCCCTCACTGCAGAGCCAGTGGAGAGATGAGAAGTCTCTTTATTTATCACAGGGCTCTTCTGAGTGCCTGTTAGGCAATGATCATATTATTTATTACCAGGTGTGCAGTGATGGTGGGGGCAGGGTGGGAAATGATTTCTTTAATGGGCCTTCAGCAGACGCAGAGCTTGGGAAATTGAGGTGGGGAAGAGGAGGAAGAAAGTGGGAGCACTGGAAGGAGTTTGCTGTGCTGCTTAAGGGTGATGCATAATAGCCTGCCTATACTAATAGAAAAATAGTGTTTATAGCAAATATGTGTTATACACAATTAATTATGTTAATTCAGGAGTAAGGGGAAAAGGAATGTGTTCTTCAAGTATCTGCAGTAACATGACCTAGATCTAGATCTTGTAGAAAATTTGAGAAAGGCTTTTAACTTTTTAGCATCTCTACTCTGTTTCCCCCGTCATCCCTCAGTCCCACAAAAGCAGGGCTTTTCCTACTGGAGAACTGGCAGGACTAGATTGAGGGCAAGAGAACTAAATTTCCCAAAGTTGAGAAGACCCAGATCTTGGGACACAATCTAGAATACCAGGCTCTTGGGATGCCTGGGTGGCTCAGCAGGTTAAGGAACTGATTCTTGATTTCGGCTCAGGTCATGATCTCACAGTCCTGAGATGGAACCTGCTAACTGTGGAGGCTGCTTAAGATTATCTCTCTTTCCCTTTCCTTCTGACCCTCCCATGTGTTCATTCTCTCTCTCTCTCTCTCTCTCTCTCTCTCTCTCTCTCTCTCTCTCTGTCTCTGTCTCAAAAACAAAACAAACAACAACAAAAATGAGGCTTTCAGGGTGCCTGGGTGGCTCAGTTGGTTAAGCAACTGATTTCACCTCAGGTCATGATCTCATGGTTCTTGAGTTTGAGCCCCATATTGGGCTATGCACTGATAGTGTGAAGACTACCTTGGGTTCTCTCTCTCCTTTTCTCTCTGCCCCTCTCCAATTTGCATGTGCTCTCTCTCTCTCTCAAAAGTAAATAAATAAACTTAAAAAACTCAGGCTCCCAAAAGCTCACACTCTCCAAACCAGTTCTTATTTTAAAGAAATCAGTCACTATTTTTTTCTCTCAATACATAAATAAGAGACTGATTATGTGGCACGGACTTTGGAGTCTTGAAGAAAACACTTTGTCAGAATCTCTTCAGAGTGGGAAAGCTCATCAGGCTTGCTGAGAGCTGGGGTCAGCAGATCCAGGGGTCCCTGGATCAGCAGACTTCTCGGGGCAGGCCAAGAGGAGGGCAGCAGGGCAGTGTTGAATTCTGGATGGACCTGCCTGAGCAGTGTCTGCTTCTGCTTATTCTATGCTGGTTGTGCGGTCCTCCAGACACTGTTTTCTCCCAAATTCCCACCTCCTCCCAGTCCCCTAGCTGAAGAGGACAACTGAGTTAAGGAAGTCATCTCTAACTGAGGGTTATGGGAGGGGTTGTGGGAGAAGGGATGGGCTAAATGGGTAAGGGGCACTAAGGAATCTACTCCTGAAATCATTGTTGAACTATATGCTAACTAATTTGGATGTAAATTTTAAAAAAATAAAAAATAAAACAAGTTAAAAATAAAAATAAATAAATAAACATTAAAAAATCTTTAAATTAAAAAAAATCTTATTACTCATCTGTGGTGACTAAAGGCAACAGATCTCCTAAAGAGACTCTTCCTCCATCCTACCCCTACCATAAGTGATCCACCTGGAAGAGATGTGCACTAATCAGGATTAGAGCCAGCAACAAAATACTGATGCCCAACTATAGTGACTTGGATAAAGAGTGAGTCTCTCATGTGAAACCTGGAGGTTGGCATCTAGGACTGTTGTTGCTAGTTCTCTGAAATCCTTAGAGCATGATTTCCTTCCTTGGGGTTGCCTCATGCCTCATGGTTGCAAAATTATCACTGTAGGTCTGGCAGTGACATCAGAGTTATAGGCAGGAAGCAAGATGAAGGAAGAAGAAGGAGTAAAGGGAAAAGGAGGAGACTGAAGGAAAAGGTTAATAGGTAAATAAGGGCATGTAGAAACGCATATGCCCCAGAAGATCAACCTCCTTTTGAGGCTCTTGCCCAAGAGCACACTACTCAGCAGCTTCCAGTGCGCAGGGAGTCTTCCTCCATTAACTTTAGCTTATACTTCACTCAACAGAACATCATACGGCTACGCCTATTCATTAAGGGACTTGGAAATGGGTTTGGTTTGGTTTTTAGCCAGGCATGCCATCAGCCCCAACAAAATCAGAGTTTGCTGGTAAGTTAGTAGGTAAGCATGGATATTAGGTAACAATGAGCCATTGACCACAAGATGGAGATCCTAGCCCTGCGCAACAAGCCTAGGACCATGCAATCTGGAAACCAGAGACTCCTGTCTGAATGAGAACCATCTCTTCCAGGAGATCTAGAGCATCTTTGGCTACCCCAGGACTGAGGTCCCTGGAGGAAGGTCCACCATGGGTAAGGCTAGAGCTCCATGACAGAAACAAAACCTGTCCTTCTTGATACCAACTCAGACCATGGGGACCCTACCTTGCCCTCTCTGTGACAAGTCTAATTTAACTTGTCCAGCCTTATCTCACTTTGTTATCCTGGTACTGACCATCTGGCCACTGTAGGGCCTGCCCTGCTACACTAGCCCAGGCTTATGCTGTGTGACCATTTCTCTGGAACCAAGTGATGCTTGAGAATCTACCTTTAGGCAAATTATCCCACCAGCTATCTTTCACCTGTTCCCCCCTAAGGCTGAAGCCTGGTTTTTTCTCTTTACCTATCAGGCTTCAGCAGTTTCCTAGATTTCATAGCCTCATGGGACTTGATACTGTTTACATCCTGTCCTGAAATCCAGGTTCCAGGACTGTAGCTCTAATCTTGTTTTGTGTGTCTGAATTCTCACCTGGTACTTGAAGGCACTAATCTATTCCATGGTGCCTGGTCTTTGTCTGAGCTTTCTTCCCAATGCCTACCTCATACTCCAGTCCAGTCATGCTCAGTCTTTTGGGTGGGAGTTGTCTGGCATCAGAACATCAATGTCACACCTTCCCAATGGCACCGCTTGGAACTCCCTGATGTTGCTCTTATATGGAAGACCTGCTACCAGCCTTTGGGCTCACCTAATACTATACTCTTGTCAAATGCTTTTATATTACTTCCTGAAGGACTCTTTATACCTGCCTTCTCCATCGTGATGTGCTTAAGAGGTCTCCAGGACCTGGTGCATTCCAGCCTGGTGACTTACTTCTAATGGAGAATCAGGTTTTGCTGGTGGGGTTTGATCTCCTGAGATAGGACAGTGACTGATAATCTGGGCCTTTTTTAGCTGCAGCCACTTCCAGCCAGCTGTGCCTGTAAAGTCCTGTTAATTAAGGGCCCTTGCTGCCCACAGATCCTCTAGTATTTAGTTTGTAGTGTTTTGTACCATTCAGAATGGTATTAAGTAAGGGGCTGCTCACTTTGGGCTCCTTGGAAGGGAGTCAGTTCTGATGTGATGAGTATCTGGCTTAGCACCCTCTCAGAAGACTATTATGTGAAAACTACTTAATGGACTCAAAAACTGATAAATGGTAAGATATAAGCATGTGCATGAAAAATGCTCAGAGAAATAGCATTACATATAATAACATAATTTTGCATTTCTGTCAATAATAATAGAAGTCATTTTTCCCCAAGCCCATCATCCCTATATTATAGGGATGAATGAAAAAAAAAAGTCTCCACCACATCTGAGATTTTGTATGATTACACCTGACTTAAGCTCTCTATAAGAAGTTAATACTTTAGACAAGTCTTTGAACTTGAAATATCCAAATTGTGCCTTTATATCTGTTTCATTGTTCACTAAATTTCCTGAGGAGACCAAGATTCTCTATTGGCTGACAAAGTAGATAACATAGAATTGAGGATTAACTTGTCTAACACAGAAATCTGGAAAATGCTGAGAAAACTTAAGTATCAAATAACATTGTTATCTTCATGTAAAATTAGTTATTAAGCACTTACTTAAATATAATACCTTGCATGTGTGTGGTACTTTACAAGACTCCTTTCCATCCATTATCTTACAGCAAAACTCTAAAACACCAGTCAGTCACATTAAGCTCCATCTCTTCACAGAGGAGGAAGCTGAGACTCCAGGAGGTTAGAAGTCACGTATTTAAAGTTGGGAATCAGCAAAAGTTAGGGACCAAGCTGTGGAGAGGTACAGAGGGAGTATGTTCAGGAACCCCCAGACCCTCCTCTTAACTCTGGCGTATCTCCCTTACACTCCAGTGGAATCTAGGGTGCTATCAGACCAGTGTGGTCAAGATACAGAACTGTCATCTTAACTTGCTTGCTCATCTGTGCTTTCAAATCATGAGGCATACAGATTCTGAAGGTGAGGACAACCATCCTGTTTTTATTGGTGACTATGTTTTTCAGGTTTCACTAGTTACTGCGAAGATCTAACTGGTGTGACCCCAATGTTCTCTTTCTACCATGAAAACATTCAATAAAGATTCAGCAGTATAGACCCCATGATTATTCTTCCTCTGTGACTTGACAATGATGTATTCTAATTCACAGTTGAGGGTGCAGTGTATCACTGATTTGGGAAAGCCTCTAGCACCTCCTTCAACTGCTTTCTTTTTTCAGCTTTTATTGATTTATTTTTGTTGAAGAATAATTAACACACAATATTGTGTTAGTTTCAGATATACAACATAGTGACTTGATTTTTATACACGTTAGAAAAGGGTCACCCCTATACATCTAGTTACCACCTGTCACCATAGAATATGGTGACATAGAATTATTACAATATTACTGATTATATTACTTGTGCTGTATGTTACATCCCTATGACTTCTTTATTTCAAATCTGGAGTATTGTACCTTTTAATCCCCTTCACCTGTTTCATCCATCCTTTCATACTCCTCCCTCTGGCAACCAGCAGCTTACTTTCTTTATGAGTCTGTTTTTGTTTTTTTTCTCCTTATCTATAATTATTTATTTTTTATTGAAGTATAGTTAATATACCATATTATATTAGTTTCAAGTATACAACATATTGATTCAACAATTCCGTACATTATTCACTGCTCCCCACAATAAATGTAACCACAATCTGTTACCATATGATGTTATTACAATATTATTGACTATATACTCAATTGCTTTCTCATGAAAGTGGTCCCCACACAATTTGAGCATTGTGACACGAAGGTAGAAGCACATTAACAGAAATACAGCTACTTGCATCCTGACATGGCACTTCTTTGACAAATACTCAAGGTGTTTGTGTGTTCAAATGTGCAAAGTTGCAAATAGTGGGCCTTGAAAATGGAACCACGTAATCCCATTGAACACGGAGAGTCTCAGTGGTTGCTGCCCAAGAATACGAGCTCTCAGAATGCCTGCTCTTGGAAATTAAGAGGGTGTAAATCTTTTTTTTTATTTTTTTTTAAAATTTTTTTTTTCAACGTTTATTTATTTTTGGGACAGAGAGAGACAGAGCATGAACGGGGGAGGGGCAGAGAGAGAGGGAGACACAGAATCGGAAACAGGCTCCAGGTTCTGAGCCATCAGCCCAGAGCCCGATGCGGGGCTCGAACTCCCGGACCGCGAGATCGTGACCTGGCTGAAGTCGGACGCTTAACCGACTGCGCCACCCAGGCGCCCCAAGAGGGTGTAAATCTTGATAGAGGGCTGAGTCCATCCATAGCATCAGCTCTATCTGACTGATGGAGTCTAGCTACAGCTACTGGAAAAACATTGCAACCCCAGAGCCAGTCCCAAGAATGCATGTTGCCACAGCTTAGTTAAGGGGCCTAAAGTGGAAGGGTGGTGATTCTGTCTTGTTAAAATCCATCCTGGTACAGTTTACTAGTCAGAGATTATGGGTTTATGGGTGTGTCCAAGCTCTGTGCCTATCACAGCTCTTGCTCTCTCAGGGTTGAGGGCTACCATGAAAATACCCTCTGCTTGCTCCCTCCCCTCTAGCTTAGCCCCTTTCCATGGTGGATTATGTGCCTTGTTTTCATTTCAATTTCACCCCAGACACAGTCTCTCAGATTACCATTGGCTCCATGCCCACAGCAAAAACCATGTAATCACTGCCCAGCCCAGGCCCCCAAGGCTCAAGACCCCAGCCTCCTGTACTGAGGGAAGAGTTTAAGCAGAGTACAACTTCAAAGCAGACAACCCAAGTCAGAAACTAAAATTGGAAAGTGAAAGAAGTCTCAGAACAAAGGCAGATTAGGTAAACTGGAAACCAAAGTCACGAGGCACCGAATGAATGTAGGTGGCAGTGGACATCCTAGCGTCAGGTGGGTGTGGCCCAGCCACAAATGCAATGGCGAGAGCCATAGGCTCTCAAAGGGAATCACTGGTAGCATGTTGAGAGCTGGCTGGAAGCAGATGCAGGCCATTGGCCTGTTTTCTTTTCCCATTCCCTACTGTTAATGGACCTGACACCCCTTTGGTGGTACCTGTACTTCCTACCTGGCCCTCTAGCACCTGAGTCCCTGCTGTCATTGAGCACCATTGCAGTCTCTAACTCTATCGGTGGGATTCCTATTCTCTTCCACCCCTGTTCCATGGACTCAGGGTCACCTCTACCTATCAGATGCCCACCTCAGGTCAGAGGACTGATTGGTGGAGGCTATTACAGACCTCCTAATTCCTGACTCCAGGATCCACCCTCTCTTCACAAAGGAGACCTGCCACCTCTTCATTTAGCATCTCTCTGGCTTGGAGCAAGGCACCTTCCATCTCTACTGGATTCATGCTAGGCCCACATTCTGAAGCACAACTTTCTGAAAAATCAAGCAAAGACTGAATGTAATACCAAGTTCTTGGGAGCCCTAGAAGAAATAATTCAGTGGCCCACACTGTAGCTCAGAATAAACTTGGATTTCTGAACAGTTGAAGGTAATCACATATAGTTCAGATAAAATAATCAGTTCATACAAATAATATTGACACTTATTTGAAAGAGACAGAGCACACATTTACTGGGCTTCCAGAAAGTTCCAGGCATTATGCTAGACACACTAGTTAGAGTTTATCAATTAATCCTTATAAGTATCCTATGTCTTTGGACAGTGCTCTTCCATCTCACACATGAGAGAACTGAGGCTTAGGTTAAATAATTTGCATCATCTCACAAAGTTAGGAAGTAGCTATAATCCAAACCAAGTTCAACCTAACTTAAAAACCTATGTCTGTTCCATGATTCTCTGTATTCTGTGATGACTATGTATCAATTCACTGCTAATGCTATGCCAGTGACACCCACCCATGTTTGTCTGCCTGCCTGTCTCAAGCGTTAGCTTATAAACCTTTGGAGGGCAGGGGTCTATCTCATTTGCCTCTTGACAATCTACATCTAAGATATAGATAGCTGTCTGATGCCAGTGAAGCTTTGTAAGCATTGATTGATGCATGACTATCCTCTGGAGACCACATCTATGTCCAGGAGATGATGCATTTTTTTTTTCATACTCTGAAGAAACCCAATATCAGATCCAGAGCAGGTCCAAAAGGAGCTTAGCAATTGCAGTTTAATCCCAAAAATCTGTGAAAGCCACCGTGGAAAACATCTTTGGAAAGAATTGCTTCTTTTTGTGCAAATGGCTTGTTTTTGAAAGATAATGACTCTTGTGTGCTAATGGTGGTTACCAAAACAGTTCTTTCCCTTTTGCTAAATTCACGAAAGATAAAAATCTGAGATTCCAGAGCAATGCTTCTAAGAATTTTGCAGATTAAAACAGAGTAAGCACAGTCAGCATTTAAGAACTCTCTGCTTGCCTCAAGAACAGAAATACAGATATTTTGAATCTTCTCACTTTTCAAAGGAAAAAAATTCTTATGTTCTGCTTTAGAAACTGAGATGTGGCTTTCATCTTGGCTTCTTGGACAAAGAATCTTCTTTTCTATAATAATGTCACCCTCTACTGAAAGTTTAGGATGTTGCTGCTTCTGTCTCTTAAAGGCAAAGTTTTTGGGGACTGAGAAAATGCAATTAGTAGCATTCATGTTCAGGAACACTTTTCTCTGTTTTTCTTAATCTCTCTCTACTGGGCTTAAAATAGGGCTGTGCTAATGGTTTATGTTTCTAAAATGTAGTTAGCTGGTTAATTCAGGCAACTCTGTGTCTGCAGGAAAACTGTTGCCTGGCCCATAAATGTGCATATCACAGCCTTTGCGTTCTTTGCAGACCCAGCACCCTTTGTTCTGCCATAGAATTCAGAGAGTAGAAGCATATCTGTCTTTTCTTCCACTCTGTCTGCCTAATGCCTAGAACAGCGCCTGGCATCCAGGAGACCTCTCTTGAATGTTTGTGAAGCAAGTTTATAAGTAAATAGAAAATCAGGTTTAAAGTATAGAATAATTTTCCTAAAATGAAATTATTTCCATCTATATTAGTCAGCACGGATTGCCATAACAAAATACTGTGATAGGCAAGCATCCCAGGGGGGTTTCAGGCAAAATGAGTTCTTAATATTTTTTTTTCCTCTGCAGTCACTGGCCGCCTCTCTATTTGGTTTGGGGCTGAAATAAGACAGCTTGTAAGTAACTGGAGAGGGTGTTTACCCAGTGAATTAGTTCGGCTTTCATTGTGCAAGGGATTAGCGTTGAGCAGTGGATGAGGCTCCGTTTCAGGTTAGAGGGGCTCGCTGTTGGCTAGCTCCAGGCCAGGACTAATTATCATAGGACTGAGGCCATTAAAGGGCTTAACTACCAGTGCCCCCTTCCAGGACTGGATTAGCTGTTCGCCTGCAGCTCTTGGCCGATAACCATTCCCAGGTCTGTCTGCTCTCCGCCGTGATGTGAGCTGGAAAATGCGGCAGACTCACAGCTCAGAAATGTCAGGCACGAGGGTGCCCAGCCTGGAAAGCTCTGTGACTTTGAGGGGCCAAGAGTATGTTTATTTACCTTTGGGAAGAACTGGAGACCACCGGAGGTCACTCTCATAACGGGATGTTTCTGGGAAGATGGACTGAAGACCCTGGGCGAGGAGAAGGCTGGGAATGTGGCTCCTGCCCAGTTTCTGAAGAGCCCAGGTGCTGTCCCGGGTCTTGAGAACCCTGCGGGACTGAACCGGCCTGGGCCAGCATGGTGGTGGGGGGGCTGGCCCTTCCACTGCAGACTCTCAGAACACCTGACATGTGGATCTGCATGTTCACATGCACAACCTATCACCACTGCAGCCTTTTTCTTTCAGAGCCACAGGTGGAGTCTGCACAATTGTGGGAAGGACAGGGCTTTTTTTTTGTTTTTGTTTGCTCTCTGGGATGAGGCAAGTAAGTTACCTTATTTCCCTAAATCTTGGTTCTTCATCTGTAAAATCAGAATAAAGCAGTGCCTAGTCAAAGGGCTGTTGTGTGGGTTGTAGCATAGGAAGGGCTGGTTTATTTCAGGGCTCAATATGGGAGAGCTCCTATGCTGATGAGTACTATACAAGGAAGAAAAAATCTAGTTATTTCCTTAAATCTGCAGGAAGGAAGGAGGGGATCCTAAAGATTTTGTAGTTTTCTACGTCCTAAATTTCCCAGGATGAGGGCCAATTTTAATGTCAGCAATACTTGTAACATTCATCGAAAGATAAAATAAAAATAAATATGGACCTCACCAAAAAATATATATATGTGTGAGGTGTTGAATATGTTAATTAGCTAGATGGGAAGAATTCTTTCACAGTGTATATGAATATCAAATCATCTCAATGTATGCTTTAAGTATCATACAGTTTTATTTGTCAATTTTACATTAATAAAACTAAAAAAAATCTGTTAAAGGTGAGATCATCCATATGAAAGTAGTAATAAAACTGGTGAGTGTGAAAAACATGTGTATATGTATGAATCAGAAGACCCTCACAGTCATGGCATAGGTCCCCAAGGATCCAAAGCCCTAGAAGGGCTTATGTGTCCAACTTTCCACCTAAAACCTAGACAGAGAGGTCAGCTGCTGCTCACACACCTCCAAAGATGGGATACCCCAACTTCCCATATAGCGCAATACATTTTAGGATTGTTCTAAAGAGAGAAAATTATTTTCTTAAAATAGTACTTATAAGATAGTCCCTAAAATAACAGTGATTCTTTCCAGTTTACAGGACTATGAGTGACTTTTTAAAACTTTTTCCTCCTTCATGCTCAAAGTTCTATATTTACTATTAGAAATAAGCCCATGAGCATAAGTAAATTTTTGGTAATTATATAATTTATAATAATTAAATATTTTGTAAAATATTAAACCAAAAACTGTATCTGTGTAACCTCCACTGATTTGGTTTTCATTTTAGCCCTTGGTCTGCATAGACAAGTCTAATATTGCCCATGACAACTGCACAGGTATGTGAAGTCAGCAGCCAGGTAAGAGCCTCACAGAGAATACCAGTGAAAAAAAAATTGAATCAGAGGTAACTGCATTCTTCAGATGTACATTGCTACTTCAGTTCTCAGTAGGGGCATCTAGACTGCTTGCAAAGATACTTTGGTAACTAACAGTCAAATCTACCCAAGCCACTTGACCGTAATCATTCCCAAATATATTGGTTGAGGTTTTTTGAAAAATCCATTTCAGTAATTATTCAGATACCAAATACATACCAAGAGTATTTTCAGTTGGTTAATTATTACTTTTTTAATTTTTAAAATGTTTGAATGTCATTAAGATTTAGAAGGAATTTCACGGGGCACCTGGATGGCTCAGTTGGTTAAGTGTCCAAATCTTGATTTCAGCTCAGGTCATGATCTCCACAGTCATGGGATCAAGCCCCAGATCAGTTTCTGTGCTGAGCATGGAGACCGCTTAAGATTCTCTCTCCCTCTTTCTTTGTCCTTCTCCCTGACTCATGCTCTCTCTCTCTGTCTCAAAATAAATAAATAAACATTTTTTTAAAAAAGAAGAAATTTTATATAGGAAAATTTGGATTTAGGTTTTAGCAGAACAGAAACATGGCAATATGGTTTAATTTGTGGTTTTAAATAAGATTTCTCAGACCCTACATTCAGCCTGGGATTAGTTATGAATTAGAAGCCTTCTCTGGCTATTTGCTGAGTGATAAACCCATTATCATAAAGTTTTCTAAGACACACTTTGGATTCTTGTAAATGAATCTAGGAACTAAGAGTAATTCAACTCAATTCATTAAATATTAATTGAGTGCCTACTACATAGCACACGGTGCCAAGGGCTGATAAGGTAAGAAATTTCCAGGAATCACAGTGAGCAAGTGAAAGCTCATCATGGGAAAGTTAGAGCATTTTTAAGTCAATAATCTCCAGAAATTCACCAGACTCTACTTGCCTCTCACCACTAGGTTTTGTGAAGAGTTAGGTTGATTGAGTTCAATGCAACCAAAAAAGGCATAGCAACTATTGGTATACTTGGAAAGATGCTAAGCTCTGGGATTTGTTTTTATAGAGTGTGTATTGGTTTAAAAAAAAAAATAGAAACTGAAAGAATGGAATGTTCTCAGGCTATTATTTCAAAAAGCTAACTGTAATAATCAGGTCTTGATAAAAATGAAAACTGGAATAAGAATTAGTGTTCAATATTGAACATTTGGATCACTGCAACAAATATTTGTTGAGCAAACTCCATATACAAAGAATGATGCCATAAGGGACCCAAAGAAACGAGTAAGTAAGAGGGACACAAGGGTCTCATGATTTGGGGAGGGGAGGGGCAAATAAATAATTTTAATAGAAAGTACACTGTGAAAAAAAAAAGAAAGACTATGTTAAATACTGAACTATCAGTAAGTTGCTATGGGAGTTTGAAGGAAGGAGAGTAACAAGGAAATCAGAGCTTTCATGGATGTGCAATGGTTTTAACTGCATCTTAAAAATTTGTTAGTACAACTTTATAAATCTAGGCTAATATATGTTTCTATAGCATAGTCATTTATACCCCATTTCTCCATGTTCTGGGAGGTACATACAGGGTAAAATAAATGACATCAGAATTTCTCACTAATCACCTGACAAAAACTATTATTTGACCCAGAAAAATTGGCAAGGGATAATTTCTGAAGCTACAATGAAGACAGATTCAAAATGTATGTCATTTTATTAAGAGCTAATTCAATTACAGTTAGGTTATGGTAAGAAGATTGAGTCAGAGGTTTAACAAGAGAAATGGAAATTCTGCCAAACCATTTGAATACCCAAGAGGTACATGAACACTGTAGTGGTGACTCAGCAAGAGTCATCCTCATTTGTCCCTGGAACATTCTCAGAGATTTCTGAGAACTCAGATCCTTACTTATATCCTAACCTAGAAAATGCAGGAGTCCCAGGTAATCTTAAATGCACCTCCAGGGCATATGATTGTATAGCCTGTTTGAGGCTATTGGAAGGTGGTGGTCAAAATGTTCTTGACTCTGATGCAAATATAGTTCTCTCACTTACTGATGTGTAAATTTGAACATGTTACTTAGCTTCTTTGAAGCTTAGTTTGCTTTCTTTAAAATGCCTACCTTGCAAGCTGTTTGCTAAGGATCAAGGGAGAGCATGTTTATTTAAAGCACCTAGTACAGTACCTTGTATATACTACACACTCAACAAATTATAGCAATTTGTTATTGTATCTTGCTGACATTCATTGTACCTTTGATATTGGTTGAGTACCATCAAAGTGCAAGGCCCTTTACTAGGAAAGAAAGAGACTGAGATACTGATACTGGGAAGTTGAATCTGTTTCTACCCACTCATTTGGATCTCTACTCAGCTGAGTAACAGGTGATAATGCTTATATCAGTTAGGGATATATGTATAGTATATTTTCATTACATACTCAAGTGGTAGTGGATTCAGATTTTGATTGTGTGAGGATTAAATGAAGACTTAAATAGAGTTGTATGTTAAGTAGGACTGTGTAAGGATGTAGTGAAGTAATGTATTTAAAATGCTTAGTGTGGTGTCTGTCAACAGTAAGTACCAAACAAATGTCAGCTATAACTACCATATGTATATAACTTTCCATTTGTTGTTTGTATACATCTGTATATATTTTCTTGGGAAGCACTCATTTTTTTGGATTATTTTGGTTTAATTAAAAAATGGTATAAACTTCTAGTTATAGCAAAAATACATATTACCATATTTTATTAATTCTAAGAGGCATATTTTTCACATTTCACATTGACATCTGAAAATTATGGTATTCTCATTGCCCATGCATGTACAAACTTGGTGGATATCCCTGATGACAGGACTAGATAACTGTATCCTCTTAACATTTTAATTAGCAAGTGATTTAAGAACATTTGAAGAAGTAAAATGAGTCCTTGTTGTCATCAGAAAACCTTACTTTAACACATTATGGTAATATCAAGAAGGCATTAGCATCAAACTTTGCACAATGGACAACAGCAACTTTGAGTACAAAACACAAGTAATAATAAAGTACATTCTAAAAACTGGCACATTACCAGCTCTCCTAATAAAAGAAAATAATGTCGTGGGGAAAAATACAAACATCAGTGCTTCTGAGTCAAAAGGTAGTTTAGAAGCACCAAACTCTGAATGTGAAGCAGTTTTAAGACTATTTTGACTGATTTTATTTCACTTATTTTTCTTTTTTTCCCCTTTTTATGTATGCACGTGAGTGATGATAAAATTCTGTATCTAAAAAAATCTAAATATAAAAAAATTTCTAAGTGATAAGATAACTTTGTGTTATAGTTTCATTGACAGTGTTATTATTACTACCCTGTCCCCATGGTGGCAAGAAAAATAAGTGTGGCTTATAATCAGTGGCAATTTGTTTTGTTTACATTTTTTAATTTCTTTTTAAAATTTATATCCAAGTTAGCATATAGTGAAGCAATGATTTCAGGAATAGATTCCTTAATGCCTCTTAAACACTTAGCCCATCCATCCTCCCACAACCTCTCCAGTAACCCTCTGTCTATTTTCCATATTTAAGAGTCTCTTATGTTTTGTCTGCTTCCCTGTTTTTATATTATTTTTGCTTCACTTCCCTTATGTTCATCTGTTTAGTGTCTTAAAGTCCTCATACGAGTGAAGTCATATGATATTTGTCTTTCTCTAATTTTGCTTAGCATAATACTCTCTAGTTGCATCCATGTAGTTGAAAATGGCAAGATTTCATTCTTTTTGATTGCCAAGTAATACTACGTTGTATATATGTACCACATCTTCTTTATCCATTCATCCATCGATGGACATTTGGGATCTTTCCATACTTTGGCTATTGTTGATAGTGCTACTATAAACATGGTGGGGGGTGCATGTGCCCCTTTGAAACAGCACACCTGTATCCCTTGGATAACTACCTAGTAGTGCAATTGCTGGGTCGTAGGGTAGTTCTGTTTTTAATTTTTGAGGAACCTCTATACTGTTTTCCAGAGTGGCTATACCAGTTTGCATTCCCACCAGCAATGCAAAAGAGATCCTCTTTCTCCACATCCTCGCCAACATCTATTGTTGCCTGAGTTGTTAATGTTGGCCATTCTGACAGGTGTGAAGTGGTATCTCATTGTGGTTTTGATTTGCATTTCCCTGATGATGAGTGATGTTCAGCATTTTTTCATGTGTCTGTTGGCCATCTGGATGTCTTCTTTGGAGAAGTGTCTATTCATGGCTTTTGCCCATTTATTCACTGGATTGTTTGTTTTTTGGGTTGTTCAGTTTGATAAGTTCTTTATAGATTTTATAGATAAAATCTATAGATAAAATTTTATAGATAAAGGGGTACTACCCCTTTATCTGATATGTCATTTGCAAATATCTTTTCCCATTCTGTCAGTTGCCTTTTAGTTTTGCTGATTGTTTCCTTCGCTGTGCAGAGGTTATTTTGATGAAGTCCCAATAGTTCATTTTTGCTTTTGTTTCCCTTGCCTCCAGAGACGTGTTGAGTAAGAAGCTGCTGCGGCCAAGATCAAAGAGGTTTTTGTCTGCTTTCTCCTCAAGGATTTTGATGGCTTCCTGTCTCAGATTAGGTCTTTCATCCATTTTGAGTTTATTTTTGTATATGGTATAAGAAAGTGATCCAGGTTCCTTTTGCTGCATGTCTCTGTCCAGTTTTCCCAGCACCACTTGCTGAAGAGACTGTCTTTATTCTATTGGATATTCTTTCCTGCTTTGTCAAAGATTAGTTGGCCATATGTTTGTGGGTCCATTTCTGGGTTCTCTATTCTGTTCCATTGATCTGAGTGTCTGTTCTTGTGCCAGTACCATACTGTCTTGATGATTGCAGCTTTGTAGTATAGCTTGAAGTCCGGGATTGTAATGCCTCCTGCTTTGGTTTTCTTTTTCAAGTTTGCTTTGGCTATTCGGGGTCTTTTCTGGTTGCATATAAATTTTAGGATTGTTTATTCTAGCTCTGTGAAGGATGTTAGTGTTATTTTGATAGGTATTGCATTGAATAAGTAGATTGCTTTGGGTAGTATTGACATTTTAACAATATTTGTTCTTCCTATACAGAAACATGGAATATTTTTCCATTTTTTTGTATCTTCAATTTCTTTCATAAGCTTTCTGTAGTTTTCAGTGTATAGATTTTTCACCTTTTGGTTAGATTTATTCCTAGGTATTTTATGGTTTTTGGTGCAATTGTAAATGGGATCAATTCCTTGATTTCTCTTTCTGTTGCTTCATTATTGGTATATAGGAATGCACCAATTTCTGTGCATTGATTTTATATCCTGCCACTTTGCTGAATTCATGGATCAGTTGTAGCAGTTTTTTGGTGGAATCTTTTGGGTTTTCCATATAGAGTATCATGTCATCTGTGAAGAGTGAAAGTTTGACCTTCTTCTGGCCAATTTGGATACCTATTATTCCTTTGTGTTGTCTGATTGCAGAGGCTAAGACTTCCAATACTACGTTGAATAACAGTGGCAAGTGAACATCTCTGTCTTGTTCCTGACCTTAGGGGGAAAGTTCTGAGCTTTTCTCCATTGAGGATGATATTAGTGGCTCTTTCATAAATGGCTTATATGATCTCAAGGTATGATCCTTCTATACCTACTTTCTTGAGGGTTGTTATCAAGAAAGGATGCTGTATTTTCCCAAATGTTTTCTCTGCTTCTACTGAGAGGATCATGTGGTTTTTGTCCTTTATTTTATTGATGTGATTAATCACACTGATTACGGATATTGAACCAGCCCTGCCTCCCAGTTGGTCATGGTGAATAATTTTTTTAATGTATTGTTGGATCCAATTGGCTAATATCTTGTTGAGGATTTTTGCATCCATGTTCATCAGGGAAATTGGTCTATAATTCTCCTTTTTAGTGGGGTCTCTGGTTTTGGAATCAAGGTAATGCTGGCTTCCTAGAAAGAGTTTGGAAGTTTTCCTTCCATTTCTGTTTTTTGAAACAGCTTCAAGAGAATAGGTGTTAACTGTTCCTTAAATGTTTGGTAGAATTCCCCTAGAAAGCCATCCGGCCCTGAACTCTTGTTTTTGGGGAGTTTTTTTATTACTAATTAGATTAGCAATTATGCTTATGGGTCTGTTCAAATTTTCTATTTCTTCCTGTTTCAGTTTTGGTAGTTTATATTTTTCCAGGAATTTGTCCATTTCTTCCAGATTGCCCATTTTATTGGTGTGTAATTGCTCATAATAATCTCTTATTATTGTTTGTATTTCTGCTGTGTTGGTTGTGTTCTCTCCTTTTTCATTCTTGATTTTATTTATTTGGGTCCTTTCCTTTTTCTTTTCGATCAAACTGGCTAGTGGTTTATCAATTTTGTTAATTCTTTCAAAGAACCAGCTCCTGGTGTCATTGATATGTTCTACTGTGGGGTTTTGTTGTTTGTTTGTTTGTTTTGATAGCATTAATTTCTGCTCTAATCTTTATTATTTCCTGTCTTCTGCTGGTTTTGTGTTTGTTTGCTATTCTTTTTCCAGCTCTTTGAGGTGTAAGATTAGGCTGTGTATCTAAGAGCTTTCTTCCTTCTTTAGGAAGGCTTGGATTGCTATGTACCTCCATCTTATAACTGCCTTTGCTGCATCCCAGAGGATTTGGGCTGTGGTGTTATCATTTTCATTGGTATCCATGTACTTTTTAATTTCCTCTTTAACTTCTTGGTTAGCCTATTCATTCTTTGGTAGGATGTTCTTTAGTCTCCAAGTATTTGTCCTCTTTCCACATTTTTTCTCGTGGTTGATTTCGAGTTTCATAGTGTTGTGGTCTGAAAAATGCACGGTATGATCTTGATCTTTTTGTATTTGTTGAAGGCTGGTTTATGTCCCAGTATGTGTTCTTTTCTGGAGAATGTTCCATGTGCACTGGAGAAGAGTACATATTCCGCTGCTTTAGGATGAAATGTTCTGAATATATCTGTGAAGTCCATCGGGTCCAGTGTGTCATTAAAAGCCATTGTTTCCTTGTTGATTTTCTGTTTAGATGGTGTGTCCATTGTTGTAAGTGGGGTGTTTATGTCCCCTACTATTATGGTATTATTATCAATGAGTTTCTTTATGTTTGTGATTAATTGATTTATATATTTGGGCCATGCCACATTTGGAGCATAAATGTTTATAATTATTAGGTCTTCTTGGTGGAGAGACCCCTTAATTATGATATAATGCCCTTCTTCATCTCCTGCTACAGTCTTTATTTTAAAATCTAGATTGTCTGATATAAGTATGGCTACTTTGGCTTTTGTCTGCCATTAGCATGATAGATGGTTCTCCATCCCCTCTGTTTCAATCTGAAGGTGTCTTTAGGTCTAAAGTGGATAAACAGAATATAGATATATTGTTGGTATGTATTGTGTTGTGTTGTATTGTATTGTTGTTGCTCTTGTAAGCAGCATATAGATGGATCTTGTTTTCTTATCCATTCTGTTACCCTATGTCTTTTGCTTGGAGCATTTAGTCCATTGACATTTAGAGTGAGTACTGAAAGGTATGAGTTTATTGCCATTATGTTGCTTGTGCATTTGGAGTTTCTGGTGGTGTTCTCTGGTCCTTTCTAGTCTTTGTTGCTTTTGGTCTGTGTGTGTGTGTGTGTGTGTGTGTGTGTGTGTGTGTGTGTGTCTTTTCTCCCCTCAGAGAGTCCCCCTTAAAATTTCTTGCAGGGCTAGTTTAGTGGTCACAAACTCCTTTAATTTTTATTTGTCTGGGAATCTTTTTATCTCTCCTTCATTTTTGAATGACAACCTTGCTGGATAAAGAATTCCTGGCTGCATGTTTTTCTGATTCAGCACATTGAATATATCCTGCCACTCCTTTCTGGCCTGCCAAGTTTTTGTGGATATGTCTGATGTGAACTTGATCTGTCTTCCTTTGTAGGTTAAGGACTTTTTTTCCCTTGCTGCTTTCATGATTCTTTCCTTGCCTTAGTATTTTGTGAATTTGACTGTGATATGCCTTGTTGATGGTCGGTTTTTGTTGAATCTAATGGGAGTCCTCTGTGCTTCCTGGATTTTGATGTCTGTGTCTTTCCCCAGGTTAGGAGAGTTTTCTGCTATGATTTGCTTATGTAACCCTTCTACCCCTTTTTCTCTCTCTTCATCTTGTGGGACTCCTATGATTCTGATGTTCCTTTTTAGTGAGTCTCTGATTTCTCTGATTCCTAAATTGTTCTCTTTTGCCTTATTCTCACTCTTTTTTCTGCTTCATTATTCTCCAGAAGTTTGTCCTCTATATCACTGATTCACTGCTCTGCCTCATCCGTTCTTGCCGCCAGGGCATCCATTCTAGATTGTAGCTTAGCTACAACATTTTTTATTTCACCTGACTTGTTTTTACTTCTTTCATCTCTGCAGAAAAGGATTCTAAAATATTTTCAACCCCAGCTAGTATTATTTTTATTGTGATTCTAAATTCTGGTTCAGACATCTTGTTTATATCTGTGTTGATTCAGTCGCTGGCTGTCATTTCTTCTCTTTCTTTTGGGGTAACTTCCTTCATTTTGTCATTTTCAAGGAAGAAAATGAATTAATAAGGTAAAAAAAATTAAAATTAAAAAATTAAAAGCACACACACACTCCAAAATCAAATAAATGATGCTAGATCCTGGGTGTGTTTTGGTCTGGTTGTTGAAAGGAGCTTGATAGATTAGAGAAAAAAGGATGAGGGGAGAAAAGGAAAAAAAGAATATAAGGAAAACATTTGAAAATTTGAAAAAATGAATACAATGAAATAGAATAAAATGAATTGATGGAAGTAAAATAGAATTTGAAAAATTTACAAAAAAGTAAAATATAAAGTAGAAAAATATTAAAGAAAAATATTTTAATAACAATTGAAAATAAAAATAATCTTTTTCTCTTTCTGTATTCAAGAAAAAGAAAAGGAACAACAAAAAAAAGAAAATCGAATAGATGGACCAGCAAACAGATTGAAATACGATTGAAATTGCATAGTTTTCCTGTAGAAGTCAAACTCTGAAGCCCTTATAGTCCTTAAACTAAGCAGGCAGAGAGACCTGTGGTGTTTCTGAAGAGCGAGGTGGGCCCAGTTGGTCGGGACTTAGTGTAACAGCTCCATTCTTCACTAGATGGCACTGCTTAGCTCACTGAGATTGATTGTTGTGGCACTTGTAGGTGTGTATGTGCGTGCGTGGGAGGAGTGAAAATGGCATCACCCAGCTATCCAGTCTCTAGTATAGGAACTCTGTTCTCCCCAGTCAGCAATCCCACACCCATCCTTTGTCTCTGGCTTCCATCCACTCCCTGCTTTTACACTGTCTGTGACCAAGCCATCAGTTTGCCTGGCGGTACCTCCCTCCTGAGTTTTATCTCAGATGTAGCTGTTTCCCAACCCCTCAGTTCTGAGGAACTGTGGCTCTGACCCACTCAGACCTTCTAGGAAAGGGTCTCACCAAGCAATGGCCAGGTCCTTGCTGAATCCAGGAACTTTCACTGGACCATACTGCTGCTGATGCCCAGAGACTGTAGCAGGGTGTCACCCCACCCCAGAAGAAGTTCACACTATCGTGTAGCAGCAGCATTTCAGGGATTATGGAAAATCACAATACACATCTGGCACCAGGTTTTACCCTTAACAACCTTGTTCCAGCACCACTGAATGTGGTTGTTCTCTGGGGTCTGCTGGGACCTTTGCCTGTGGGTGGCTGCATAGCCTCTACCAAATGTCCTTCCAGCAGGGGAACTGCCTCTCCCCGTGTGGCCTGAAGACCTCCCAGACCTCACTCTCCTCCTAGGGAATTGCCCTTCCTACCAGAGCACCACCAGGTATCAAGCTGAGGAGTTTCAGACTCTGCACTCCCCCTGTTTATAGAGTTTTAATGGAATTTAAACCCTCTCCTTTCTTCTTTTTTCCTTTTTAGTTCAGTCCCTGTGGCTGTTACCAGTTTTCCACTTTCTCTCCAGCTGCTTTTGCAGGGGGTGCTTTTCCTGTACTCCCCCCCCCCACATCTCTATCCTATCTCCACAAACAAAAACAGCTCCCTGCCCTCCAAGGCTTATCTCTTCCCCATTTCACCTCTCTGCCCCATGTATCTGCTGAGTCTGTTGTTCAGGTTGTGCAGATTGTTGTGTTAATCTTCAATCAGTTTTCTAGGTGTTCAGGATGATTTAGTGTTAATCTGGCTGTATTTCATGGACGTGAGATGCAAAGAGAACTTCCATGCTCTTCCACCATTTTGGCTCCTCCTAATCAGTGGTAATTTGAATTCAATGAAAACCTTTCTATGACAAACATCAAGAAATGGTGGATACAATATTTACCTCATTGTGAAAATGAGTTTTCAGTAAAGAAAGAGAAATAGATAAATGTAAGAAACCACAAAGAAACTTGACTTGAGATGATCAGCAAGTGAGTTTATGTTGAGTTTGCCTAAATTTAAGGATGGAAGGTGTTGTTCTTATGAACCTTGGCTCTTGAATTTTACCCAAAAAGGGAACATGAAATGAAACTCTGGTGTTGTGTCAGGTAGAGAGTTAGACTAAAAACCCCTCATATATTCAGGATTCATGAAGGGTTATATTCTAATGAAATGAGGAAAATAATTCAGCCAGTGGCACAGGAAGATGGTAAAGATTTTCTTTTCCTATTTCAGCTCATGTAGGAAGTCAGGGACATGAAAATTCCAAAGCCAGTGCTTAACTTCATCTTGTTGTGGGATTTGAATTTACACTGTCAGCATTTTCTTAAAACTAAACTTAGAAACTGACATATAAATTGGTTTTCTGGAACCCTTGAAAAAAGCAAATGCACAATTACTCTGAAGGAAAGTTCCCAGAATGCAAGCCACATAGATTTCTCACAGAAAAAGAGGGTTTCAGTGTTATAAGTTGTGTTACTGTTTTCACCTCTTTCTCCCTCCCTGTATTTCCCCCCATTGAAGTGTGACTCTGCGGTCCCTCCCATAAGAAACGGAATGTAATTCTTCACCTCATTGATGCTGAATTTGACCATATGGCTTGCTTTGGCCAATGGATTATTGATAGACATGAATCAAGCTAAGACTTGAAATGTATTTGATAAGCTCAGATTGCCCTATTGCCCTTCTTTTTTTTTAAATTTTTTTAATGTTTATTTATTTTTGAGACAGAGAGAGACAGAGCATGAACAGGGGAGGGTCAGAGAGAGAGGGAGACGCAGAATCTGAAGCAGGCTCCAGGCTCTGAGCTGTCAGCATGGAGCCCGATGCGGGGTTTGAACTCACAGACCGTGAGATCATGGCCTGAGCCGAAGTCGGACGCTTAACCGACTGAGCACCCAGGCGCCCCGCTGCCCTATTGCCCTTCTTATGTCTCCATGAGGAAACCATCCCTTGCCACTTCAGCTTTGGCTTCAAAATAATATGTGTAGAACTGACCTGAGTCTAATCTGCAGTTACAGCCTGAAGTGTATTAGCACCCAAGCTATACCTCAAAGTCATAACTAGTAAGAGTCCAGCCCAGATTAGCCAACCCTCAGAAGACCCACAGATGTGTGAGCAAAAATAAATACTTAATAATTATCATTAAGTCTGCTTTGGACTGAATATGAAAATAGTTTATTATGAAGCATTACTGTGACAATACCTAACTGATTATAATCCAATAATAAGTAAACTTACAATTTAAAACAGTTGAGTACATAAGCAATCTACCATGAGTAAGAATCTGCAGGAACAACACATAAAATGATTAGAATACAATAATCTGAAATAAGGGAGCAATCTGAAAAACTACTGTAAAGTAAGTATGCTTAAATGATTAAATATTTAAATAATGACTTTCTAAGACTATATCAAGTTGCTATGAAAAAAGTCAGATAAATTTGAAAGAGGACCAAATACAAATTTTAGAACTGTCATAGAATGTTGAAAATAAATTAGGCACAGATGAAGAGAAAGTTGGATTGAGAAAGTAGATCTGAGGAAATTACTCAGAATTTAGTACTAAGAGACAATAAGAGATAGAAATAGGAGACAAGAAACAGATTAAGATATTTGTATTTTTTCTTGATAAATCTCTATACCGTATTCCACAGTAGCTGCACCAGCTTTCATTCCCACCAACAGTGCATGAGGGTTCCTTTTTCTCCCCATTCTTGCTAACACTTGTTTCTTGTGTTTTTGCTCCGGGTCATTCTGACAGGTGTGGGGTGATATCTCATTGTGGTTTTGGTTTGCATTTCCCTGATGATCAGTGATATTGAGCATCTCTTCGGGTGTCTGTTGGCCATCTATATGTTTTTAGAAAAATGTCTATTCATGTCTTCTGCCATTTTAACTAGATTATTTGTGTGTTGAGTTGTATAAGTTCTTTATATATTTTGCATACTAACCCCTTATTGTTATATCATTTGCAAATATCTTTTCCCATTCAATTCGTTGTCGTTTTGTTTTGTCGATGGTTTCCTTGGCTGTACAAAAGCTTTTTATTCAAAAAGATATATGTGCTCCTATGTTTAGTGCATCATTATTTTCAGCAGCCAAGAAATGGAAGCAACCCAATATCCCATCCATAAATGACCAGATAAATGAGGTGTTATACAATGGAATATTATTCAGCAAAAAAGAAAAAAAAGAATGAAATCTTGCCATTTGAAACAACATGAATGGATCTAGAGGGCATAATCCTGAGTGAAATAAGTTAGAGAATGACAAATACCATATTATTTCACTTGTATGTGGAATTTAAGAAACACAACAAACGAACAAAGAAAAATAGAGACAAAACACACACACACACATACACACACACACACACACACACATAAAACAAGACTTTTAAATATGGAGAACAAAGTGATGGCTACCAGAGCGGAGGTAGGTAGGGGATGGGTGAAATAGGTAAAGAAGATTAAGAGTACACTTATCATGATGAGCAATGAGTAATGCATAGAATTGTCAAATCATTATATTTTACACCTGGAACTAATATAACACTGTATGTTAAGTATACTTGAATTAAAAAATAGAAAAGATACATGTAGGATATAACAGATATTCATATATGAACAGATAGGTTCTTCACTGTCAAAGAATAATATGATAAGGGGAATAGGAAGAAGCAATATTTTAACATAATGGGAAGACAAGGATGAAATTTTCCAGAATTTGTGAAAGACCTACATCCTCTATTAAAGAAATATTGTGTGAGAATGCAAGCTGGTGCAGCCACTCTGGAAAACAGTATGGAAGTTCCTCAAAAAACTAAAAATAGAACTACCCTATGACCCAGCAATTGCACTACTAGCCATTTATCCACAGGATACAGTTGTGCTCTTTCGAAGGGACACATACACCCCAATGTTTATAGCATCACTATCAACAACAGCCAAAGTATAGAAAGATCACAAATGTCCATTGATGGATAAATGGACAAAGATGTGGTATATATATACAATGGAGTATTACTTGGCAATCAAAAAGAATGAAATCTTGCCATTTGCAACTACGTGGATGGAACTGGAGGGTATTGTGCCAAGTGAAATGAGTCAGTTAGAGAAAGACAAAAATCATATGAGTTCACTCATATGAGGACTTTAAGAGACAAAACAGATGAACATAATGGAAGGGAAACAAAAATAATATAAAAACAAGGAAGGGGACAAAACAGAAGAGACTCATAAATATGGAGAACAAACTGAGGGTTACTGGAGGGGTTGTGGAAAGGGGGATGGGCTGAATGGGTAAGAGGCATTAATGAACCTACCCCTGAAATCATTGTTGCACTATATGCTAACTAATTTGGGTGTAAATTTTAAGAAATAAAAAATAAAATAATAAAAAAAGAAATATTGTGATTCCCAATCAGGATAAATACAAAGAAATCCCACCTAGGTAAATGGTGGTGAAGTTTCAGAAAATTGTATATAAAGAGAAAATTAGCCACCAAAGTAAAATACAAAATATCAGAAGAGGTATAACCATTAGACTGTAATGAGCATGCCACAAAAATGAGAGCTTGAATAAAAGAAAACAATAATTTTATAGCAATAATATTATACCCAGATAAATTATTATTCAATAGCAAGGCCAAATTGAAGAAATACTTTAGAAAAACAAAGATGGAGAGACTCTATCACTCCTAAGTTCTCTCTGAAAGAATGAGTAAAGGATGTATTTCAGGAAGAAGGAACTTAAAACCAGAAGGAATGTGTGATGCAGGAAGCAATGATGTTTTGAGGAAATGGTAAATATTTGGGCAAGTCTAAACTTTACTGACTAAATAAAATGATCATGATTATAAAGACTAACTTGGGGATTTTACAAAAAATATGGAACTAAAATACTAGATAATATTAATAGAGTGGAGAACATTTAAATTAATGCATTTTTAGTAGATTTGTATTACTTAGCTTTTGTCTTCGTTAATAAGTTTACAGTAAAAGAACAGGAATAGACAAGAAAACTTTAAAAATAGCAGAAAGAAAAGGAAGTTAACTCAATTTAGGAAAGTAGAAAAAAAAACAAAGGAAATAAAGTAAATAAAGAAGACAAAATAAAGTTGTAAAATGGTCATGTATTTCAAGTAAATAAATTTATATAAACTAGATACACTACTTAAGGAGAGAGACTCAGATTGGATGTTTTTAAGTCCATATGTGCAGTTTCAAAAGACACCTTAAAATATAGTGACATAAATGTTGAGTATATCAGGGTAGAGATGGTAGATATTCCATGTCAAATTCTGGACAAATGAAAACTGATAAAATTTTATAAATGTCAGCAAAATAGACTTTGAGGGGAAAAAGAGATAAAGATTCATCAGAAAACTATAAAAGGAACAATTTACTATGAAGATAAAAGAATCCTGAACCTTCATTCAACTAACATAGCCTCAAATGTACAAAGCAAATTAATGTAATTAAAAGATTTAAGAATCTACACCATTATAGCTCTCTCAGTTATGAATAGATCAACTGAACAAAAGAAAGTAGCAAAGATATTGAAGAGTTAATAATACAAGCAAAAGCCTGATTTAATTGAGATATAGAGTTTTATTTCCAACAGTTGGAAAATATATTTTCATGCACACATGGAACACTTATAAAAATTGGACTACACATAGGCTACAAAGTAAATTGCAATACATTTCAAATAATCAATATTATATAGAAAACATGCTTTGACCAAAGTGTAGTAAGAAATCAATAAGGAAGATATCATCAAAGCTGAAATATTTTGAAGTTTATATAAAGTTAAAAATAATGGGCAAATGAATAAATTATAATAAAGTTTTAAAATATTTAGAAGTGATCATAAAAATACTGCATCTTGAAACTTATGAGATGTAGCTAAAGTTATATTTAGAGGCAGACATATAGCCTTAAATACATGTATTTTATATTAAAAGAGTTAAAAGTAGTTAAAAATTTCTGGACAATAATAGTGGGTTGAACATTACACTCTCTCTAAAACATCACCAAATCTGATGCATGAGATCAAAGAGGAAAAGAAAACAACAAAAAGCAATATAAGGTTATAAGCTAGAAAGTTAGATGAGGAAGTAATAATGACTTACCAAATCCAAGAGATTAATATCATAAGCTTTCATAAAGAAAACAGAGAAGAAGACTTATTTATCCCACAGATTCACAGAAAGCTCAGGGATAGGAAGAACAAGCACCTCTGGAAATGGGGTTGAAGGTGAGATTAAAACAGAACCATTTGTAAGTGGGTGTAATAAATAGTTTGAGTTTGAGAGAGGTTTTTACTATAGGAAAGGCAGACAAAAATGGATTAGCTAGTTTTGGACCATCCCTTCCATATAGAAAAAAAACAGAAATGCTAGAGTATCTGTCTCTCTACCTACCTGTCATCTATCCATCTGTCATCTATCTAATCGGTTTGAAAGCATGATAAATCTCCAAAGTCAGTAAGACACTCAAGACTTGTGGGGCCAATACCTTAAAGTAAAAAAAAAAGTCCAGGAAGGTGAACCTTACTTTTGGCACTGCTTTTTCCCTTATAACATTCGCTTATTTGAAAATGGTAGCTGGAAGATTGAAAAGATAAACAGAGGTAAGTAGCTGAGAAGCTGAGAAGTTGAGTAAAGCTTGTGGCAGTTTGATGGCATCACAAGAGACAAAAACTGTAGTCATCAAAGATGAGGGACCCTAGTAAACACTCTAAATTATCTGTTGGAATATGAAGCGTTACTCCTTAGGAGTAAGGATGAATCAAAATATATAAGTCCTTATAAACGAACTGAACACAAAGGACAAATGCTTCAAAGTTCTGAAGGAAAATTATTTTTTTATAACCTGTATGAGGTTAGGGTGAAATTATTTTTAGTTATTCAAGGTTTCAAAATTTTTACCTACCTGCCTCTTAATGGAAGATGTACTCCACTGAAATGGGAATCATGAAATCAGGGAACAGAAGTCATACAGGATTGTGGCAACAGAGAGTCCTCTGGGGAATGGTAAAGAATGCTCCTGAGAAGCAAGGTCAACCTGTTCAGGTTAGAAGAGGTTAGAAGTCCCTGGGAAATATTTACTCAAGAAGTGAAACTAGTATCTAGTGTGTCTGCATGTGTAAAGAATACAGTTTTTAGATAATTCTTTGGGAGTATGAATAAATGATAAGTAATAGACAATTGAGCAGATGAAAACCCAAGAAAACCATAAAATCTAGATTTTACTTTTTTTTCTTTGTTTTTCCTGTTGTGGTTTGACGTTGGTACTATCCATTTTTTAAAAATGAAGATTTTAAAGAATAAATTGAAATGTTTTAACTCCTTCATATTTCAGGTTAAATCTACTTTTCCCCCCCTTTTTTAAATTTTTAATTATTTTTTATTTAAATCCAACTTAGTTAACATGTAGTGAAATAATGGTTTCAGGAATAGAATTTAGTGATTCATCACTTACATATAACATCCAGTGCTCATCCCAACAAGCGCCCTCCTTAATGCCCATCACTCACTTAACTTATCTCCCCACCCAACACCTCTCCAGCAACCCTCAGTTTGTTCTCTGTATTTAAGAGTCTCTTATGGTTTGACTCCCTCTCTTTTTATCTTATTTTTCCTTCCCTTTCCCTGTGTTCATCTGCTGTGTTTCTTAAGTTGAACATATGAGTGAAATCATGTATTTGTCTTTCTCTGACTGACATATTTTGCTTAGCATAATTCATTCTAGTTCCATCCACGGTGTTTCAAATGCAAGATTTCATTCTTTTTGATTGCTGAGTAATGTTCCAGTGTGTGTGTGTGTGTGTGTGTGTGTGTGTGTGTGTGTGTGTACAACAACATCTCTTGTTTCCTGTGTTGTTAATTTTAGCCATTCTGACAAGTGTGAAGTGGTATCTCATTGTGGTTTTGATTTGTATTTCCAGGTGATGAGTGATGTTGAACATCTTTTCATGTGTCTGTTAGCCATCTGGATGTCTTCTTTGAAACAGTGTCTGTCATGTGTTTTTTTTAGGTGTTGAATTTGATATGTTCTTTATACATTTTGGATACTAACCCTTTATCTGATATGTCATTTGCAAATATCTTCTCCCCTTCCATTTTTTTGCCTTTTAGTTTTGTTCATTGTTTCCTTCACTGTGAAGAAGTTTTTTATCTTGATGAGATCCCAATAGTTCATGTTTGCTTTTGTTTCCCTTCACTTCAGAGACATGTATAATAAGAAGCTGCTGCAGCCATGGTTAAAGAGATTGTTACTTGTTTTCTCCTCTAGGAGTTTGATGGTTTCCTGTCTCACATTTAGGTCTTTCATTCATTTTGAATTTATTTTTGTATGTGATGTAAGAAAGTGGTCCAGTTTCATTCTTTTGCATGTCACTGTCCAGTTTTTCCAACACCATTTGCTGAAGAGACTGTCTTTATTCCATTGGATATTCTTTCCTGCTTTGTCAAAGATTAGTTGGCCATACATCTGTGGGTCCATTTCTGGGTTCTCTATTCTGTTCCATTGATCTAAGTGTCTGTTTTTGTGCCAGTACCATACTGCCTTGATGATTACAGCTTTATAATCCGGGATTATGATTGAAGTCCGGGATTGTGATGCCTCCAGCTTTGGTTTTCTTTTTCAACATTAGTTTGGCTATTCAAGGTCTTTTGTGGTTCCATACAAATTTTAGGATTGTTTGTTCCAGTTCTGTGAAGAATGCTGGTGTTATTTTGACAGGGATTGCATTGAATGTGTATATTTCTTTGTATAATATAGACATTTCGACCATATTCTTTGAATCCATGAGCATGGAATGTTTTTTCCATTTATTTGTATCTTCTTCAGTTTCTTTCATAAGCTTTCTATAGTTTTCAGCATACAGGTTTTTTATCTCTTTGGTTACATTTATTCCTAGGTATTTTATGGCATTTGGTACAATTATAAATGGGATCAATTCCTTGATTTCTCTTTGTGCTGCTCCATTTTATTGGTGTGTAGAAATGCAATGGATTTCTCTACATTGATTTTATATCCTTCGACTTTGCTGAATTCATGTATCAGTTCTAGCAGTTTTTTGGTGGAGTCTTTCAGGTTTTCCACATACAGTATCATATCCTCTGTGAAGAGGGAAGGTTTCACTTTTTCCTTGCTTATGTGGATGCCTTTGGTTTCTTTTTCTTATCTGATTGCTGAGGCTATGACTTCTAGTACTATGTTGAAACAAATCCCGATTTTAAACAGTTTTGGAAGAAAAATTCATCTTGGTACACTATGAAATAAATTATTGGTTCATTTAATAAGAAATTTGGGATAATCTTAAAATGCAAACATTGAATAATGATTTAGCCAAATTAAAATAGAACTATAAATGGAGGATTGGGTGTGGAAGGCAGGAAACAATGTGTATTTGAAAATAATAAACCCTGAATTTTCATATAAGGAAGTCATAGGTAATGTCTAAAATTTTTTCAATCAAAAGTAGCAATATATAGACATGTCATTTAGAGAAACGGAAGTAAAAGCAAGCAAACAACAACAACAAAAAAACCCCAAACACCTAAAAAAGCTAAAAGGGAAGAAAAGATGGATATACTTGCTGTTTTTCTTATAATGACTTCTAAGAAAAAAATTGATTCTTTTAACAATGTGCATTTTTATTTGATAAAAATTTAAGAGTATAATACCAAGTGTAACTTTACAAAAATTAGGTAAACATACCACTAAATGAATTAGAAAATTAAGTTTCATAAAACCACAGAAAGTAGAATGAAAGCAATAATAAAAATAAGGGCAAAAGTTAAACTAAAAACAAAAAAAAATAGACACCATTACTAAAACTGCAAGCAGATTCTTCAAAAAGTCTATAAAACATTCTATAGTAATACTGATAAATTGGGGAGTAGAGAAAGAAATAATATATTGCATTCGAAATAACTATGTGTGGGAGATAAGCTTAGGAATCCCCTGGGCTTACACCAATGGGTTAAGAAGGCACAAAGAAATACAAAGTCAATAAAATGCTCACACCTGAGTTTGGGTAAACCAGAGTGGCACTCCAAGGATAGGGGGGTTCAAAGGTGCCAGGAATAGGGAGGTGCAAAGCCACCCCAAAATCAGGAGGGGGTGCTGAGCCCCCAAAAATAGAGGCAAAGGCCTGAAATAGTATCGGTGCAAAGGTGCCCAATACATAGGAATAACAAAACTAGATATTCAGGGTGAAAGCACCCCAAATTTAGTACTATAGCGGAAAGCTGCTTTCATAGGAGAATAGGGCCAAGTTAGGTAAATTGGTGAATTGGACTTTGGACTGCTGCGCTGCAGGCAAAGCTGCCCAGAGTGGGGATGATTAACAAAAGAAAAGGTGCCTTATTAACCCTCAGGTTATTCCCCCTATCTTTCTCATCCCCTAGGCTGGCAAAGATAAACAGGCACAGTGCCTCCTGTCTTCTGTTAATAATCAACCACCCATCTGCCTGGCACCTGAATTTTGTTTTATATTAACCCAAACCCCAAACACTGCATATCTTCACAATCCCCTTTTCCCCCTCACATCCCCAAGTTAATGTTCCTAGTTTCTTTGTCTCTTTGTACATGCCAATCACGTTTGCAAGCCTTCTGATCTGAATAAATACGGGGCAAGGACCCTTTTTCAGGGCTCTTGTCTTTTTCCTGGATATTAGCCATCTCTTGTTTTAATCCTACATCTGCTCTTTAGCTGGCCAAAAGATAACTTTAGACTTAGAGTCTACAACAACTATGGGTACAGAACCACAGCTACTTCAACCTCATACTGTTCTTTTATGACTTTAAAAATTATTAACTTCAGGGGCACCTGGGTGGCTCAGTCAGTTCAGTGTCCAGCTCTTGATTTTGGCTCTGGTCATGGTCTCATGGTTCATGGGATCGAGTCCCACATTGGGCTCAACACTATCAGGATTCTTTCTCCCTTTTGCTCTGCCTCTCCTCCACTCATACTGTCTCTCTGTCAAAATAAATAAACATTTTTAAAAATTTTTTTTAACGTTTATTTATTTTTGAGACAGAGACAGAGCATGAACAGGGGAGGGGCAGAGAGAGAGGGAGACACAGAATCGGAAGTACGCTCCAGGCTCTGAGCCATCAGCCCAGAGCCCGACGTGGGGCTCGAACTCATAGACCACGAGATCGTGACCTGAGCTGAAGTCGGATGCTTAACCGACTGAGCCACCCAGGCGCCCCAATAAACATTTTTAAAAAGTATAATTATGAACTTTACACCAATAAATTTGAAAATGGGTAATTTTAATGGTGATTAAATAAAATGGGTAAATCTAGAAAAATATGACAACAAAACTGACTCAGGAAGAACTAGAAATCATTAAAAAACTAAATCTGTCTGAAGAAACACACACAGACCAAGCCTAAATATAATTATAAATATACTGTTAGCAGACAAAATCTAGTATTGTGCATAAAAATCATAAAATGTGCACAAGCAGGAAAGAAATAATAGTTTAATATTAGAAAATGTACTCATTTAATTCATTATAGTAACACAATAAAGGAGGAAAAACCATATGATCATCACAATAGATGTAGAGAAAGCATTCAAAGGAATTCAGTAGTCATGTATGAAATTTTTAAAAATAAAAACTTTTTAGTAAACTAGGAGTAGAAGGATGCCTTCTTAATCTGTTAAAGCATCTATGCTACGGTAGACTGAAAAGTGACCCCTTAAAGATAATCATCAGATCCTAATTCCAGGCACCCATAAGTGTTACTTATTTGGAAAAGGGCGTTTTGCAGATGTGATTAAGTTAAGGATCTCATGCTGGGGAGATAATCCTGGGTTATTGATGTTGGCCCTAAATCTCAAGTGCCTTTATAAGACAGGGTCAGAGGGAGAGTGCACATACGTGCACACACGCACACACTCACACAAGAAGGTGAGGTGTAGATAGAGGCAGAGATTCGAGTGATGAGGCCATAAGCCAAGGGAGAGATTCTCCCCTAGATCTTTTGGAGGGATTATATCCCTGCTGAATCTTGATTTCATCCCAGTGATGATGATTACATATTTCTGGCCTTCAGAACTGTGGGAGGATAAGTTTCTGTTGTTTTAAGTCATCTAGTTTGTGGTCATTTACTATAGCAGCCTCAGGAAACTAATACATCTACCAAAAAATTTAAAGCAAGCATTATGTATTAAAAAAATTTTTTTTATGTTTATTTATTTTTGAGAGACAGAGCACTAGTGGGGGAGGGACAGAGAGAGAGAAGGAGACACAGAATCCAAAGTAGGCTTCAGGCTCCCAGCCATCAGCACAGAGCTGACGTGGGGTGTGAACCCGCAAACCGCGAGACCATAACCCGAGCTGAAGTCGTATGCTTAACCGACTGAGCCACCCAGGCTCCCCGTAAGCATTATATTTAATGATAAAATGTTAAAAGCATTCCTTTAGTGAGCAAGACAAAGATGTCCTCTTTTTCAATATTCTTCTGGAGATTTTGAACAAGATAATAAGACAAGAAAAGAAAGGACATAAGAACCAGAAAGAAAGAATTCATTATTCATAGGAAAAATGGTTGTCCATGTAGAAAATCTGAGAGTATCTGCGAACTGTTAGAACCAATAAAGAGGACAGCAAGTTTGATGAATTCAAGAACAGCAATGTTGTTATACAGTGTCCATTTATATCAGCATCAAAACCTGTGGAGTGCCCAGAGATAGACCTAATCAGTATGTATAAGATCTATATGGAGATAGTTATAAACTTTTATTGAAGTCTATAAAAGAAGACCTTAGTAAATGAAAGCATTTACCATGTTCATAAATGGGAAGATTTAATATTATAGAGATGGTACCTCTCCCAAATTAATCTACAGTCAAAATCCTAACAGGATTCTGTGCAGACCTCTTCTAAAGCACGTATTTCTATTTGACAAACTTAGAGAGAACTATATATAGTGCTTATTATGTGTCATGCAGTTTTAAACAATTTACAAATATTTATTTAATCCCTAAAACAACCATATGAGATAAGAACTGTTATTATCTATAATAGTTATTTTATGTTAACCTGACTGAGCTAAGAGATGCTCAGGTAGCTGGTAAACATTTCTGAATGCATCTGTGGGAATGTTCCCAGAAGAGATTAGCATTTGAATCAGCAGACTGAGTAAATAAAACCAATTTGAGTAAAGAAGGCCTCTCAACAATGTGAGAAGATATCATCCAGTCTGTTGAGAGCCAGATTAGAACAAAAAGGCAGAGGAAAAGTGAATTTGCCCTGCACTCTTGAGCTGGGACATCCATCTTCTCTGGCCCTTGGTCCAGAATTCATAGGAATTCACAGCATCTGCTCCCCTGTTTCTCAGGCTGTTGGGCTCAGACTGAATTATAACACCAGCTTCCTGGTTCTCCAGCTTGCAGATGGCAGATTGTGGAACTTCTTGGGCTTTATAACTAATCACATGAGCCAATTCCTATAATAAAGATATATCCTTTTGCTTCTGTTTCCTTGGAGAACCTAATACATTAATTATCCTCATTTTGTTGATGAGGTAAAGGAGGTTGAACGGTTAAGTAATAACAAGGCCGTGTATTTAGTAAGTGATGGAGGTGGGATTCAGATTCAGTCTGCTTCAAGAGATCATGCTCTTAACCATTGCACCATATGGAGCCCATGATAAAATTTTCTCATACATAGAATTTCAAGATATGACAAAAATAGCAAGCCAAATAAATGAGGCTAAGAAATTTGACTATTCACCTGAGAGAGATAAAAATTAGATCTTTACCTCATACTACACACAAATTCCAGATGGATTATAGACATGTGAGTAAAAAATGAAATTGTAAACTTTGAGAAGAAAAATGGAAGAATATCTTCATGATTTTCAGAAAAGAAGGATATCTTAAACAGGACAACAAAACATAAACCATAAAGATAATTTTTGATAAATTTGAATATCTGAAAATAACCTCTGCGTGGTAAAAGAAACACAAAAATTTTACAAAACATGTCATCAACTAGGAGAAGAGCTCTACCACCGATATAAAAATAAGTTTCCAGAACATAAAAAGATCTCTTACAAATCAATATGTAGAAGAAAAAAACAATAGGAAGGGTGAGTAGCATAAATAGGTAATTGAGAGAGGGGAAGAAACTCAAAGAGCTAAGAAATAATGTTCAACTTTATTAGTAATCAGATAGATGCAATGTAAAACAGTGATAATTTACTACACATATATAATATGTATAAAGATATATGATAATATATGTTTAAATGTGTATACTTAAATCACATGAATACAGCAGACTCTACGTATCTTTATCTTCCATTTCTCTCTTAATAAAACTTACATACTGTTGCTTATTAGCACATACATTGTTTTTTATGGCTGAATAGCATTCTATTGTAGAGATTTGCCATACTTTTTATACTAGTCATGTAGTAATGAACATTTCAATTGTTGCCTTTTGTTATTTTGGTTTTACTGACAATGCTAAAATAAACATTCTTGTACATGCAAAAAAGTCAAACACCTCTGAAAGTTAAATTCTTACACATGGAATTGCTGGGTTAAAATTACTGAACTTCCCTGTAAAAAGTTTGAATTAATTTATAATCTCACCAATAGGCCTGAAATATCTATTTTTCAACTATACTGTATACTTAAAGTTTTTTTTATCTGATAGGCAAGACCTACTATTTGGTTTCATTTCAATGCATATTTTCACAATTTTCAGTGAGGTTGCACAAGTGTTACAAACAAATTTCCTCATGTTTATTATTTTTTTATGATTTTATTTAATGTTTACATTTTTGATGCAAGTAAATCACTTTTGATGTAATAAATAAGATACTGATCAAGGTTTATTTTGTTCCAAATGGCTAGCCAGTTGCCACAACATCATTTGCTCATTAATCCATCATTTTCCCACTGAATGGTAATGCCACATTCTGTGAATTAAATCCCCATATGGGCTTGGATTCATTTCTGAACTCTCTTTCCAATGGCCTGTTTATTTATGTGCCAATACCAGATTGTTTTAATTACTGTAAGTTTATCATATGTTTTACTACTTGGTCTGGTGCCCTTCATAATTCTTTCACAAATTTGTTCTGGCTATCCTCAAATATTTATTTTTCATCTGAAATTTGGAATACTCTTATCTGAAAGAAAATTTCTTTTGCGTTTTTATTGGTTTTTATTGAAATTATAGATTAATTTAGAAAGAATTAACATTTTTATCACAGTCCTTCTAAGTCAACAACACAGTAGATCTTCTCATTTAATCTAGTCTTCTGTGCCTTTCAGCAAAACTTAAAAGTTTTCTTCCTATAAGAATGGCATATTTTTCAGAGTTTTTCTTTAGTACTTCATATTACCTACTGCTATTTTATTTTATTTATTTAAAAAAATTTTTTTTTCAACGTTTATTTATTTTTGGGACAGAGAGAGACAGAGCACGAATGGGGGAAGGGCAGAGAGAGAGGGAGACACAGAATCAGAAACAGGCTCTAGGCTCTGAGCCATCAGCCCAGAGCCCGACGCCGGGCTCGAACTCACGGACCGCAAGATCGTGACCTGGCTGAAGTCGGATGCTTAACCGACTGAGCCACCCAGGCGCCCCGCCTACTGCTATTTTAAATAACATTTCCCCATTATCGTTTGGAGCTTGCTTGTCTACTAAAAAGCTGTTTTTTGACATTAATATTGTAACAAGGCAAATTTTGAATTCTCTGCTTTCTTTAAAATATTTTTTCCATGGGTCCTCTTGGATTTTCCAGAGTAAAAATCATATCATATGCTAAAAATAATTATTTTGCCTCCTGTTTTCTAAATGTTATACCATTTATTCCTTCTTTTGCTAAATTACATTAGCCTGAATTTCCAGAGCAATGTTAAGTAAAAGTGTTGATGGATACATCCTTCTTTTGTTTCTTATTCTAATGTAGATAGTTCTAGTATAATTAGCCATAACACTGTATATACAAAATGAGCCATACACTTATATACATACAATTATAAGAATATTTCTATTAATTTTATTATAGTAAGACATTTCAAATCAGGAGTGTCCATTATGTTTTGTCTGAAAAATCCTTTGATCATCTCAAACTTTCTCTCTTTGTCTACTAGTGTAAATAATTCTATTAAAATATTTCCTAGTACCAAAATATCCTTCTTTTGTGGCAGATTCTACTTTTGTTGTGCTGCTGAACTATATTTGAAAGAAGGCAAATAATATATTATTTATGGTTTTTACAGTGATAGGGTAAATTGACACGTACTTTTCTATTTTTGTGTTGTCTTGGTTGAGCTCTATTATCAAAATTATTCTCATTTTATAGACAGAATTTTTAAGAGTTATTTCTCTTCTTGTGGCTTAGGACAGTTTGTATAGTATTGGAATTTTATTTGTCTTGATTATTTGATTGCATTCACCTCTGGAACCATTTCAGTTGCACATTTTTTTTTCTTTGAGGCAGATTTTGGGAATGGATGTTTTCATAGGAAAGCCATCATTTCATTCACATGTCTTATTTATTTGCATAGCATCAAAGAAGTGTATGTTATATGTCATTGAATTCCTTCATTATTGAGGTTGGTTCCTCACCCTCATTTTGTGCTGGCTCCAGTTTACCTGATTACACTATGTAGCTTCATCTATTTTATATCTCTTTTTAAAAGATTGGCTTCTAGGGGCGCCTAGGTGGCGCGGTCGGTTAAGCGTCCGACTTCAGCCAGGTCATGATCTCGCGGTCCGTGAGTTCGAGCCCCGCGTCAGGCTCTGGGCTGATGGCTCGGAGCCTGGAGCCTGTTTCCGATTCTGTGTCTCCCTCTCTCTCTGCCCCTCCCCCGTTCATGCTCTGTCTCTCTCTGTCCCAAAAATAAATAAACGTTGGAAAAAAAAAATTAAAAAAAAAAAAAAAGATTGGCTTCTAGATATAATCTTAGTTTGGGTAAAAGTTAATCTGACATAACAAAAAGGGCCCAAAGTGGCTTAACACAGAGTGAAGTTGAGTTCTCGGTCACAGAGCAGTCCAGCTGCCCTGGGGTGCCCAGAGCTCTGTTTCACAAAGTCATTTAAGAAGTGAGTTTCCTCCCTTGCAGTTCTTTCCACCCAACAATCTGTTGGCTGAAGTGGGATCTTCATCTGTTTGGCTGAAGTGGGATCACTGTCAAGTCTGTGTTCCATAACGGGGAATGGAAAAGGAAGGAAACCCAAAGCAAGACATTTCCTTTAAAACTAATGGCATAGATGGGGCACCCATCATTTCTCCTAGCATCTATTAGTGAGAGTTTAATCACATGACTCACAGAGCTATGGGTGAGTCTGGAAGTTTGGTCTTTGCAGGGCTGTCATGTGCCCAACTAAATGCTCTTGCTAGGAAAGAAGGAGAAATCAGATTTGAGGGAGATTTGGAGTCTGTAATAGACATGTGTATTTATTTCTGTTTTGTTATTAATTGATCATATCAGTCTGCCTTGCTTAATTTTTGTTATTGTTACTCTTTTGCTAACTTCTGGAGTTGAATTCTGCCTGTAGCATTAAAATGTTTAAATGTTTAAGTGTTCCTTGTGAGCTCATGGTAGAATTTCATCTCTCCATAGCCATCCAAATTAAGTATGAAAATCCTATTTGCTTTACATGATGAAATGTGAATGGAAGTGATGTGCCTTGCTTTTGGGGATGGGGGTAGTTTAAGGGCCATTGCATACTTTTCATGTCTTCATCTCTCTCTCTAGTGATCATACCCTTATCATTGTGCCACCTCCCAGAATTTTCATGTGTTCATCAACCTGGAAGCTCCCTGAACCCCGTAATTGTGGGATTTTTATGGAGGCTTCTTCAGAGAAGCATAATCAATCATTAACTCAATTTCCAACCCCTCTGCACTTCTCAGACAATGGAGGTGGAGCTGAAATTTCCAAGCTTCTAATCATGGCTTTGTCTTTCTGGTGGCCAGCCCCTCTCCTGAAGCAATTCAAGAGCCTACTAAGAGTTGCCTCATTAGAACAAAAGACACTCCTGTTTCCCAGGAAATTCCAAAGGACTTAGGAGCCCTCTGCCAGGAACTGGAGTCAGAGATCAATATATGTATTTTCTGTTATTTCATACTCATATTTTAGAATGAGGTCCTTATTCTTAAGGTGTGAACTTTCTACAGTTTCAGTGTAAATCCCAAGATAATTAACCTCATGGGAATGGTGGGTGGCTGCCAAAATCTCTGCTCAGTTTTTTACATCACCCATCTGTCACTCTTTGCTGGACTCCTTGCTGGCTCGCTTGCCCTGTATGTGTGCATTTCAGGAGTCATGCAGATATTCGGGGAATATTTATATGAAGATTTTTGAGTTCACCCACTTTTCTGGGATCTCCCACCTCAATTTTCAATCATTTTACACTACAAATTCTGATTCCTCAGCCCAGCAAGACTCCTGCTTTCTTTAGCGCTCTCTCTGATCCCTTTACTGTATGAACTGGGTAGCACCATCGTGGGGAGGAGGTACTGAATAAATGTAGATCTCAACTAGTTTTGTTTCTTTCAGGGGTCATATTTCCTCTAGTTTCTATCTACTTTTTATTATTTTCCAGTATCTTTAAATAGCGTTTTAAGTAATAGAAAAAATTGTTTCCAGAGTGTATTATTTTTATCTGCCAAGGGTTTAAGTTCTGCTTGATTAAGTTAAGCAGGGAATTTATGATTTTCTTTTGATGTTTCTTTTTATTCAAGAAGGTTTTGGTTTGCTATCTTAGAGTATTTTTCCTATTACATGACTTTATCCTATTTGTGTTTATTGATGTAATAGGTATAATTGGTCTTGTTTCTTTTGTCTAATATTCTATTTTCTGCTTTTAATGATCCCTCCATTTCGTTTTTTGATGTAGTTGTTTGGTGGCATTTGTGTGATGGTGTTTATATTTACTTGCTGTAACGTATGTGTGCAAAGAACACAGCTTTATTTATTGTCCATGGCTGATTTCATTGTGCCTTCATTCCTCCATTCCTAATCATATGAGGCAAACAAAAGTTTTGTCAATTAGATATGATTCTGTCTTTTTCAGATAATTAATCACAGGATTCTAGAGTTAAGCTCAGTCAATTGGGAAATTCTTCTGCCTTCTCCTTCCCTTCTTTCCAGAGTTGATATAGGTCCTGTGACTGTGTGATAAGGGAGAGGGTGTGGAGAGTGCCTTTTACCCTCCTGCCATATTTTGATCACCCTGCTGCCTAAGTGTTCCCAGGGAGTGTGCCTTATGGTCTTTTCTGCTGACAAAGTAAAGTCCAGTGCTGCCATTTGTTCACATGGACTTCAAGGCAGCTCTCAGTCTGTTGATCTTCTGAGAAATGGTCAGGAGTCTCAATTGATTATTGGCTTGGGTTGTCTCATGCTAGCTCATATTTTGCAACACCATTATTTACCCTGGTGGCATCACCAATCAATACTTTTAGTTATCCTACCCACCAGACAGGGAACTTCCAGATCATCTACCTAACTTTCTAAGGCTTTGACAGAAGGGCTAAGTGAGGAGTAAGTGTATTGTCTTAAGCCCGTGTCCCTTGCATTTCCTTTAACGGTTCTATTATCGCTCAGTACAAGGTATATACAGAACCATGAAGAGTGTGGTGATTCTCTGAGAAGCCCACCATCTTCCAGGCCATACCAAGAAATACATCATTTACACCAAGTAAATACATCATTGTCTTAGAGATTAGCATCAGATATCTCTCTAGATATTTTTATAAGTTCTTATTTTAGAAAGGCCACAGTTCTTTTGTTGAATTGTTTTTCGTTTTGTTTGTATTTTACTTTCATGAGAAAATATCTATATCTGATTTTTGTTTGCTTTTGGTATGATTTTTTGGTGAAAATTATTTTTTTATGTTTTATTGGTCATTTTCCCTTTCTTTTTTTTCTGGAGAGAATTTAAAATTGGGACCTGATATTTACTGAAGAACAGTGTGAAGGAGGGTCAGGAGCATGACCTGGGGCAGTGGCAATGTGCATTTCCTTCTTTTGTCTTGGGACAAGTCTACCTGATTCAAGTGATTTCTGAATATGAAAAATTCTGTGAGAAGCGGTTCTCAAATTTGAGTTGCATCAGAACATTGGTGGGCCTGTGAAAGCACAGATTATAATGGCTTCACTCTTCTTTTTTTTTTTTATGAAATTTATTGACAAATTGGTTTCCATACAACACCCAGTGCTCATCCCAAAAGGTGCCCTCCTCAATACCCATCACCCACCCTCTCCTCCCTCCCACCCCCCATCAACCCTCAGTTTGTTCTCAGTTTTTAACAGTCTCTTATGCTTTGGCTCTCTCCCATTCTAACCTCTTTTTTTTTTCCTTCCCCTCCCCCATGGGTTCCTGTTAAGTTTCTCAGGATCCACAGAAGAGTGAAACCATATGGTATCTGTCTTTCTCTGTATGGCTTATTTCACTTAGCATCACACTCTCCAGTTCCATCCACGTTGCTACAAAAGGCCATATTTCACTTTTTCTCATTGCCACGTAATATTCCATTGTGTATATAAACCACAATTTCTTTATCCATTCATCAGTTGATGGACATTTAGGCTCTTTCCATAATTTGGCTATTGTTGAGAGTGCTGCTATGAACATTGGGGTACAAGTGGCCCTATGCATCAGTACTCCTGTATCCCTTGGATAAATTCCTAGCAGTGCTATTGCTGGGTCATAGGGTAGGTCTATTTTTAATTTTCTGAGGAACCTCCACACTGCTTTGCAGAGCGGCTGCACCAGTTTGCATTCCCACCAACAGTGCAAGAGGGTTCCCGTTTCTCCACATCCTCTCCAGCATCTATAGTCTCCTGATTTGTTCATTTTGGCCACTCTGACTGGCGTGAGGTGATACCTGAGTGTGGTTTTGATTTGTATTTCCCTGATAAGGAGCGACGCTGAACATCTTTTCATGTGCCTGTTGGCCATCCGGATGTCTTCTTTAGAGAAGTGTCTATTCATGTTTTCTGCCCATTTCTTCACTGGGTTATTTGTTTTTCGGGTGTGGAGTTTGGTGAGCTCTTTATAGATTTTGGATACTAGCCCTTTGTCCGATATGTCATTTGCGAATATCTTTTCCCATTCCGTTGGTTGCCTTTTAGTTTTGTTGGTTGTTTCCTTTGCTGTGCAGAAGCTTTTTATCTTCATAAGGTCCCAGTAATTCACTTTTGCTTTTAATTCCCTTGCCTTTGGGGATGTGTCGAGTAAGAGATTGCTACGGCTGAGGTCAGAGAGGTCTTTTCCTGCTTTCTCCTCTAAGGTTTTGATGGTTTCCTGTCTCACATTTAGGTCCTTTATCCATTTTGAGTTTATTTTTGTGAATGGTGTGAGAAAGTGGTCTAGTTTCAACCTTCTGCATGTTGCTGTCCAGTTCTCCCAGCACCATTTGTTAAAGAGGCTGTCTTTTTTCCATTGGATGTTCTTTCCTGCTTTGTCAAAGATGAGTTGGCCATACGTTTGTGGGTCTAGTTCTGGGGTTTCTATTCTATTCCATTGGTCTATGTGTCTGTTTTTGTGCCATGGCTTCACTCTTCTGATTCAGTAGGCCTAAGGCAGGGCCCAAGGATTTGTAGTTGCAATAAGTTCCCAGGTGATATGGGTGATGTTGCTCTGGGAACACAGTTGGGAATCACTGATTTAAACTTTCTTTTCGGGTGAATGAGATCAGCCCCTATAACATCAACATCATCTGCCACCCTTTCTGCATGCTTCCTCCAAGTGCAGTGTGTCTGTGCTTCCTTGTTGAGTCATTACTGCCCAACCCATGCATCAGACGGGGTCTAGAGATGCCACTGTAGACTGCCTGCACACTTGAGCTTGTTGTTCCAAGGAAAGGAGAGGATTTTGGTTCCATGGGATGAGCCACCTCTTTTATTTTTTTTTTAATTTTTAATTTTAATTTTTATTTTTTAATATGAAATTTATTGTCAAATTGGTTTCCATATAACAGCCAGTGCTCATTCCAACAGGTGCCCTCCTCAACTGGGTCACCTCTCTTAAAGAGCACCAAGCATTTCCTGAGATCAGCAAAGTCATGTTGTTTATTTTTCTCTACCCATGTCTCAAATTTTAAGATAGTTGGCAGCCACTTATTATGGATTTCCTTCAGAGTTGCTTTATGAGTTTCATCTAATTTTGAAGGTTTTTCTGTTTTTTTTGTTTTTAATTATTCCCTGTGTTATTTTCAACTGACTTCATACAGAAGAGCAAGCCAGAAATACTTTTTCTAACAGGAAATGAAGCCCTGAGTATCTTGTTCTCAAGGCATGTTTTAGTTACAAATAGATTTTTCTGTTTAAATATTTCAAACATTTGGCTCTGCTAATGTATCAGTCAGTATTGGTTAGGATATACACAGTAACAAATACTCCTCCCAAATCTCAGTGACTTAAAACAACAGAGACCCAGATTTATGGAGCAGCTACAGTTTTTAAAATTGTTGTTTACCTTAAAATTGTTGTTTACCATGCCAGATGGAAAAGCAGAAGCACACACTGATTCTTAACATTTCTGCTCACATCTCACTCAGAAAAGCAAATCTCTTGGCCACAGCTAACTTCGTGTGGCTAAGGAAATACAGTCCTATCATAGCCCCAATGATTTCCACATGCAGATTTCCCTAAGATAGACGTTGGGTTCACAGCCTGGGTTCATACCTCTTTCCATTCTGGAGTTTTTTTTATCCCTTCTCTCCTTGCTTCCAGGTTCTCAAGAAGTCCCACACATTTCCACAGTTCTGTTCTATCCCACCTCTGACCCCAGCCCACACTGACAGAATGATAGCCACATCCCTAAGACTCATTCTTTTTTCAGACAAAACCTTTTCTTTAGAACTGAATCTAAGTGGTTGTTACATGGTAAGCAGAGAAACTTTTAGCAGCTTTAAAACCATTCTTTCAGGTCTTCTGCGTTTTGCTGCTTCTTGGGCAAGTTTAAGAGCATGTCATATGCTCTGGTCTTGCTTGGATAGGTCTAGAAAATGTGAATTTACATCAAAGTAAAAAATATTCTGAATTCAGATTTCTTGAAAATGACTCTATGATGGGGGGATGTGAGTGGAGTGGTCTTGTGTCCCAAGTGTGAATAAAGTCTTATCTGAAGGAGACTATCATCAGGAAATGGTTTATCATGTATGTGGCTGCCTCTGGGATAGATTTGCCAGTCTAGATCATAACTGGGAGATGTTTCAGTCAGATAAAGTCAGTCTTAGATTCCTTATCCTCCACTATTCAAAATATATTCTCACCCTGGTTTTATTTTCCATTCACATTTAACTTTGTTACATGTAGGCTCTTGTGTTGCAAATACTCAGTAAACTTAAATATGATGCCTATAAATCCCATTTCATCTTCTGCACGAATGCCCTAATTCAAATGCCAGCTTCCCTTTAAAGTCTAGGATAAGTCCACTGTAGAGGTTCTGTGTGATCGACTTTATAAAGGGATGAAAATCAGGCCAATAAAGCTGTCTACACGTCTCTTAACTTGAGGCTAGTTCAAGAGTATAAATTAATCCTGATGTTGGGTGAAGCCATATTTCAGCTGAGACTAAAGTTGCTTCTCATCAATGCATTTATGGATCTAAGCATTCTTGGCTATTAAAAAAGTGAGTCCTTAGCATTATTGGGGTGAAAAAGCATCATGCAGACCTGGGAAGCTTACTGGAGAATGTGGATCTTCACAATCCTAGAAATCCTTGTGGCAGCAGAGAAGATGTTGCTGTGTCTTTGATATATTCACCTGGACTGTGGGGGCTTGTTTAGAGTCAGAAGAATGCCACTCAGCACCCGTGGGCCTTTCCCAGTCCCTGTGGTCAGGCATCACAGTGATCAATCTGACCCATACTATGTCAGAACAATTATTTGAGCCATGCTACCAATGATGGAGAAACTGTCTCAGGTTCCTCTTATTAATGGAAAATAAACTCAGAATTTATATCAAAACTCAGCTTTGAGAATATTAGGTTCTTTAAATTGCAATATTTTCTAATAGAAAAGCCAAAGAAAACTTTAGATAGAAGGGAAAATGTTCATTTTCAGGATTTTAAGAGTTGGTGTTGTGGAGTGGTCATAAACATAGGCTCTGAACCAGATTGCCTGGGTTCGATTCCCAGCTGTGCCCTATAATCTTGGGAAATTTACTTAACACTCTCTGCTTTAGTTTTATCATCTGTAAAATGAATGTAATAATCCTACTATCTCATAAGATTGTCATGAGAATTAAATGAGTTAATACATTGAAAACACTTAAAATAGTGCCTGACACAGAATGTTTAATACATATGAGCCATCACGCTGTTATTTTTATTATTACCACAGCTACTATGATTTCCCACATGTGGGACAAGAAGCGGACTAATGATAGTTTACAGTTTACTTTCTTTCTGGGTACACCTCTAGTTCATTTTATTTAATTCTCTCAACAATACCCTGATGTAAGTAGTGTTCATGTGCTCATTTATCCTCACTCGTTTATTTCAGTCCCCTATTCAGTCCGTATTTATTAAGTGTCCATTATATGGCCAGGCACTGCTCTGGGTGCTGAGAAAGAAGCAGTAAAGAAAACAGGGAAGCAAGTGGCTCTGTCTTCATGGAGCTTACATTCAAGGAGAGGGATACAGAGACTAACTAAAAACGAACCAGGTAAAATATAGAGTATGTCAGATCATAGCAGGTGCTGTGAAGAGTAGCTACACAGGGAGGTAAATCAGAAGAGCTCAGGATGAGAGTGTTGTGGTTTCCAGCAGAATGTAAGTGAGGACCTCACTGGAAGGTAGGGTTTGAGCAGAGGCCTGACGGATATGAGGGCAGCAGGTCTGCATCTGTCAGCAGTCCTGGCATCCTGGCCAGCCAGAATGCAGAAATCGGAGTGATAGGCGGATTGGAGTACTTGAGAAAAAACACCAAAGTCAGCGTTGCTGGCGTGAAGTAAGTGAAGTAACATACCCATAATAGGGACACAGAAGGAACAACAGATTTTGTATGGCCTTGCAAAGCTTTACAAAGACTTCGGCTTTTGTTCTGAGTGGCTAGAAAACCATTGCCTTTTTTTAAGGGACTAGATTTGTTCTGATGAAGATTTAAATACGTTGCGTAAAAAAGTTTATCAGTTATGAAACTATCATTTCATACATTTTATCTGTTGTGTTTTTTGGTTTGGATTTTTAAAAATTATTTTAGGCGAGAAGGTAGATCTGTAACTTACTGCTCTCTCTTGGTTGGAAGCAGACATCTGCCATTATAGTTTTACCTTTTCTAATAGTTCATGTAAATGAAATCACATACTTTGTAGTCTTTTCTATTTTGCTTCTTTCATTCAGCATAATGCTTTTGTGATTCATCCGTGTTGTTGTATCAGTAGCTTGTTCCTTGTTACTGCTGAGTATAATTCCATTGTTTTTTTTTAATTTATTGTTTTATTTTAATTCTAGCACCACAGTTTTTTAAACTAATTCTGAGTGATCATTATTTTTAAATTTTAAAAGCTTTACCGAAGTATAATTAATACTCAATAAATTGCTCACAACTAAAGTTAAAAATTTAATAAGATTTGACATACATACATACCTGTGAAATCATCACCACAATCAAGATGATAAACATTTTACCCCTAAAAGTTTCCTTATGCCTCTTTGTAATCTCTCCCTTCCTCCCCTTTCCACCTCTAGCCTCAGGCAACTATCTGTTGGCTTTCTGCATTTTTTAGAATTTTACATAATGCAATCATACAGTGTGATTGTCCTTTTTTGTCTGGCTTCTTTCACTTAGAATGACAGCATATATATTCATTCAAAGACATGTATGTGAATTTTCATGGTTGCTAAATCTGCATCAGGCAAAGACTAGAAACAACCCAAATGCCCCTCAACATGTGAATGGATAAACCAATTGTGATATGTCCATACAAAAGAATATTACTCAATAAGAAAAAAGAACAAACTATTAAAACACTTAACACATGGATGAATCTCAAAATAATTATGCTGAGTAAAAGCCAGACAAAAAACAGCCTATACTTTATGATTTCATTTCTATAAAATTGAAAACTATAGAAAATGCAAACTGTGTTACAAAAGCAAACTATATTACAGTTGCTTCAGGATAGGAAGTGGTTAGGAGGGTGGGAAGGAATGATCACAAAAGGGCATAAGGAATCTTTCAGGAGTGATATGTTCACTATCTTGTTTACAATGATAGTTTAATGGGTGTATACATGTGTTAAAACTTAACTAAGTTGTACATTTTACTTATATGTATGTCAATTATATCTCAATAAATCTGTTAAAAACCAACTACAGAGCATTTACCCAATAAAATTGTTTGAATGAAGAGAACTACTAAAATATTTCAAAATTACACTGAGAATTTTTATACACACACACACACACACACACACACACACACACACACACAGTGTATGATCCATGATTGCCAGTGGCCAGGGTGAGGAGTGGGGTTAACTGTAGAAGGGCATGACGGAAGTTTGGGATGATGGAAATGTTCCACATCATGACTGTGGTAATGGTTACATGACTTACACACATTTGTCAAAACTCACTGAACTGTACACTTAACATAGGTAAATTATTTTTTTAAGTTTATTTATTTTGAGAGAGAGAGAGAGTGGGGGAAGGACAGAGAGAGAGAGAGAGAGAGAGAGAATCCCAAGCAGGTGGAGCTCATCATGAGGCTCAAATTCACAAACTGAGATCATGACCAAAGCTGAATTCAAGAAGTGTACACTTAATGACTGAGCCACCTAAGTGCCCCCATAGGTGAATTTTTTGTATGTCAGTTGTTCCCCCTAAAAAAAGGCTGCCTAAAAAGCAATTAAATCACTCTAATCTAGTCGCTTGGGACAGAGTCAACATATGTCCAGGGATATAAACTCAGTGGAGGAGGCAAATCATAAACATGTAAACAAGGTGGAGGGGGGTGAAATAGGCAAAGGGGATTAAGAGTATACTTATCATGATGAGCACTGAATAATGTATAGAATTGCTGAATCACTATATTGTTTACTGACACAAATATAACATCATACATTAACTAGACTGGAATTAAAAGTAAAAAATATAAATATGTAGGGGTGCCTGGGTGGCTCAGTTGGTTAAACGTCTGACTTTGGCTCAGGTCATGATCTTACAGTTCATGGGTTTGAGCCCCATGTCAGGCTCTGTGCTAAGAGCACAGAGCCTGGAGCCAGCTTCGGATTCTGTATCTACCTCTCTCTCTCTGCCCCTCCCCACCCCTTGCTTTGTCTCTGTCTCTGTCTCTCTCAAAAATAAATAATAGACACTAAAAAAACTTTAAAAAATGTAAACATGTAAACAATGAAGATCAAGTCATTTCACCAAGAGGTAGACTAAAACTGATGTGTGTGTGCACACATGCATACAAAGTCTACTGCAGCCTGAGAGTCCAGGGAAGGCTTCTCTGAGGAAGACATATTGGAGCTGACACCTGAGTGCCATGAAAGGACAACATGTTAAGAACAGGACAGAGCCTTCTAGACAGAGGAAGCAGGTTGTATAAAGGGTCTCAGGAACTGTTAACACATTCAAGGAACAGGAAGAAGGCCACTGAGGTTGGAGCAAGTGATAATGGGGAAAGGCTGGTTGTGTTGCAATCATGCAGGGCCTTGAGGTCCTGCAAGGAAGGACAGAAGGCTCTGTGGTCCTTTCCTCTTCCAAGATTCTACTCCATTCATTTCATCATTAAATATTTTATAAAATGTTTGAGGTCAGTGTCCATGGCTTTTTCTTTTGTTTTAGATCCCAGCTCAGTTCATATTGGATGCTTGGTTTAGTGCTTGTTAATTTATTTGCTTATCATGTGAATTATACCTACAATATACTGGGTTCACTCTCCTTGAAAACTATTCTATGTTCTTTCTTAAATCAAATTCCTTATTCCTCTCCATCACAATAAGAGATCTTTTGACTTTAAGGGTTTGATGTTCCCTGCATCACTGCTACTCTTGATTTCTGGAAGTTTTGCTTTTGACTGGCAGAATAATGTTTAGAAAGGAAAGCTGAAGCTTGCTGCAAAAGATTCCCTTGGATAACAAGATCCTTAGAAAATATATCACTCATCCCATTGAAATTCACCAGCCATATATTGGGTGCCTGCTGTGTGCCAAGTCCTGTGCTAAGTTTGGCTGGCATCACAGTGTTGAGTCACAAGCATAGACCTTGGAATTATACTGTTGGGGTTCAGGTCCTAGCTCTTCCAATTATAAGCTGCAGGACTGGGAACAAGTTAACTAACCAGTCTTCTCTTTCATTTTCTTTTCTGTAAAATGGGGATAATAATAAAACCTGTTTTGTAAGCAGTGGTGAGGGTCAGAAACAGATGATGTATATAAAGCCTACAATATTTTTGCATAGGTACTCAAAAATTTGGCTATGGGCCTAAACATTTGACATATCTGTGTTTAACTCAAGGATCCTACATAACGGTTGCAGCCCTCCAAAAGGCAAGGGATTGTCCACGGTGGATGTGCTCTGAGGCCCAGGGGCAGGAGGCGGGCAGGCTTTGCAGAATGTCAGCATGAGCTACAGCTGCACAGAAACATCCCTGCACGTTGGGACATCTTGAAGTGGTATTGACCTCGGCCCTCATTACTTGCCCATCTTTTCATTTGACATTCGATTAAAATCATGGCAGGAAAGAACCAGAGGTTAGGGTTTGTGTCAGTCCTTACTTCTCTATCATTACATTATACTAGCACCCTGGGACTAGAGCAATAGAAAGACAATTTTTATAAGACCAGTAAATAACCTTCAAGCAGATAAAGAATTATTACATAAGGAATGGTGTATCGTTAATTATTCTCCAGTTCTACAGAGGACAGACAGTGGAAGTAGGTTTGGCATTCCACAGGAGAGAGAAGTTGGCTAATGGGACGAACTTCCTGACAAGGGGGTTATTAAATACCGTAATGTGTTATTAAGGATAGTAGAGAATTCTCTTACTAGAAAACATTTTAAAAGAGCAGAGGTAGTCGCCTACCTGGAATCATTAAGTTAGTCCCACTTGGTGGCAGTGAATGAACAAAGGAAGATTTCCAGCAGCCTGTGGATGCAGTGAAATGCACAGTGGTACTGCACACCTGTTTCCTGAGCTCTCATTCTGTGCCAAAAGTGCTGGTGCTGGGGATAGAGAGCTGAACCAGAAATGGGCCCTGCCCTCAGTGAGGTCAGGGTGTGGAGCCAAGTATCCTGGGGGACTGATGGGTGTGTGGAGGTTGACGACCATGGAGAACCCTGACCACATGTCTCCTATACCAGACCTTGGATACCTGGTAGATATGCCCCAATGCTGGGAGCCTATGCACGAATCTTCCCATTCAGCATACCCAGGTGATTGAGGCAAATCCTCCTGGTTCCTGTTGAATAGATGGCCATGAGGGTAACCCATAGGCTGGTCAGCTTTGGTTCCTGGCCTGTGGACTTAGAACTGCAGTCCTGTCCAGGAAGTTCTCTCTCTCCCTTCTATAGCTCACAGTTATTGTCTAAGATCTAAGATTTTCCACTCCCGCCCTTTCATCCCTGTGAGAGTTTAATGGACCTAAGAAAGACTGATTGCAAAGAAGGGATGATCGGGAAACCTGAGTGGCTCAGTCAGTTAAGCATCTGACTCTTGATTTCGGCTCAGGTTGTGATTTCATGGTTCTCAAGATCGAGTCTCACGTTGGGCTCTGTGCTAACAGCACAGAGCCTGCTTGGGATTCTCATTCTCTCTCTCTCTCTCTCTCTCTCTCTCTCTCTTTCTGCCCCTCCTCTGCTTGCATGCATGTATGTGTGCACTTACTCTCTTTCTGAAAATAAGTAAGCTTGAAAAAAAAGAAAAGAATGGATTATCTACTTGGCTTTGAGAATGAACTGTCCTGAAGACATCAGCCCCTCGTCTTACTGGGATGATACAGTCCTTGTTAGGAGCACAGGCTTAGGAAACAGGCAGAAGGATTGACTCTTTTTCTTTCTTTCTTTCTTTTTTTTTTTTTTGAGAGAGAGCACGAGTGGGGGTGGCACAGAAGGAGAGGGAGAGAGAGAGAGAGAGAGAGAGAGAGAGAGAGAGAGAAAATCTTAAGCAGGCTCAGTGCAGAGCCCCACTCAGGGCTCAATCTCAGAACCATGAGATCATGACCTGAGCCAAAATCAAGAGTCTGATGCTTAGCTGACTGAGTCACCCAGGTGCCCCAGGACTGTCACTTTCTAACTGAGTGCCTGGGCCTATTTATTTAACTCTTCCACAAATCAGTTTCTGCATCTGTAAGGAAATGAGGTAGTATGTGATGGTGCTTATTATAGAACCTGGAAATAATAAGATCTCAATAAATTGAAGTTATGCTTCTATTATCAGTGTTCCATTGGCAAATGGAGTAAGGCCCATGGAATCCTTCCTTCCCTCTGATTTGTCTGTGGTGTCTCCTGATTCACTGTTGCTGTGGGAGGAGTATGACCAACTACCTTTAATTTGCCATGGGACACAGGATCCATTTTATCCATATCCTCTAAAAAACAGGAGGTTTGTGGGCACATCCCTAAGTTGCCTGATCTGTGGTTAAATGAACCCACACAATGGAAGAGCCAGTGAGTGACTGGAAGGAGAGAAAAAAGTATGGAGTCCTAGGGATGCCAGTATTTTATGAACAAGTTTGATAATTACAAAAAGATGTTTCTTTGTGTTGATTTGTGCCTTGCTAATAATATTTAGTACCTATTAGGTTTTAAAATCTGTATTATAAACCCTGTAATCATTGGGGCGCCTGGGTGGCTCAGTCGGTTGAGCGTCCGACTTCGGCTCAGGTCATGATCTCTCAGTTTATGAGTTCGAGCCCCGCGTCAGGCTCTGTGCTGATAGCTCAGAGCCTGGAGCTGGCTTCAGATTCTGTGTCCCCCTCTCTCTCAGCCCCACCCCTGCTTTGTCTTTCAAAAATGAATAAACATGAAAAAATTTATATAAACCCTGTAATTATTAAAAATACTTCACACCACCAGTCCTGTGTGTGTGTGTGTGTGTGTGTGTGTGTGTGTGTGTGTGTATGTGTGTGTGTACCCTTTGACTATTTAGGGATGTTTGCTAAGGATGCATCTAGAACGTGGAACAGTGTTTGAAATACTAAATGTAATTTTTGGACTCCCATGGTAGTTATTATCTGTTTTTTCTTAATGTCATTCCTTTCTTTTTTAAACATTATTTATTTACTTAAGTAATCTCTATATCCAAGGTGGGGCTTGAACTCATGACCCGGAGATCAAGAGTTGCATGTTCTTCTAACTGAGCTAGCCAGGCACCCCAGTTATCTGTTGTTTGCCCTAGGTGTACATAAAACTTTTCAGACCGACACTCCTCTGGGAATAGCCTATTTGATTCCAGCATTTCTTTAAAACCACTTGCAACTGCTGAAATGTTTTCCCACTTTCCCTCTGGAGATCTGACCAGTTTCCTCCTCTCCTCCTTTCTCCATATTCAGACTCCTCTCCTGTTATCTCAGTCTCTCTCTCTCTCTCTCTCTCTCTCTCTCTCTCTCTCTCTCTCTGTCTCTCTCTCTCTCTCCCTCTCTCTGTGTGTGTGTCTCTCTCTCTCTCTCATACACACATATCCCTGTCAATCCTGCAGCTACATATGGCCAGCATGTCTGTCGTTAGTTTTTTCCTGTTTCCCACCAGTTCTTATGCTTGGGACCCTGCAAATGAATGGTTTGGGTGGAGCGTGGACAGTCAGGAATATTTCATCCCAGGATATGTGTGTGTGGAGGGTGTGGGAAGGAGGTGGGGTGTGACATTCAGGAGAGCGGCACCACCCAGGTAGCAGCCTTTGCTTCCTATGCTCACCACAGATGGGGCGACGGGTGTTTTGTTCTCTATCCAGCTGCTCCTTCCGGTAACATGTGGAACAAATGTCTTTTTTGGACCATGATGAGGTAGCGTAGATGGGTCTGTAGTGTCGTTGCATTTGGACTCTCAGCTGGTTTTATTTCCTATTGAACCTTTAATGGAAACGCATACACAGCAAGTCAAGGCCTGTCCCTTTTCCCTTTTTTCTTTTTTTTTCTTTCCTTTTTTTTTTTTTTTATTTCTTCCAGGAGTGCTGATGATAAGCAAAGCGATGTCTAAATCTTCTTAATGGTGTTTATGCAAGCAGTTTTGCTTAGCCGCAGACTGCACAGCCCCCTCCCCAGCCCCCTCCCCTCCCATCGCCCTGCTAATATTGCTGCTTCATTCCCTTCCCTGTTGGCTATTACTATGGACTACAGCAAATCTAAAACTAAATAATCCCCTTAGTGTCAAGTTTTCGGGGCTGAGCAAATAAATCTAACGAAATGCATTATCTAGGCGGAGGAGGCTGTTGTAAGGGGGGAAAGATGAAAGCTATTTTATTTTAAGGCACAGAATAAACTGTCCATCGTTTGGGGCTCAATTGTAATTTTAACTATTGTTATTTTATTTTACTTAACTACTGTACATGCCCTTTTTTGATTGTAATTAAAAACCCCTGCAAAGCTTCTAAAGGCTAGAATTAAAGGGAGGAAGAGGGAATGATGATCTAGGGAGGGAGTTATGCAAATTCCCTCCAGTCCAGGTAGTTCTCATATTCTGAGCAGGCCAGGGGTGCTGTGAATGAACAATGGCTTCTTCTTTTCTTCTCTTTTGCACACTCTCACATCTAGGATGGGGACAGGAGCGAGAGCAAAGACACTGGCAGAAGAGAGAAATGGGAAGTTGATTTATTTAGGAGAAGAAATCTCAGTCTGTGTATTGTCTGTGAGTGAAGCAGCTTTCCATAGAAAGGAGGAGTTTCTGTTCCCTTTCTAGCCATGTTCAAGGCCAGCTTCAAGGTCTAGGAAGGCCAGGAAGGAGACCCTCGGTAGCTGGGCTGAGGTCTTGCTTACCAGGTTGCTCCTGGTTCCTTCTTCTATTGGCTCTTCCTAGCTTGGCTTTTTCTTAAGCACCTCAGAGAGGCGCAGTTCAGTGAAGCTTGGTCTTTGAGCTTTATAACTCTGGAATCAGAGTTGTAGCCAGGAGGGGTGGAAATAGTCACCAAATGCCCTCTATTTATTTTCTCACTTAGTAATACATTTACTTATGAATTCATTCTTTAAAAAAATGTGATTGAGCATTTACCAAGTTCCAGACATTATTCTGGGCACAGAGGTTATATAGCAATGAATAAAACAAAATCATTGTCCTCATGGAAAGGGGAGACAGACAGCAAACAAAAAAATAGCAGGTAAATATGGAGATTGTCAAAAGTGGTGAAAGTATTAGGAAGAAAAACTGAATAAGAGTGATAGGAAGAGACAAGGAGATCAGAAAAGGCCTCTTGTCTCATTCATTCATTCATTAAATGTTAATTGGGCACCTAGTAGAACCAGGCTCTGTTCTGGGCCCTGGGGATGCAGCAATGAACAAAGCACACAAATTTTATGCCCTCATTGAGTTTATATTCTGCTTAGAGAAAGTATCAATAAACAAGGCAAATAAAATGTGTGCTAAGAAAAAAACCAAAGTCTGAAGAGATAGGGGATAGGGCTTTGGGAAGTTGAGATTTTAGCTCTGCTCTTTGAGCAGAGACTTGAAGCGAGGGAGTGAACTGCACGAATACCTGGGAGTAGAATGTGCCAGACAGAATAGCCAGTACAAAGATCCTGAGGTGGTGCCCAAGCTCAGCATGTTGGAAGAAGAACAGAGAGGCCGGTGTGGCTGCAGCAGACTGAGGGCAAGAAAGTGGGCTCCAGTATAGTGTTCAGCAAAGTGAGGCTCCCCAACCTGTGTCCCAAAGACCTCTGTGCTTTCTTCTGTTCCTCTGGCCATCACTGTCCTGGAGTGTTTACACATGTGTCTCTGTGTCACAGAAAGAGATATCTTTTTACCCTCTGAATCCTCAGCACTTGGCACATTTAGATGAAAAGTGAAATGAGTAAATGACATCTGGCCTTTTTTCCTGCTTCAAATTTTTAATCTATTTTTTTATGAGAAAAATCCTTCTCGGCAACCCACCTAAAAATCTCACTATACAGAGAAGCTTCAATTTCAGTCTCCCTCCCTGCAAGGAAAGGCCCCTCCTTAAAGAAAGAAACCTGGTAAGAGATAAACTAAGTCTTAACTGCCCTACTGCAGCAGTAGGGAATAATACATACAGGAGATTCTGAAACAGTGTATCATTAGAAAACTTGGTGCACAATTAAAAATTTTTGTTAATATTTTTATTTATTTTTGAGAGAGTGGGAGACAGAACACAAACTGAGGAGGGGAAGAAAGAGAGGGAGACACAGACTCCGGAGCAGGCTCCACGCTCTGAGCTGTCAGCACAGGGCCTGAGGTGGGGTTCATACTCATGAACCACGAGATCATGACCTGAGCTGAAGTCAGACGCTCAACCAACTGAGCCACCCAGCTGCCCCTGGCACAATTTTTACTGCTTATGGGTTGGGCTTGGAGTTCTTAATGTGGGATATGAGAAGAGGGTGAGTCTTTGGGTTCGTTGTGTTTCTTAAGATGAGGGATGATGCCAACAAAGTGAGCAAAGAAGGAAGAGTTCTAAGAGTCACAGAATTCTGCAGTTGTGATAGCATACCTGATGGGTGTGGGTATGCTGGTTCTCATCCTTCTTACAAGGTAATTGACCCCCAATTGCTTTAGATTTTTCTCATCTCTGTTTAGTATTCCTTTAGGCAGAGCCACTGAGAGCGGTGCAGAGAAGTCTCAGAAATTCTCTTCAAGCTCTCAGCGCAGGGTTCTGAGATGGACACAGACCTGGTAGAAATGTAAAGACCTGCATTTCCTACATGATGGCAATGCCATGCCAAGACTTCTGGGAGATGTAAACAGAGCCACACACAACTGCCTCTTGACAGTTTTCCATGAGAAAGATTGTGTTCCGCTGACGCAGCCTCAGAGACAAAAGAGAACAAGGCATAGAGAAAAAGACTGGTTTGTTTTTTTATTCTGAAATAATTTTAGACTTACAGAGGAGCTGCAAAAAGTAGTTCAGAGAATTCAATTATATCCTTCATCCAGCCTAACATTAACAATTAATACAACCATCACACAATTATCAAAACTAGGAAATTCACATTGGTGTTAACATTTCATGTTCGTATTGGTATCACATCATTAACTGAAGTACAGACCTTATTTGAAGGAAATTTCTTTTCAAGGCAGATTTTAGCCTCCCTCTGATAAGTGTTAAACTCTGGTAACAGCAAAATTCAGTATCATAGTAAAGTTGTATCACCAAACAAACTGTTGCTCTATAACAAACTACTAGAAATGTAGTAAATTAAAACAACAGTTCTTTATTGTTATACCCCATGATTCTCTGGAGAAGAAATTTGAACAAGATGTAATGGGGACAGCATCCCTCTGCTCCATGATTTCAGACTCTCAGCTGTAAGACTCAAATGGCAGGGGCTGAAGCAAATGGGGACTGTCTGGGGATCAGCTTCTCTATTTCCACATGGCTAGCTTGGGCTTCCTCACAACATGGTGGTCTTGGGGTAGTGGAGCTTCTTTCATGGTGGCTCAGGACACAAAGTAAGGAAACAAACCCAACAGTCCTCTTAGAAGTTGGGCTCGGGACAGGCACAGCGTCACTTCTGCCATAGTCTGTGGGTCAAAGCAAACAAAGTGAACCTGGATTCAAGTGGAGTGTAGATACTTCCCCTCATGATCAGAGGAGTGTCAAAGAATTTGCTGTCAATTTTCCTGTAGTATCAGCTAATTTCATGTTTCGGAGAGGAGCAAGTTACCCTAAAGCAAATTCCCTTTGTTCTGATAAGAGTCACTTGGGAAGCCTTTACCCCTTACTCTGTAGGGAGAAGAAATGTAAAGGTCTTTGTTCTTCCACATGGTTTAGCAAAATCTATCCTACTGTTGATAACCAGAACTCTGAAGGACCAGGCAAATCTATATAATGGATGGTAGTGATTCTGATCAAAGTCTATGGACAGAAAAAGACACTAAGACCATCTATAGATGAAAGGATAAAGAAGATGTGGTATGTATACACAATGGAGTATGAGTCATAAAAAAATGAATAAAATCTTGCCATTTGTAACAACATAGATGGACCTAGAGGATATTATGATAAGTGAAATAAGTCAGAAAGAGAAAGACAAATACCATATGATTTTACTTATGTATGGAATCTAAAAAACAAATGAACAAATGACAAAAATAAAAACAGACTCATAAATACAAAGAACCAACTTGATTGCCAGAGGTGGGGACGAGGAGGTGAGCAAAATAGCTGAAAGGGATAAAGAGGTACAAATAAAATAAGTCACGGGGATGATAAGTACAACATAAGGAATATAGTCAGTAATAGAATAACTTTGGTAACAGGTTGTACCTACACTTATCATGGTAAGCACTTCATAATGTTTATAATTGTTAAATCATGCTGTACACCTGAAACTAATATTATATGTGAAACATATAATCAAATAAATAATTTTAATTAAAAATAAAAAATAGATGTGCCTGGGTGGCTCAGTCAGATTAAGCGCCTGACTCGATTTCAGCTTAGGTCGTGATATCATGGTTCATGGGTTTGAGCCCCATGTTTAGGATTCTTTCTCTCTTCACCCCACACTTCACTCTCAAAAATACATAAATAAAACCTTAAGCAAATAAACAAACTAGGAAAAGAAAAGAACACTACGATCCCTAGGGACAAACTAACTGATAGGAAGAGCAGGCCATACATGATCCTATAGGTTTCGGGGAAAGAGGTGGTTCTGGCAGCCCCTCTGGACCCAGCCATCCTGGCTAACAGCTTTGCTCTGAAAATAAAAGGTTAACCATGTGCTTGTGACACAGAGAAGGCACTGTCCTGGCCTGTGTGGTATCTGCACTAGTAAGAGAACCAAGGCAGCAATAGACAAGGACCCACCAGGGACAGAAGCAATGGACAGACTACCAAGTTTCTTTCTATTAGAGATTAGAAGTAAGATTTACTCCTCAGAGTTGCTGGACAGTTCTGGGGAAGGGAGAACAGTGGACTTCCTGCTCACAAGAGCCATATGGGGCACATGGTCTCTATCACAACTACTCAACCATGTATGCAGGGCAGCATGAAAGCAGCCACAGAAAATACATAAATGAATGTGTTCCAATAAAATTTTATTTATGGACGCTGAAATACAAATTTTATATAGTTTTCACATGTTGCAAAATATTATTCTTTTTAATTTTTCTCATTTAGGCATGTAAAAACCATTCTTAGTTCACAAGCCATATAAAAATGAGGAGTGGACCAGATTTGGCCTCTGGGTCAGTTTACCAACCCCTGAGTGATAGCAATAACTTACTATTCATTTGGATTTTGTTTTTTTACTTAACAGAGTGTTAAGCAGTATATTATTAACTGATTCAAGAAGTTAAAAGGTAGATAATTCCTGGGTTCAAAAACATGAGGATTCAGCCTCTGCATCACTCAGTGCAGCCTTTACAACTGGGGTCATAGGTCAAGGAGACTGCTGTCGCTCCAGACGTCACTCCTTACCAGTGGCTCTCAAATGTCAGCATGTATCAGAATCATCTGAGGGAATTGTTAAAACACTGTAGCTGGGTCCCACCTTCAGAATTTCTGTTTTAGTAGTCTGGGATGGGACCTGAGAAGTGATTTTTTTTTCATATTCAGGCTAAGATTTATTACAGCAAAAGGAGACAAAGCAAAATTAACAAAGAGGAAAGATACATGGGGTAAAGTCTAGAGGAAATCACATGCAAGCTTCCAAGAGCTGTCCCGTTGGAGTCACACAGGATGCATTCAGTTCCTCCAGCAATGAGTCATGATAATGCATTTTCTAAAATGGTGTCTACCAGAGAAACTCATTAGAGACTCAGTGCCCAGGGTTTTTCATTGAAGGATAGTCACATAAGCATTCTCTCTGCCTAGCGTGTACCAAAATTCCAGAAACAGGGGTTTAATATAAATGACATTATTTACAGTTTAGGCACAATGGACCATCTTGAGCAGGGGGTGACAGAAGCCTTCCTGAAATCCAGTTTTCAGACATCAGCAAGGACCATCCTTGCAAGCAAGACTTTCTCCCATCCAGGTACTAACCAGGCCCGACCCTGCTTAGCTTCTGAGATCAGACGAGATCGGGCGCGTTCAGGGTGGTATGGCCATAGACTGAAGCAAGACTTTCTAAGAAAACCAGTCATCAAACCTGTTGTGTTACCTTTTGAGAATTTATATTTTTAACAAGTTTCCAAGTGGTACTAATGTCACTGTTTGGGGACCACACTTTGAGAACTACTGGTTCATTATAAGACCACAGTCAGGAAGCTGGTCGGTGCAGGGCCAGGGCTTTTTCCTAGTGGCTTTTCACTTCTTACAGGGGAGTGATATCTTTCTCAAAGGAGGGAAATCTTCTCTTTATGTTCACTGGCTCACTTCAAAACTAATCACTGGCTTTGGCAACCATGAGTTATTCCTTGAAGCTGGACAAATGGCAGTCCAACCAAAATTAAATTTCTGTCACAGAATCAATACATAGGGTTTCTAGCCCCAACACTTTGCCAGCTATGTCTTCTCTCTTTAACCTCACAACATGTGAGGTAAGTAAAAGCAGGAATCTTTAGGTTGAGAGACGTTTCCAGTGCCAGCTGTGATCACCTGAGATGTGGCAAAGTACTCTTCCCTGATTTCATCACTCCTTGAAGTCGGCTGGCCTTGTTGTACCACCTAGGGTAGAAGGGGGAGGAGATCAGCTCTGAACATTGTGAGCAATTTGATCAGCCTTTCTTTAATATTTTGTCTGAAAGGACCTGATTTAATTATGGAGCTTTTAACCAGGTGTTATTTTCTAGAAAGTTTTCTGTGAACACATAGGCAAAGTTACATATTTGATCTCTCCAAATATTAAAATTGGAATCAGTCCAGTCCAAGAACCTCAGCTTCCAAATAAGAGAGAATCTTTAGTGACATAGTATCTCGTTCTGGTATTTTTATTTTTCTTCAACAGGCTCTAAGTGATTCACTAACATTTTTGTTAATATTCTTCATATCCGGAATCCTGGGTGGCTCAGTCAGTTAAGCATCCGACTTCAGCTCAGGTCATGATCTCACAGTTTGTGAGTTTGAGCCCTGCTTTCGAGCCCCAGAATCCTCTGTCTCCCTCTCTTTGCTCCTCCCCACTCACATTCTCATTCGCTCTCTCTCAAAAATAAATAAAAACAAAAAACAAAATATTTTTCATATCCTCTCTCAGTTGCATTATATTGAGTCTAGTATGATTGGGTAATTTCCTCAAGGCCACACAATGAATCAAGAGTCATGAAGTGTTAAGAACGGTGACCCAAGAAATATTCTATAGGGAATAAATTGTGTCATTACCCGAAGAATCTCAAGTTCACTTTCCTAGGAATATCCACTCTATAAATTAAGAATCAATACCACAGTAGCTCTAGCCTTTATGCTGTGATTCTCAATGTGAACTGAACTTCAAAGAAATAACCCAGAAATAGTATAAAACCCTAGGAAGGCCGACCCTACTAAATTACCTTGGCTGCCCTTGCAGTCTCATTCTCTTGGCCTCCTTGAACTTGAAGACAAACATTATCCTTATCTCTAGTAAACTAGACTTGGGAAGATGAATTTTAAAATGTCAAAGATTATGCTATGATTTCTGTCAAAGACAAAGAGATTAAAGAAATAGCCTGCAAGGAAGGTAATGATGACTGCTCAAATTTTGAAAAATAGTTCTGGCTGTACTGTATTATAATACAACAGGTACAAATTAATCCCTGACACCTCTGGAAAAGAGGAAGACTATATGGTCACACACTCAGATAAAGGTTTAGATACCTGGGAAGATGCTTTGGTTACTAAAGATGTACCTCTTTTCAAGGATAATCTGAGTATTCCTTTAAAACTCTAGCTTAGAACAAGATATCACAATGATCAATTTAGAGGTGTAAGCAAGAATAAGGATACAATTTGCTTTTCTTCTACTTGAACTTCCAACTATACAACTGAAGGCTGGGTTGGTGTTCACTCTGTCCTCACAGTGATGTAGCCAACTCATTTCATCAAAGGAATTCTTCTAATACAGAGAAACTTTTCTCGAAGGTAGGAAGTTGCATCTGCTAAGGAAAACCTGCTTCAATACCCCAAGACCCTAAACCCATTATTTTTTCAGTGAAAACTGAGATCTTTCTGATGTCGCCTCAGCAGAAGGACCCAAAGTTAAAATTATGGTAAAGTGAGGTCACAGGCCTGGCTGTGACCTAAGCCATGCTGACAAATACATGGTAACATGCTGTGGGTGCTCTCCTAAAATTTATCCATTGTAGACACTGCTGACTGACCAAGGAAACTCACAGTCCTTTTCAACACAAGTCTCTAGACATGAATGTGCTGTTGAGTTTTGTAGCCACTAGCTACATGTGGCCATTGAGCACTTGGAATGTGGCTAGTCTGCCCTTGCATGTGCTTACATGTAAAAAAAAAACCACCACATTTTGAAAACTTCATTAAAAATATATAAGATATTTAATAATTTTATATATTGAAGACTTCAGATATATTGAGTTGAAACACACACACACACACACAGATAATTGATTAATCCTAACTGTATCTATCTTTTTAAAAAATATGACTTCTAGGAAATTTAAAATTGCATTTGAGAAATAAACCCTCAGCCTTATGGTCAAAAGATCTTTGAAAAGGGTACTAAGGCTGTACAGTGGGGAAAAGGATAATCTTTTTAACAAATGGTGCTGGGAAAACTGAATAGCCACATGTAGAAGAATGAAATTGGACCCTTACCTTACACCTATCCAAAAACTAACTCAAAATGGAGTAAAGACATAAATATAAGACCTGAAACTGTAAAACTCCTAGAAGAAAACAGAGGGGAAAAGAGCTTCACGACACTGGATTTTCCAATGATTTCTTTGATATGGTACCAAAAGTACAGGCACCAAAAGCAAAAATAGGCAAATGAGACTGCATAAAACTTAAAATTTTCTGCAAAGCAAAAAAATAGAGTTAAAAGGCAACCTATAGAATGAGAGAAAATATTTGCAGGTTATATATCTGAAAAATGTTTAATGTCTAGAATATATAAAAAAACCTGTGCAAGTCAACACCACAAAACAAATAGTCCAATTAAGAAATGGGCAAAGGACTTGATTAGATATTTCTCTAAAGAAGACATGCAAATGGCCAACAAGCATGTAACAGATGCTTAACTTCTCTAATCATCAGGGAAATATGGATCAAAACCACAGTGAGATATCACCTCACACTAGTTAGGGTGGCTACTATCAAAAAAACCCCCCAAAACATAAAATAACAAATATTAAAGATGATCTGGAGAAATTAGAACCCTTGTGCACTCTTAGCGGGACTATGAAATAGTATACACACAGTGGAAAACAATATGGAAGTTAAATTAAAAATAGAATTACCATATGATCCCGTAATTGTACTTCTGGGTATATATCCAAAAGAATTGAAAGCAGGATCTTGAAGAAATATTTGCATACCGATGTTCCCTGCAGCATTATTCACAACAGCCAACATGTGGAAGCAACCCAAATGTTTATCCAGGGATGAATGGATAAAGAAAATGTGTCATATACATTAAAATAGAATAATATGCAGCTCTAAAAAAGAAGGAAACCTGTCACACACTACAACACACATAGACATTGAAGACATTATGCTAAGTGAAATAAGCCAGTCACAAAGGGACAAATACTCCACTCATGGGAAGTATCTGCAATAGTCAAAAATCATAGAATCAGAAAGTGGAAAAGAGGCTGCTGAGGACTAGAGGAGGGGCAACAGGGAAATACTGTTTAATGGGCATAAGTTTCAGTTTTTCAAGATGAAGTTCTAGAGAACCATTGCATAACAAGGTGCATATAATTAACCCTGCTGTGCACTTAAAATGGTTAAGATGGTACATTTTATGTCATGTGTTTTTAGTACATTTTTTTAAATTACCAATGTGGCTCACTTTTATGTCTCCCATATTTCTATCAGACAGCACTGCTCCAGATAGTCACTGCCTGTCACTCCGAGTTGGCACACAAGACAAAACCTATTGGCCATGACAGGCCTGAGCAATAGTGTCATGTTTTCCCATATATGGAGCTAAATTGAGATTTTCCACTTTTTAAAGAATATTTATTAGAGTGGTTGGTTGCAAAGCATTTTTAAAATCTAAAATTGAAGGGTAATACCTATACATAGTTATGTATGATGTGTAATAATATATATCATATATATCAAATAACTAATTTGGGGATCAAATTATAGATTATGAGGACAATAAAAGGGATTTTAAGGACAGTTTGGGAGAGACCTCATACTTTCTCAACTAGAGAGCTTGCGCCCTGACAGTGAGAAGCATTCCTAAAGTCACAAAGAGCTCTTGGAACCCACAATCCACCCCCACCCCACTTCTCCCCACCGCAGCCCCAGCAGTGCCTCATTGGTCTGACTCATTCTAATTCCTCATGTTACTTACAGACTGTGACCAGGTGGTTTCGTGACATCCTGTGCTTTTCCCAACTTACAGCCAGAAGTCCTTCCCCGGTCTTTGTTTAATCTTCCTGCTTCCCTTTCATTCTCTGCTTTCTTCCCAAGGACCAGAACACAGATGCCGTTTCTCTCTCTCACCATCTCTTTACCCTTCTCTTCCCCTGGTCAGAGCAAGAGAATGAAGTTCACATTGGTGTGTCCCTCTCCAGGCTCAGAATGTGAACCACCAGGACCGATTTCCCATTGCACGTTTTCCTGCAAGTAAGCCATCCTAAACTCACCTTAAACAAAAGGAGAAATACACATCTCATTCCATTGCTTCTATCCAGATCAGTTTCTACCCTGGAAACTAAGGATGGCTGCAGTGTTTCCAGTGGTTCCCTTGGCAACAACTCGGTTTAAAACTTTCTCCAAACACAAACTTCTTTCTATTAAAGAAGAAAGGACACTATTAAAGTGTCCATTTCTACTAGGAAGAAATTTTATAGTTACATTTTAAACTGTTTATAACAGGTCTGTGCCCCCTTTGTTTTGTTTTGTGGTTGTGTTGTTGTTGTTTTTTAAGTTGGTTTCATTTCATTTATTTTTTCAAGACCTGGACACCTGAAGATCTGTATTCCTTAGAGGAATAAAGACATTTCTCTCACCTTGTTTTCCTTTGGACTAATTATCTAGGAGGTTCCCTCTCTGTGCTGAAGAAGGCTCGATAGGTTTGGCAGGAGACACTTGTGACAGTGTCATCTGGGGCTCAGAAATGGAGTTAGGAGTAAGGGGCAAATTTTTTTTTAAAGGAACAAAGCTTAGGTATTTTTTAAGATGCTGATTTAGTGGGTTATTGAAAATGCTGCCCACATAGCCTTTTAACCCTCAAAGATATCAGATAACTTTTTTCTTGCAGTGAGATGAAGTGGCTGTCATTATCTCCGAAGGTCTGTATCATATTGGAATCTGTCAGTGCAGGTCAGGGAGTCTGCGGTGCTCTGGGCCCAGCTCGGGGACTGAATTACATTTCCCCGGCACAATGGCTGCAGAATGGGTGGGTGCTTTGTCATTTAAACTGCATAAAGAGGCAGAAATTGATTTTTATTGTGGATCTTCATATCTAATAAAGCTCCAAGGGGCTCTTTTCTTCTCCGATTGAATAGCCATTGAATGCTTTCAATCTAGTTCTGTGTTTCATGCCTAAACTGAATAGCGGGAAGGCAGAAAATAGATGGGGGAAAAGAGGCCAAGTCACTTTCCAGATTGAAAAGGATATGGCAGAGAAATAAATAAAAAAAAATAAAATAAAATAAGACTATTTGGAAAAGCATTTAAGTGGAAAGGGGAACTTTCTTGATGCTCTGGGGGGAAAATTGCTTTCTGAGGTGTGTATGTGTGCGTGTGAGCGTGTGTGTGTCTGTATACACATGCACACACGTGCAAATCCACTCGTAGGTGTGTGTGGGCAACTGGAGTACGTTATGTGCACTGCAAAAATCTATTTATGGTCAACTGGCCCGGGGCCAAAGTGCTAATCACAAACTTACCTCTCAAAGCCCACCCCTCCCCGCACTCTCTGTCTTCAAGGCTCTGACCCAAAGAAATTTCAGCTAGAAGAAGCTCCTGGAGTGGAGGCTCTGGGTTGGGGTGGGGAGGAATGTGCTGTTCCTTTTGCAGAGGCCCTGGAAGATCCTGGGCCCCAGATTCTTGTCCAACACATGCAGAAGTCCAGTAACCTCTCAATTTAATAATGCAGAAGAGAATTACAATTCTTCTGGATACCTCCACCTGCTAAATCCTGACTTCCCTCCCTTGAATGGGGTTTCCTAGTTATCAGGGCTTTTGAATTTTTTCATCCCAGTCAATCTTCTAAAAGCAGCATTGAATCTTAAGAGCTCTATGAATGCCTGTGCTTTCAACCACAGACCCCGGATGTCCAGCTCACCACATGTATAACTCAACACCTCCCCTATACACAGCCCTACACTAATGATAGAACCCTCTCTGGTGTGGACATCCAGACTTTTCAGCATTTGTCTCCCCAGTATCCAGTTTACCTTCTTCTGGCAATAGCCCTCAATATTCACTCAGAAATCCTCCTCCCCCTCTCTCAGGCCAGTGATCTGAATGGGATCCTCCCCTGTCTCCAACTCTTAGCAAATTAGTCATTTTCCTTTGGCCGCCTTGACTGGTCCAGGGAAGGCAAGGGACCTAAACTCATCAGAATAATACTTGCAAGAACTAGGAGAAAAAGAGACTCTTTTATCCTGGTTTGGAACCTGGAAGACTAGGAGGCTGGAGCTGCTGCCACCAATTGGACCCCCTCCCGAGGAAGCTTCCTTGAGAATGGAACCATTACACAGAGCAGAGAAGACCCTGGCCAAGAGCTGGAGCAAAATCAGGAATCCTTGGATCCAGCTGTACCTAAAGCTAGATCTCTCTCTAAACTTCCTATTTAAATAAGGTGATATGTTCCCTTTGCACTCAATTCAGTTTGCTTTAGGTTTTGCCCCTTGCAAAGAAAACAGACTTTACTTATATATTCGATAACTATTATTTGTAAAAAGATTTTTAAGATTCAGTTCAGAAAGTCCTTTTCACATACACAAGCTCATTTCATATAATCACATAAACACCTTCATGAGGTATAATCTTTATATATCATAAGCCTCAAAAAAAATCTTTTTTCAGATAAAAATGCCACATTTCAGAAATGATGAAACTAAGATCTAGGGAGAGTGACCTCCCAAACCGGAGCACCAAAACTCAACATTTAAAAAATCAGAATCAGTCCCCCCTCAAACTGGTTCTTGCTCCTATGAGCTCCGTCTCAGATTGGCATGTCCATCCACCGAAGGGACTGAAGCAACACTCCTTCCTTTGCACATCCAACAGTTCACCAAATTCCTGGGTTCCACCTCCTTACAGTCCTGGAATCTGTCCTTCCCCTCTGTTTTCACCATCACACAGATGCTCTCCTGCTTCTTCAAATTCCATGCTGACCCACGAACTGCTGCCCTCTCTCTGCCTCACTTCACCCTGGTCCATGCTTCTCACCTATTGGAGGAAGGTTTCTGCAAGTGAACCCTAGTCAGGTGTTCCTGCACTTAAAATTCTTCCCTGGCATTCTAGCAGGTTTAGGATTTATTTAAAACTCACTCCCTGGTACAATGTTTTTCTAACTATTTTGCTTAGTTTCACATCCTGACCCAGCACGCATACATGTGTATGTGCACATGTGCGTGTGTGTGTGCGTGCGCGCGCGTGCACACACACACACACACACACAGAGTCATTGAAACAAAGTGTTCAATGTTATACCCCTTCCTATGTGAGATATTTTCTTATATTGTCCATTTTATTAGATTCTGCTCTATTCCCTACTTTTCTTTAAAATATTGGATGTGACTATCTCAGTCCAGGGTTCTTAACACAGGGTCAATGGGTATTTCCATGGGCTGTAAATATATTTCAGAGGGTTTGTAAATTTTGATGGAACAACTTACATATTCACTTTCACTAGCTGAAACTTAAATTTAATGTCTCCTTCTATTATTAATGTAAACAACAAACTCCAGTAGTATCAGCAGTACCTGTGACTTTCTCACCCATAGAACACAAAGATATTTAGACCATTGAGTATATCCTGAGATAGTGTTCATGCCTATCACTTCTTAAGCCTTATGCCCCAATCTTCCCAGAGAATTCTTCCTTCCCTCTTTACCTATTGCATTTCCCCTTGGCCTTGTTCTATCCCAGCCTCCATGTTCTGTGTATTTCTGGACTGTGACATATCTGTATGCACACGCAGACTCACACACAAACACATGATGAAGATCATACATATATGTAAGTTTTGAGCACATCATCATATACATGCATTCATATTTTCAAGGTCACATATGCACACTCATTCACACATAGCCACACACCCAGTAGTAAGTGTCAGTACATATCCATAAATACATCCAAACTTAAATATACATACAATTTCCTAGATGTGCTTCTTGAGAAAGAATCCTCAGCTAGTTCTCTCCTTGACATGCTCCAGGGACTTGGATCCTTCCCAAAGTCATTTCTCCTTTGAGGCCTTGTTAGGGGTCAAGAGCCTCAATAATGAATGATCCAGAGAGATATATGATAAGGTCAGAGGGAAGGGACCTTAGTCCCAAACAGTCAGATCAGCTGAACCAACTCTCATTTTTTTTAAATTTTTAATGTTTTTATTTATTTTTGAGAAAGAGAGAGACAGAGTATGAGCAGGAGGGGGGCAGAAAGAGATTGAGACACAGAATCTGAAGCAGGCTTCAGGCTCTGAGCTGTCAGCACAGAGCCTGATGAGGGGCTTGAACCCACAAACTGTGAGATCATGACCTGAGCTGAAATAGGGTGCTTAACCGACTGAGCTACCCAGGTGTCCCCCAACTCTCATTTTTAATGCTCAGTTCTAATTTACTATAACTCTTATGTTATAGACATCTTTGTAAATAATCTTAATTTTTTGGAACAAGGTGGGTTGTAAACATGTACAGTTTACTAAGTCATTAACCCTTTTGGAACATGGACTATTTTTAGAATCTAATGAAAGTTATTAACTGTCTCCTCAAGAAAAAAAAAGAAAAAAGAAAATCCTCTCAGTCATGTAAGATTTTGCATGCAATTTCAGGGTGTTCTGAACCTCCTAAAGCTATACCTCAATTCTAGGAAATTATTTTCCACATCATGTCAAGATTTGTGGATTTGACATTCATGAATAGGAAAGCTGGCATTCCCAAAGATCCATGGCATCTAGTCAAATCTGAGATACTCTCTGTATCAGTGCATGCTGTTCTGTGTATCTATGGCCTTGCCAGTTATATATGCCTAGACTTGTAAAGATCACAAAAACAAATGCCCACAGTGTCCAGGCAAGTGCCATAAATGAATGAGGCATACTGACAAAGGGTGTAGCCCTTGTGGTCTCTTGTTTCTCCTAAGAGAGACATAGGAACAAAAAAGAGTCAATTTCCTCTTTGTAAGATGAAGAACAGCACAAGCGGAATAAGCAATGAACGGCAGGGATGGTCACCCTCTGTGAAGAGTGGTACCTAAGTATGGTGTGGCAGGTGGTGAGCGGTGTGTGCACCCACCTAACCTAATGGGAATGGCTGTCCCGAGGATTGTCACAGGTGGAATGGATTCCAGAGTCACGGCACCTCTCAAATTTTCCACAAGCCAGGAATATGGCAGTGATGTGAAGTGTACTCTTTCCTGCCCAGCAATGTATGAGCTAAGTCTTTGCTGAGCAAAGAAAACATACATGTAAGCTGGATCCCACCTATGGACGGCTGGGGGCAGTGATTTCTCTGGACCCTTTTCACCTCGAATCAGTCCCAAGGGAAGAGAGGGTCCAGGCACATCCCTGAAAAGGAGGGGCTATGTACAACAGTCTGAAGCAAGGCTAACACAAACATGCACAAGTTTGCACAGAAAGTGTGTTCAGAAAGTGATTCGTTCTTACAGACTGGTGCTACTCATGTGTCCCCTCCCAAAGGTTCAGGGAAGTAGGGACACCTTGTACCCTGACTGTGCCATCTTAGCACACCAGCAGCCCCACTTCTAGAAATGAGAAAAGAGGCAGCCACCTATGGCATCCCCTGGAGCACAGACTGGTTAGAGACCCAGGCTCAGCACAGTCTGATGGGGGTGTTCCCTTCAGGGTTTCACAGATTCCCCAGGTATGTGATGCACTGTTTGGCTGAGTCCTACGTGCAGAGCTGATGGGTCAGGACAGCTCTTTCTCCTTGAGTTGCATAGCTGATGCAGCTATCCCTTAGGGAGAATCTGGGCTAGCACAGCTGTGTCTGAGCTCGACACACACTACATGCATCTCAACAAACTCACGGTTACCCTCAAGACCAGCACTCTTTGGGGTCATCATTTTTATTGGATTAGCCTATTAGGTAAACATGGAAACGATTATCTTAAACCACTCTCTTCTCTCTTCCCATCCTTCTTTGTGTTTTCCAGCAGTCACATTATCATTGGGACTCTTAATTTCCCTGAACCCTTTATTCAAAAGTGCAGGGAATTTAAAATATACCTCATCTGTGTGTGTGTTTTTAAAACCATAAAATATATGTAATAGAAGTTGAAGATAATTGCAAACTATTCTTGATTTTACTAGTGTTTTATTAACAAATCTGCCTTAATCCAGGATTAAAACTGAGTGAGATTAGAGGATTTCTCTCATCTGCAGCTTGGAGCAAGAGACTCGGTAATAGATGTGCCTCCTTGCTTGCCATAAAGCTGTCCTATTATAGTCACAGCAGTGCTCAGTGCAAACTGGGACCCTCCTGCCCCTATGATGTGCAGTGACAGGCAAGAGGAACACCCAGCCTGGTTAAAGACCTGTGCCCCTCAAAAAGGTGTCAGGATGAAGTCCACATTGTCTTAACACCTATGTTGTAAGTTGCTTTTTCCTACCATATGGACCCTTCCTCTGAATTTAACATTTAATTTCAGCATTTACATCACAGGGCATGTTATTCCAGGAAAACAGTCAATGAGTATAAAGTATAAAGCACCCTCTGCAGGGTAAGACTTGTTTGCTGCATTGATTAGAGCACCATTAACAAGGCGAAGGTCACAGGACCTCCTTTCTCATGGGAGCCATTCAGTTTCCTTCTACGCGAAGGTGTCAGGCTTACCCATAGTCAGGACCAGCTGCTGCTGTGAAAATGTCATCATCCAAAGGAGGTAAGGACTCAGAGGGCTTCGCTTGTAGGCAGTGGGTACTGGTTATATATCCATAGGCATGGGATGTCACTTTATCTATTGAAAGTCACCATTGCAGGAAGTAGGTCATGCCAATCAGAGGTAATTGAAGATAAAGCAGGTCTCAGTCATCTCAGAACCCAATGACTATGCACATAGTTTCTTTCCTCTCATCTCAATCTGAATCTTTTTGGGAAGATGCATCCTTCCTTTTGTTCATTTAAACCACCCATGTAACCTCCTCTGTCACTTTTGATGTTGTGTTTTCTGTTTTAATGTCAATGACTACTAGTAGGTGAATGGTGTGTATGCACATGTGTGCACAGGTTTATTTAACAGGCAGGTCTGTGTGTAACTCATTCTTTCTCCCCTGCCCCCAAGGGGAACCTAGGAATATTTCCACCATCCAGTAGTTTACCCAAATAGGCACACTGGCTGTCACTTTCTCTACTACTTTCTGTTCTCAGTCCTTTATATACAGTTGATCTCAAAATCTTGTCAAATGTCCCATTAAAAAGTCTCCCAACTCTCTCTTCTTTTCCCTTTCCACTATTCCATTTCAGACCACAGCCATGTCTCTCCCAAATATTCCCAACAGTTTCCTATTGGTCTCCTTGTGTATTTTGTTATTTAAAAAATGTATTTAATGTTTATTCATTTTTGAGAGAGAGAGAGGCAGACAGAGAGAGAGGGAGACACAGAATCTGAAGCAGGCTCCAGGCTCTGAACTGTCAGCACAGAGCCCGATGAGGGGCTCAAACTCACGAACTGTGAGATCATGAAGTTACACACTCAACCAATGGAGCCACCCAGGTGCCCCTGGTCTCCCTACTTCGAAATGTCCCCACCTCAGGGCACTTGGGTGGCTCAGTCGGTTAAGTGTCAGGCTTCAGCTCATGATTTCATGGTTCCAGGAGTTCGGGCCCTGTGTTGGGCTCTGTGCTTCAGATTCTGTGACTCCCTCTCTCCCTGCCCCTCCCCTGCTTGCACTCTTTCTTTTTCTCTCAAAATTAAATAAACATAAAAAAAATATATATGAAATGCCCCCTCCTCTGTCTACTCTCACTATTGCATCCTCACTGATCTACCGAAACGTAAAACACTGCTGCTTTCTTACACAAAAGCCTTCAGCAGCCGCCACTGCCCTCAGAAGAGAATCTGAATTCCTCAGCATGGAACATAAGAACCATTGAGATCTGGCCGTTGCCACCACACTGGCCTCTGCTCCTGCTTCCCCATGACCAAGCATTCTGTGCTCAGTCATATCAGACAATTTGCCATTCTCAGAACATCCCAAGATCTCTCAAGTCTCCAGAAGGTTACATGTATGTCCTCATCTAAAGGGACCCTTCCTGTCTTGTCCACAGAGTGGACTTCTAATCCTCCTCTGAGACCTCTCTCCATGACCTAAGAAGAGACAGCCAGGCCTGCCTCTCTGAGGCATGGGTTATAGCGTTTACAAGCCTGCCACCCGGACTCAACCAGAAGACTAGGATCCACTCATGTCTGCATTTCCAATTACCACTAGCACGTGGTAAGGACTCATTCACTCACTCTCTAATTATTTATTATCTCTACCATGTGCTAGCAACCATTGGAGAAGCCATTAATACAGTATCAATGAAAGAGAGGTCTGGTCCCCATTGTGGTACTAAATCATGGGTAAGTGATTTTTAAATGAATAAGGATATGTGTGTTTTGTCTGTGTAGTGAGTGAGAGTTAAACTTTAGATAGAAGAGAAATAGCAATCACCAAGAAAGAAAACAAAGGGGGTCACCTGGGTGGCTTAGTTGGTTAAGCATCAGACTCTTGACTTGGCTTAGGTCATGATCTCACAGTTCATGGGATCAAGCCCCATGTCTGGTTCTGAGCTGACAGAACAGAGCCTGTTTAGGATTCTTTCTCTCTCCCTCTCTGCCCTTCTCCTTCTCATACATGTGCGCGCTCTCTCTCTCTCTCTCTCAAAATAAATAAATAAACATTTTTAAAAAAGAAGAAAGAAAGAAAATAAAGTTTCCATTTCCAATGCCCTGATTTTCAGCTTATAATTTAGCAGGTGAAATATCCTTTAATGAAAAGGAATTTATTCATTTTTAATGAGGACCTCTGGTTTATAGAATAAAAATAGTAATAATAATGAGGAGGATAGTAACTGACAGTTTTGGAATATTTATTAGGTTCTAGGCCCCATTCTTTACATGTATCAGTTCATTCTTTCCTTACATCTGTCTCAGGAGGTAGGTATTATTATTATCCTCATTTTTTTCTACTTTTCTAAAAAGTGTAATTCCAGTGTGGCTTACATATTGTTATGTTAGTTTCAGGTGTACAATACAGTGATCCAGTAGCCCCATGTATTACTCAGTGCTCATCAAGATTAGTGCATTTTTAATTCCCATCACCTGTTTCACCCATCATCCCACCCACCTCGCTTCTGGTAATGATCAGTTTGTTGTCTGTAGTTCAGAGTCTGTGTTTGGTTTGTCTCTCTTTTTTCTTTGTATGTTTTGTTTCTTAAATTCCACATATGAGTGAAATCATATGGTATTTGTCCTTCTCTGAATTATTTCACTTAGCATAATACACTCTAACTCCACCCATGTTGTTGTAAATGGCAAGATTTCATTCTTTTTGATGGCAGAGTAGTATTCCATTGTGTATATACAACAAATGTCAGTGGACATTTGGGCTCTCTCTACAGTTTGGCTATTGTTGATAATGCTGTTATAAACAATGCTATAAATACAAATCTGTATTTTTGTATCCTTTGGATAAATGCCTAGTAGTGCAATTACTGGATACAGTATTTCCATTTTTAACTTTTTGAGGAACCTCCATACTGTTCTCTTGAGTTTTTGATTGTCGCCATTATGACAGTTGTGAGGTAATAGCTCATTGTGTGTGTGTTTTAAAATTTAATTCCGTATAGTTAACATACAGTGTTATATTAGTTTCAGGGTACAATACAGTGATTCATCAATTCCCTATGTCACCCAGTGCTCATCACCACAAGTGCACTCCTTAATACTCATCACCTATTTTACCCATCCTCCTTCCCACCTCCCCTCTGGTAACCAAGAGTTTGTTCTCTATAGTTAACAATCTGTTCCTCTTTCTCTTTTTCTTTGCTCTTTTGTTTCTTAAATTCCACATACGAGGGAGGAATATATGGTATTTGTCTTTCTCCGACTAACTTATTTTGCTTAGCATTATACTCCTGGCTCCATCCATGTAGTTGCAAATGGCAAGATTTCCTTCTTTATTATGCCTTAATAATACTGCATTGTATGTATGTGTGTGTGTGTGTGTGTGTGTGTGTGTGTGTGTGTGTGTATATATATACACCACCTCTTCTTTGTCCATTCATCTATCAATGGACCCTTGGGCAGCTTCTGTAATTTGGCTATTGTAAATAATGCTGCTATAAACATAGGGGTGATTGTATCCCTTTGATTTAGTGTTTTTTGTATTTTGGAAGCAAATACCCAGTGAGGCCATTACTGGATGGTAGAGCAGTTCTATTTTTAACTTTTTGAGGAATCTCCATACTGTTTTCCACAGCGGCTACACCAGTTTGATTTCCCACTAACAGTACAAGAGGATTCCTCTTTCTCCACATCCTCACCAACACTTGTTTCTTATGTTTTTTATTTTAGCCATTCTGACAGGTGTGAGGTGATATCTCATTGTATTTCTAATTTGCATTTCCCTAATGATAAGTAATGAGCATCTTTTCATGTGTCTGTTGGACATCTGGATATCTTCTTTGGAGAAATGTCCATTCATGTCTTCTGCCCATTTTTAAATTGGATTCTTTGTTTTGGGGGTGTTGAGTTGTATAAGTTCTTCATATATTTTGGAGACTAACCCTTTATTGGATATATCATTTGCAAATATCTTCTCTCATCCTATAGATTGCCATTTAGTTTTGTTGTTTTTTCCTTTGCTGTGCAGAAGATTTTTTTGTTGATGTAATCCCAATAGTTTATTTTTGCCTTTATTTCCGATGCCTCAGGAGACCTATCTAGAAAAACACTGCCATGGCTAATGTTAGAGACATTACTGCCTGTGCTCTCTTTTGGTATTTTTATGGTTTTAGGTCTCACATTTAGGGTTTAATCCATTTTGTTTTTTGTGTTTAGTGGACAAAAGTGGTCCTATTTCATTCTTTTGCATATAGCTATCCAGTTTTCTCAAAGCCATTTGTTGAAGAGACTGTATTTTTCTTCTTATTCTTGCTTCCTTTGTTGAAGATTAATTGACCATATAATCATGGGTTTATTTCTGGCATCTCTCTGCTGTTCCATTGCTCTATGCATCTATTTTTGTGCCAGTACCATACTATTTTGATTACTACAAATTTGTAATATAACTTGAAGTCTGGGATTGTGATACCTCTAGTTTTGTTCTTCTTTTTCAAGATTGCTTTAGCTATTTGGGGTCTTTTGTGGCTCCATAAAATTTGGGGGATTATTCTAATTCTGTGGAAAATGTGGTTGGTATTTTGATAGAGATTGCATTAAATGTGCAGATTACTTTGGGTAGTATAGATATTTTAACAATATTTATTCTTCCTTTCCATGAGCATGGAATGTCTTTCCATTTCATTGTGTCATCTTCAATTTCTTTCATAAATATTTTATACTTTTCAGGGTACAGGTCTTTCACCTTAACCTCTTAGTTAAGTTTATTCCTAGGTATTTTATTATTTTTGGTGCAATTTTAAATGGGATTCTTTTACTTTTAAAAAAATTGTTTATTTTGAGAGAGGGAGAGTAGGGAGAGAGGGACAGAGAGAGAGGGAGAGTAGGGAGAGAGGGATTCCCCAAGCAGGCTCTACGCTGCCAAGACAAAACCCAATGAGAGGCTCGATCTCACAAACCATGAGATCATGACCTGAGCCAATAGCAGAAGTCAGACACTTAACCAACTGAGACACCAAGGTGCCCCTGAATGGGATTATTTTCTTAATTTCTCTTTCTGCTGCTTCATTTTTAGTGTATAGAATGCAATAAATTTCTGTACATTAATTTTGTATCCTGAAACCTTACTGAATTCATTTATTCTAGTAGTTTGGGGGTAGAGTCTTTAGGGTTATCTATTAATAGTATCATGTCATGTGCAAATAGTGAAAGCTTTACTTCTTCCTTACCAATTTGGATGCCTTTAATGTCTTTTTGTTTTATTACTGCTGTGGCTAGGACTTCCAATACTATGTTAAATAGAAGTGGTAAGAGTGGATATATTTGTCTTGTTCCTGACCTTAGGGGAAAAACTCTCCATTTTCTCCCACTGAGTATGATTTTAGCTTCTGAGTTTTTCATATAATGCTTTTATTATGTTGAGGTACATTCCATCTAAGCCTACTTTGTTGAGAGTTTTTATCATGAATGGATGTTGTACTTTGTCAAATGTTTTTTCTGCATCTATTGAGATGATCATACGTTTTGTTATTCTTTTTCTTGTTGATGTGATGTGTCACATTGATTGATTTGTGAATATGGAACATGGCTTGCATCCTTGGAATAAATCCCATTTGATCATGGTGAATGATTTTTTAATGTGTTGTTGGATTCAGTTTGCTAATGTTTGGCTGAGGATTTTTGCATCTATATTCATCAGAAATACTAGCCTGTAGTTCTCTCTCTCTCTCTCTCTCTCTCTTTTTGTGGTGTCTTTACCTGCTTTTGGTATTCGGGTAATGATGGCCTTATAGAATGAATTTGGAAGTTTTCCTTTCTCTTCTGTTTTTTGGAATACTGCGAGAAGAATACGTATTGACTCTTGTTTAAATGTTTGGTAGAATTCACCGTGAAGCCTTCTGCTCCTGGACTTTTGTTTGTTGGGAGCTTTGGATTGATTTTGCTGGGGTGCTCTCTGTGCCTCCTGGATCTGAATATGAGATTCCTTCCTCAAATTAAGCAAGTTTTCAGCTATTAATTCTTCAAATGAATTTTCTGTCCCTTTATCTCTTCTTCTGGGATCCCTTAATGCAAAAGTTATTATGCTTGATGGAGTCACTGAGTTCCCTAAAATTATTATTATTTTGCATAATTTTTTTTTCTCTCACCTACTCAGCTTGATTACTTTCCATTACTCTGTCTTCCAGGTCACTAATTCATTCCTCTGCTTCCTCTAGTCAGCTATTTATTCCATATGGTGTATTTAATTTCATTTATTATGTACTACATCTCTGACTTTTTTATCCCTTTGTTAAGGGTCTCACTGATGTCCTCTACTCTTTTCTCAATTCCAGTGAGTATCTATATGATCATTACTTTAAATTCTCTATCAGGCATATTACTTCTATCTGTTTCACTTAGGTCTCTTGCTGTGATTTTGTCCTGTTTCTTTATTTGGACTCTATTCCTGTCTCCTCATTTTGTCTAACTCTCTCTCCCTCTCTCTCTCTGCCCCTCCCCTACTCTGTGTGTTTCTTTGTGTTAGGAAAGTCATCTATGACTCTGCTCTTGAAAATAGTGGCCTTGTGAAGAAGAGGTCCTGTAGTGCCCTGTAGTGCAGTGTCCCCTGTTCACCAGAACTTGGTACTTCAAGGGTGTTGCCCATGTGTGTTGTATGTACCCTGTTGTTTTTTCCTTCAGGCCAGTCATCTGCAATGGCTCTCTTTACCTGTTGTGGGGCAGTGTTTGGTCCTTGTTGTGTTAGTGGATCAGTCTAGGCCACCTGAGGCTTCAGTTTAGTAAGACCAGGCATTTGTGAAAGATGCAGTAGCACCAAACTGCTGGGTGCTTTCCCTCTGTTGTCCCCTGAGAAGCTTTTGTTCTTGTGAAGACGAGCTGTCTGCTCCCAGGCCACCGTCTGACTGGTATATGTGATTTTTATCCCCTCAGCCCAGCATAGAAGTTACTTTGGAGTATTGCTGGCCCCTGTCAGGCCTGCTTGCACATTGCCAGCATTGTGGCCCCAGTTTGAATGAGCTCTGGCCAAGAGCATACTAAAGGGGACATGGTGCCACCACAGGGACCAGGCCAGCCAGGTTGGGTGGGGCACACAGTTTTTTGTTTTGTTTTGTTTTGTTTAATTTTTTTTCAACGTTTTTTATTTACTTTTGGGACAGAGAGAGACAGAGCATGAATGGGGGAGGGGCAGAGAGAGAGGGAGACACAGAATCTGAAACAGGCTCCAGGCTCTGAGCCGTCAGCCCAGAGCCTGACGCGGGGCTCGAACTCACGGACTGCGAAATCGTGACCTGGCTGAAGTCGGACGCTTAACCGACTGCGCCACCCAGGCGCCCCAACACACAGTTTTAATAAGACATGTGTCAGCCTTCCATGGGGCCTGCCACCACCACCAATGGGACTGAGGCCCCACAAAGCCTACAGGTTTGGAGATGCATTGTTGGCAAGGTTTACGCCAGTCTTCTAGGAGAGGGGACCCTCAGTTCAGGACTGAGGCAAGTGTGACTGGAGGGGGTGGATCCCTGAAGCCCAGGGGGCAGGGCTTGGTGTTAGCAACTTAGTAGCGAATATTGGCACAGAGCTGGTTCCTACAGGTGGCTACGTGTCTAGAATGGGGGATGGGGCTGGGAAATGGTATTCCTCGAGAAGTCTCCCAAAGATCTCTGCCCTATCAGCACATGGTCTGAGATTAGTAAATAACTCTCTCTCCTGTATGCCCCAGGCATTTTTCAAACTGCTGCCTCTGTGCTATAACTTCACCAGGCTGTTGTGCTGTCTCTTTAAGTGTGGGGACTCAGTTTCTTCTCCAGGCTCTCCCAGAGCTCTCCCACTAATTTTTAAAGTTCCAGGCTTTAAGTCCCACTGGTTGTAAGAACTCAGAAAATTCAGCCCCTCTAGTTTTCAAAGCCAGATGTTATGGGAATTCATCTTCCTTACATGGGCTCCCCAGTGTGAGGGTCTATTTCTCTATCATCTCTGAACCCACAGCTTCCTCTCTCCTATAGACAGTCTGCAGTCCTTTTAGCTCCCCACCATGTCTCTGTCCTTCCTACCATTTTCAATGTGGTCTCTTCTCTACCGTTAGTTGTGGAGTTTGTTCTGCCAGGTGTCAGGTCATTTTCTGAATTATTTACACTGATGTGAGTGTTATCTAGTTGTATCTGTGGATGAGGTGAGCTTAGGGTCCTCCTACTCTGCCATCTCCCCAGCTTCTTCAATTATCCCCATTTCAGAGGAAAGGAAACCAAGACACTGAAATATTTAGTAACTTAATTGCAGCCTCACAGGTAATAAGCACGGGAGCTGGGTATGTGCTCCAGCAGGCTAACTCTGCGACCCACGTCGTGCTCCATCACTTTACTACTGTGGATGGCGTAGCGACTTGCACATGCAGTATTGAGAGGGTGTGATCTGTGATACATTTAAGCCTGCATAATAAAGAGCTACCTGAATTTTAAAATAGACAAACATTTTTTTAAGTGTCTGTAAAACCACAGGGATAGAAAGCAAATCAGTAGTTTCCATATTGAAGGGGAGGGAAGGTATGACCACAAAGGGCCACACAGGGGCATTTTGACTGTGTATTACTGGGGTGATGGGTGCATTTGTCAGAACTTATAAAACTGTGTATCACGAAACATGAACTTCACTGTGTGCTAATTAAAACAAAATAAACGACCTGTTGGGGGATCCTAGGGTAGAATGCCAACTGAGACAAAGGAATCTAACTGTGTGATCAGTGTTTGGCACTAGTTCACTAAAGGAGGTGGAGTAAAAAGGAGCTGACATAAGTGGCTTCAGAAATGGTGTCTGGACTGGATACTAAGGCTAGAGACAAAAACATAAAGTGCATAAACCTTGTACTCCAGTTGATAATTTATTTCTCATAGGTATATAGGTTAGCAGTCATGAAAATACATGTATTCTAGTAATGAACAAATAAAGAAAGTCATTGCCAACAATAGGAGCCAGTTTCCTCACTGTCATGGAAAGGAGTCATGGATAAGCAAGAAGGGAGGGCTAGAATAGATCCTGTGGTACTGGGTTAGAGGCAGAGATACTAGTGTGAACTCTTGTTTATTCTGAGAGAGATTAGTATACATACATATATTTCTTACTGTCCAACTACTAGGTCTGGGAGGGAAAAAAAATGAGTAAACGAAGGAGTCATGTCAAAAGGACCAAAAAGCCAACAAGAAAGAGCTCCCAATGGCCACACCTGGAGCAACAAGCTTTACTTGTTACCCTGAGCAACAAAATTAATTACAGTAATATTGGATTACAACCCAAAGAATGAAATAATCTATGACTCCATATTTACATAGACAAATGATTGAATAAATAAATGGAGGATAGGGACGAACTTCCCTTACCAAAGAATTTCAAGTAATATGTGTAGGTAGTCCCCTCTCCTAGAGTTGGGGCTGGACTCAATGACACAGGTCCAAAGGATAGGGTACAGAAAGGGAAAAATAATAAGTTTACAGAAGGGAAATCTAAAAGGCAACAGACACTACCTTAACCAAGTGAACAATGTTAAATGATGTTACATTATGTGCCTCTAATATAATACAATGAGAATGGCACTTCATCTCTGGCAGTCTACCCCTAAAGCCCTGATCATACAAAATATCAGGCAGACCCCAACTGAGGAACATTCTACAAAATATCTAGCCAGTATTCTTCAAAACTGTCAAGGTCATGGCAAACAAGGAAATACTGAGAAACTGTCACAAATCAGAGGAACCTAAAGGGATACAGTAACTAAATATCAAGTAATATTCTGGATTGGATCTGAAGGAGACAAAAGGACATTAGTAGAAAAACTGATGAAATCTGAATAAAGTCTGTATTTAGCCAACAGCATTGTACCAATGTTAATTTCTTATTTTTGACAAAGGTACTGTGGCTATAGATGATGTTGATATTAGGGGAAGCTGGGTAAACGTTTTACAGGGACTTTACACTTTCTTTGCAACTCTTCCATAAATCTAAAATTATTCCAGAGGCTCCAGGGGTGGCTCAGTCGGTTAAGCATCCGACTTTGGCTCAGGCCATGATCTCGCAGTTCGTGAGTTCAAGCCCCACATCGGGCTCTGTGCTGACAGCTCAGAGCCTGGAGCCTGCTTTGGATTCTGTGTCTCCCTCTCTCTCTGCCTCTTCCCCGCTCATGCTCTCTCTCTCAAAAATAAATAAACGTTAAAAAAATTAATTTAAAATTATTCCAAGACAACAAGTAAAAAATTTTAAAAAGGTACCTGAAATTAGTATTGCTTCAGGTACATACATATATTGTTTTGGTTTTTAAAACATGTAGAAATGTTACCTATTCAAAAAAATCAAGTTAAAGAATAAATAAGCACTACATTCATTATGGTATGCTTCTGCAAGTGGTAGGATTGCAAATTTGCTGCCTTTCTTATTTATTCTGCATTATTTTAATGCATTGTTTTTGTTTCCATACTAATTCAGATTGAAATCTGGGAAAATGGGAAATTGTTTGAGTTTCATACAGATGTTAAGTTTCCCTATTTCTCTTGTCTGGTTTAAGAGTTAAACTCCAATTGGGGTAGATTCAGAATTAATTGAAATTAATCCTCTTTAATTGAAATTCATTTGCAATGCCTCAGCTAGGGCCCCTCCCCTGGGTTTAACTGAGCCCAAAGGTTTACAGGTGGGCAGAAGAAAGAATAGAAACAGCCAGTGCCCCAACTAAATTTGCCACACAGAAACTTTTAGCTAAGGGGCCTGTTTTCATTGTGAAAGGTTGGTCAGAGAACTAATTTTGATATCTACCTCCTTCCAGATTTGTTTCATCCCCATTTCAACTGAAACATACAAATCACTGATGGCAGATAGAGGTGTGAGCTGCTCGGCCATAATAGGTAATTCTAGGTATATAATCAGGTGTTTTGTGGCTGTCACTTAAGCAGCCCCTGACAAACGTCATTGCCAATGAAGCCTGACACAAATATATGAGGCGCCTTCTGCCCATCTCTTGTGCCAACGCATTGGGTGAAACACATCATCTGTGATAGGGCAGCATTAAGCAAATTAATGTTCAGGAGTTGTAAAAATTATAATTTTTTTTTAAAAAGCAAGGAATTTATTTTTCAGGCATGATTAGGGAGAAAAATTGTGGCAATCAAATGTGGGGATGGCTCTAAGCCACTGGAAAGGTTCCACAGAATTCGACTCACTCCTTGGAGCCATGTTTTCTATGTTCTGGAATAGCAGGAGGGATCTGGCGTATGAGTGCCATTTTTCCCTTGGAAATTCTGAGATGTGCAGTAGAAGGAAGACACACATCCCTTTGGTGAGCCCCCGACCCAAGGCAGGCCTTACCTGTGTGGATAGCCTAGTGAAGGCTAAGAAGAGTGGCTCTGAGGGGCAGAAAGGTGCAAACTATCCACACTTGTCTCTGGGCTCCCAGGGCCAGAGAAGAGGACATGAGACTGACACAGTTGTTTCTGGAGTGGTTTCCCTGCCTTTACCTTTGCAGACTACGGTCTCTTCTCAGAACAGCCAAATGATCTTTATAAAAATGTAAATAAAATCCATTACTCATTTGTTTAAAGATCCTCCAATAGCTTTTCATCACACTTGAGTTAAAATTTAAAACCCTAATCATGCCCTTCTAGGGCTCTTGTGGTCTGGCTCCCTCTACCCCTTGTGCACAGCCCCCCTCCCTTGCCTCACTCCACCCCAGCCCAGCTGGTTTTCCCAGCTGTCCGTCAGGCATATGACCTTCATTCCCACTTCTGGGTCTTTGCACTTGCTGTTCCCTCCTTCTCTTCCCTTAAATGTTCTTTCTCTAGATTTTGTGGCTCATTTCTTCACTGAAACTATCAGCTCAGATGTCACATTCTCAAAGAAGTCTTTCCTGACCACCGTCTCTGACAAAGCTTCCTCTCCATATCACCTCCATCACTCTCTACTCTTCTGCTACTTCAATTTTTCATAGCTCTTAATTCTGCTTAAAATTATTCACAGATTCATTAACTGCCTGCTGTGCTAGAATAAAGGCTTTCCACAGTATCAGAGTGCCTGTAGAGTCTCATGGCGGTCATCCAGGGTGTTCACAGATCCTCCAATTCATCTCCTTCCAGATGCATTTGGTCATGTGATTTGTTTTAGCCAATGACATATAAGTAGAAGTGACATGTATCATTTCCAAAGAGAGCCATGAAGAGCCAGTGCACGATGAATCACATTTGTATCCCCCTGCTGTAGAGGCCAGGGAAGCACACATCAAGATGGAACCTGAGCAAAAGCCCTGATTACTCGTATTAAACATATATCAGAAAAAAAATGAATTTTTACTATTTTTAAAAAATGATTATTTTTTCATTTTGAGAGAGAGGGTATGTGTTCAGGAGGGGCAGAGAAAGAAAGAGAAAAAATCCCAAGCAGGCTCCATGCTGTCAGCACAGAGCCCGACGCAGGGCTCAGTCTCATGAACCATGAGATCATGACCTGAGCCAAAATCAAGAGTTGGATGCTTAACCAACTGAGCCACACAGGTACCCCAAATTTTTGCTATTTTAAATCCCTGAACTTTGGGGAGTGGTTTATTTTTTATTTCAGCATAATCTAATCTATCGTGACTAGCTCAATGCTTGAATGAATAAATTAATTAATGAACAGTAAATAGTCAAATGACCTGCTGAGCCTGGCAGCACACCTCTCTGTAATCAGTAACCACAGGCCAACTCATACTTGTCCACACACAATAGGATAATAAGCACCGGCTCAAGGAGGGAGGACGCAGGGCAGAGCGCAGGTCTTAGCGACCATATTACAGGTCCAGCCTGACTCCACAGCCCAGGATCACACACAGCATACTCCCTCTCCCTCTCCATTATTTTCTTAGAAAATAAATTCTCCTAACAGAGCCATGGTAGAGGGGTGTCTCTGGTTCAGGAGCCTAGTTGAGGCAATGTAAAGAAGGAAGCCCAGCACCTCCCTATTTCCTGTTAGCTCCCTTTGGTGATTCTAAAAGCACAGCCTTTGACGTCCACTGGGCTTGGGTTCAGATCCCTGTTACTCCTGAGCTCTCTGGCCTCCAGTACTTTACTTAACCTCTGTGAAATGAGAACAATAAAATTGCCTGTCTCATAGGGCGGTGAGACTTAAATAACAAAATGTATTTGTAACACTTGACTAAGTGACACAGAGTATGTGCTCAGTAAGGGCTAGCTACTAATAGGAGTCACTTTCTGAAACTCTAGATAGAAGTCTCTCAGGCAGGAACTATAGGACAAGTCCCAGAAAGGAGATGCTGCCACCATCTCAGAATGGATCAAACGTGGTAGAAACAAGTGAAAAAATATTCTCCTAAAACAACCAAAATGGCTCAGAGTCTTCAAATAATTTGAATTCCAGTGAAAGCCTGGAAGAACACAGAGAGAAGCAAGCCGCAGCCACTCCACGTGAGTCAGCACGCCATTAAGGAACATGCACATTGGTCATGTCTGTTGCTTTTAGTGTTATCATATTTTTGCACAGACCTTTTAATCTCAGAAATTAAATGACTACTCTAGAAGGTTACAGGACTTCTTACCCTCCCTCCCCCTGGTTGTATTTCCTTTTGAGACATTTTAAAAGTTTTCAGTAAAAAAAAAATGCTGTAAAAGGCTAGGTTGAATTATATGATACATTGAAATTAAAATGAAATTTTAAATTATCATGCAGTTCGGGATGATGTAGAATGAGTGATAATAAATAAAGGTTAAAAGGATGATGGCAGATTCTTTTTCATGGTTTTTATTTTTTTCCCTTTCTGTTGTTTATAAAAACCTTCTCAGAAGATTAAAAATAATATTTCTTTTCCTATTGATTTTTTCTTTTCCCATTTGGCAAACATTAATTTATTTCATGTGTTTCTAATGGAGCTGATATTAATATAGCTTTATTTATTTATTTCATCCCCTGGACATTGGTAATACTGATGATAGCATAGGCATGCCTGAGGACAGCAGCCAGACAGCTCTGGAGGTAATAGGGCATCCCTGGGGACAATAGTGCAGGAGCCTGTTCCCACCAGCCTCTTCCCAGAATCTACATAGAAACGCCTATGGCTTCTACCATCTGAGACTCAAGGGACCTCTTGCCCCCGACTGCCCTGTGAAGGCTGTTCTGGAATTTATCTCAGGCCCAGCCCACATGGTTCCCTCTGTTTGGAATTCCTCTTCCTTGTCTCTTGCTTCCTTCAGGCTCCAACTCAGCTTCTGTCTTTGGGATGAAGATGGCCCTAATCTCTTCTTTACGTGGGACACAAATCTCCAGCAGAATAAGTTTATAATGTACTCAGCACACCTTTGGGAGGCCAGACCCTGGGCCACATGCTGCAGATCCACCAGTGAGTAAGACATAGTTCTACCCTTGAGAATATCCAGTCCATTTGGGGACACACAATAATGATGCTATGGTACAGCACTCCTCTGTGGGAGCATGGAGGATGGGTAGGCCTTACCAAGGTACTTAACCCTGGCTGCAATCAGGGAAGACTTCCAAGAGGGAGTGACATCAGGATTCAGTCTTGAAAGAAACAAAGGAATTAAAAGAAGTTGAAGAATGGAGCACCAAGAACTTGCTTAAAGTAACACATCAAGTTGGCAGAGCCAGGACTGAAACTGAGATTCCCAGATTGCTTGCTGGGCCCCATTTCCTCCCAGTTCACATCTAGCTTTCTCATATTGTGGACATTGCTTCTTACTTAAACCATGCTTTGGGGTTTATTAGTCATGCTTTTTCATAATTTACATCCAATTTAACAGAGTCTTCTGGAATCAATGCTAAATCTCACAGGAACTACCCTAGAAGTGAAGATTTCCAACCTGTGGCAGAGAAAATTTTGAAGGCACAAATGCCTCATATTCAACATGGCTGTTACCTACCTGTACACTCCCCTCAGCTCACCCTCACTAAGGCACCGAGGGTCTTTAGAGAGCCTGAAACTGTTTATACAAAAGTGAGGAGAATCCCACTCCTTACTCCAGATCATCAAGCTTTCTCCAAAGGCAGGGAATTGGGCTGGGGTCTGGGTATCCAGAAGAAAACTGCTCTTCCTCAAGTCCTCCTCTCCTACTGTCCTTTTCTGTAATTATAGAACCTTCTGTCAAAGTCTGCATGCAAATTGTCTCCTCAGAGGGCCTCTTCACCAGTTCACCAAGATCTTGGCAAAGATATTTGTATTCATTGAGGATATGATGATTGTTGTAATAATTGAACTAATACAAGGAATGGCTCAAACATGTTAGAAGTTTGTGTATGTATGTGTGTGTGCACAAGAAAAGCCCAAAATGACTATTCCAGGTGGGTAAGTAGCTTTCCTCCATGCAATGATTTAAGGACAAAGGCTCATTCCATCTTGTGACTCTGCTGTCCTAACCACATGCCTTCCAAGGCCACCAATGCTCGCCTATGTTAGGTTTGTAGAAGAAGAAAGAACAGAGGATCAAACAGTCCATCCTCGATATGTTGCACATCACTTCCATTCTAATTTTAACACTTGAACTCAGTCATATGGCCACATATAACTGTATAGAGTCTGGTTATATGTCTGAGAAAAAGAGAAAAGAGCTATGTTAACAACTGGTCTCTACCAAAATATGACTTCCAGTCTTAGACCCCATAGGGACTCAGCAAAAAAACAGCTCTTATTCTCTGGATACAACTGTAGGCTTTTGGAAGTTGCTAGGAGATGGTGTGCTCCATTTTCCACCTAGAAAAAGCAGTGGGTTCACACAACAAAGAAATCATGGAATGGACTCTGTCTCATTCCAAAGCCATTGACTACCAGCAACATTCAAGATGGTAGATACTCGATCAGCTTGGGCCCTGAAGTAAGACGACATGTGGTAGAGTCCCTAGCCAACATTGGGCCCACAGAATGAACATGAAAAAGATATTTAATATTAGGAACGACTAATCTTCTGCTGTTTTTGTTACTGCTGCATAAACTAGCCTATTTTAATACACCCTTCCCTGGTAAATAGGACACCTCAAAATTTAAAAGTATTATTTATTTAGTAGAGCTCTTGGTTTAAAAGAAAAGAATCCTTTTAGGCAAATAAAGTATTCATAGACTTGTAGTAGAAGTTCAAATAGAGTCCATATTTATGAATTTACTCCTGAATGGGATAGTGGTCTCTCCTTCCATCTTATAGTCATCAGAGAACCCCAAAGCTTAAAATAATTCTGATGATGTTCTGATCCGAGATGTTTAAAAGGCTAAGGAAGAAAAACAAACTGGCCTCTTTAAGCACTAGACAGTAGCAGACTGAAGAAACAGAAACACACATGGCTCAAAGCAGTAAGAACCCAATTCATGGGTTCCATAAAACCCATCCATAACTGCCACACTGTAAACAGATCAATTGAGGCAGCTCTTCCAAAAGGGATGAAAGGCCCAGAGGGGATTGTGTTCAGGAAAAGAGTTACAAAAACTCACGTCCTGCCACATAACCAGGAGCGTCTCAATCAGAGACTTCTGCTCTTAGACCAGAGGCAGGCAGGTTGAAGTTTGAGTCCCATTATCATCAATGGTGGGCAGTTACTACAAAACCTAAGGGAAAGGCCCTATTAATCACTTTTAACCTTAGCATGTTTCTGCCTCTTTTTTGAGGAGGAAAGAAATGCTGTGCAATGCTGGATTTTGGAATCTCCTCTCCCTTAGTCAGAATCATGCTGTGCTGGTGAAACTGAGCCAACTTCCCCACCTCTTTTGATCCTCAGTTTTCTTTTGTATAAAATGAGCGTAATTATATCTCCTAGTGTGATTACATGGGATGAAATAGAGTTCTTTTTTGTTTATCTGTAGAAATTTTACTGTTCAAAGAAAATTTATTTTTCAAATACCTTAGAATGATATCTTCTCATTCTACCTAACATGGGCAGGAAACCGGAGATTTGTTTCTTATGACTTGGGCAAAATTTAAAGGTGACAGAAAAAGAGAGAGAAATGTGGGGGGAGAGAGACTCCTAATAGGAAAATTTTTAGTAAGCACACAGGGCTTATGGATGATATAAAACTACATGCTGTTAGTAAAATTTCCTAGGCAAATATATGCTTGCAGAGAATTGAAGCTGTGATAAAATCTGAGAAGTGCTAGGAAATTTTTATTTCTTTCAGAATTATTTCTTATTTTCTTACCTATCCACGGTATAACTTACGTTCTTTAGCTGACCCCTAAGAAGATCTGCATTTGGTTGACAGAGAAAGGAGAAGGAAGGGGTTTTTTATTGCAGAAAATCCTAGGGGAGAAGACAGTAGGAAGGAGGGGCTGGGTGAATGGGCTGAGGTGTCATCTAATCTCTGGCTGGTCTGGAGGGTGGTGAGGGAAGGAAACTGAAGGAGCTGCATGTAGAAAATCTGTGCAAAACTGGACAGCCCCATGGTTCTGTACCTGGGCTTGGGCGAGCCAGTGAAGCCCAGAGTGGAGGCAGAGGGGACCCTGCTCTGCCACATTTGTATGCACTGAATGATAAACTTGAGTAATTTCAATTACAGACACAGCATACATAAATCTCCAGGACTTTGACTACTGTGGTATAAACTGGGTAATTATGCATTCTATTTCATTAAGTCTTCCTTCCAGAAGTATTCCTTTTGAAATTAGGGTGTGGTGTTTCATAAATAGATTTTAATTTCTTAAACATCATTTATATTTATCTATAAAATAAAGTATGAGTGGATTTTGAGGGCATCCCTAGCTACCTTCAGTTTTCTCCAACCGCAGCAATTCCAACAATAGAAAGCTGCTACCACACTGTGATGTTTCCCAAAAGCCAGTCTATGTCTAGGCACGAGGCTGGCTGCCTAAGAATTACTGGAGGGCTTGTCAAACATGGAGATTTTCAAGCTGTACCTTGAGAAATTCAGATTCAACAGATTTAGAAGATCCCACAAGTGATTCTGATAAGCATTCTGGCTTGAGAACCACTGTCTCAAGCAATTATGTTGCTCACTTACAGCAACCATAGAATTGCAGGCATAGATACATAAAGAGAGTCAAATCCTGAGGACATAATTTGCAAATCCAATCTATTTCAACAAAATAAAAGGCATAAATGAGAGTTCAAGTACATGAAAGGAAGAGTTGCCCATACATAGGTATTTTGTTGACTCGATCTTGTTTCTATCCTTCTGAGGCTTGAACATAACAAAACCCAACAGTATGTAATGGTGTAAGTGTGGGCATTTGGAAATCACATGGATAATATATTCTTCTGGCAAGAAATTAGAAGCAACTTTATATAGAAGCAACTAAACTCCAAGGGTAATTTAAAGAAAAACTGTTGTACAAGTTCCTGGCTCTTTCATAATTAATCAACTGCCACATACTCTTTCAAAAATATTTACTGAGTGCCAATTATGTGCCAAATACTATTCTAAGTACTAGATATACAACAGTGAATGAGACAGACAAAATTCCCTACTCCCTGAGCTTACATTTCAGCGGAGGGAGACACACAATAAACAAGTAAAATACATAGTATATTAGGTAGTACTGAGTGATATAGAGAAAAATAAAGCAAGGAAGAACAATGGAACATTCTGAGGAGAGTGTTGCAATTTTCATTGAGGTGGTCAAAAATGGCCCATACTGAAAAGGTTACATATGAGCAAAATAAAACCTAAAGGAGGTCAGGGAGTAAGCTATTTGGGTATTTAGTGGGAGCTTGTCTAGAGTCTTTGAATAGGAAGGAGACCAGTGTGGCTAACAGGGAATATGTGAGAAGAAGAATAATAGAAGATAAAACCAGAGAGGGTAGAAGACAGATCATATAGGGCATAGTATGACATTGTGAGGACTTTGGCCTGTACTCTAAGATAGGAAGTCCTTGGAGTGTTTTGTGCAGATGTGGCATGATCCAATTTAGGTATTCACATGATTGCTTTAGCTGCTTTTTAGAGAATGGACTACATAGGAGGGAGGAGGAGGACCAATATGGAAAACACTTTGGTAAGAGATTCCAACGATTTTGGTAAAAAGTAATGATGGTTTGGACTGGGTAGTAGAAAAGGTAAAAAGTGATCAGATTCTAGATATTTTAAAAGTAGGGTTGATAAGATGTGCTGATAGAGTATACAAAAGGAGGAGACAAAGATGATTACAAGATGTCTGGCCCAACAAATTGGAAGGACTGGTGGTTAATAACTGAGATGGGAAAGAATGGAAAATAGAGTATGGTGTTTGGAAATGTCACTGAGTTCTCTATTATCATGGAAGTTAATCAAGAGTTTATTTCATTTTCTAAAAGGAATAAGGAAAATAAGTGTTAGTCATGTGTCCAGGGTTGTTGGAAAATATCTAAATAAGCAGTTATTAATAATCGTTTCTTGTGAAGAGTATAAAGAAGAGAGTTCAGAAAATTTTTTTACTTTTGTACCTCCTACATGTCTTACTATGAACATGTTTTAATTTGTAATTATGTATTAATGCTGCTCAGCAATTGAATAAAAGGAACAATTGATACTTGCAGGAACGTGGATGAATCCCCCAAAACATCATGTTAAGTGAAAGAAGTCAGACACACACAAAAAAATACACATCATTTGATTCTATTTATATGCATTTAAAGGACATAAAGCTAATTTATGGTGATATAATTTGGAATGATGGTTGATTCTGCAAAGCAGTGGTTGGGGACTAACTGGAAAGGGCAGAAAGGAATTTTAAACTGGACTTAAGTTATTTTTCTTTTTGTTGTTATAACCCAAGATTATATGCTTTTAAAATTTTTTTAAGGTTTTATTTAAATCCCAGTTTGTGGGGCGCCTGGGTGGCGCAGTCGGTTAAGCGTCCGACTTCAGCCAGGTCACGATCTCGCGGTCCGCGAGTTCGAGCCCCGCGTCGGGCTCTGGGCTGATGGCTCGGAGCCTGGAGCCTGTTTCCGATTCTGTGTCTCCCTCTCTCTCTGCCCCTCCCCGGTTCATGCTCTGTCTCTCTCTGTCCCAAAAATAAATAAACGTTGAAAAAAAAAATTAAAAAAAAAAATAAATAAATCCCAGTTTGTTAACACACAGTATAATATTAGTTTCAAGTGTATAATATAGTGATTTGGCACTTCCACACATCACCCAGTGCTCATCACAACAAGTACACTCCTTAATCCCCATCACCTATTTAATCCATCCCCCACTTGCCTCCCCTCTGGTAACCATCAGATTGTTCTCTATGGTTAAGAGTCAAATTATGGAAGCAGCCCAAGTGTCTATCGATAGATGAATGGATAAAAACAATGTGGTATATGTGTGTGTGTTGTGTATATACATAAGTGTATGTGTTTTTATGTGTGTGTGTGTGTGTGTGTGTGTGTGTGTGTGTGTATATATATATATATATCATATATTATATATAATGGAATATTATTAAGCCACAAAAAAGAATGAAATCTTCCCATTTCCAACATGGAGAGTGTTAGGGTAAGCAAACTAACAAAAAGACAAATACCATATGATTTAACTCATGTGGAATTTAAGAAAGAAAACAAATAAGCAAAGGGGGGAAAAAAAAGAGACAAACCAAGTTAATTTGCTTAATCACTGCCTTTGAAATATTGCCTGGAAGTAACTTCATGGAGTGTAAATGCTCTTCATTCCACAAATCACTACATAACGTACATCACTTCTCTTAAAATATGGTCACTACACTATTCACACACAGATAACAAAGTGTGTACTTTTGTTGCCTCCTCTTGCCCCAATGATAAAACTATGAGATTTAACAAAAATGGAAAATCCAAAGGGGATTTTTTTAAATGTATTGTTGGATTTGGTTTGCTAGTATTTTATTGAGAATTTTTGCATCCATGTTTGTTAGGGATATTAGCCTGTAGTTCTCTTTTTTAGGAGTATTTATCTGGTTTTGGTAACAGGGTAATGCTGACCTCAGAATGAACTTAGAAGTTTTCCTTCCTTTTCTATTTTTTTGGAATAGTTTGAGAAGAATAAGCATGAACTCTTCTTTACATGTTTGGTAGAATTTGCCTGTGAAGCCATCCGGCCCTGAACTTTTGTTTTGGGGGAGTTTTTTGATTTCTGATTCAATTTCCTTGCTGGTTATTTGTTCAAGTTTTCTACTTCTTGTTTCAGTTTTGGTAGTTTATATGTTTCTAGGAATTTATCCATTTCTTCTAGGTTGTCCAATTTGTTGGTGTGTATTTTTTCAAAATATTCTCTTAAAATTGTTTATATTTCTGTGGTGTTGGTTGTTATTTATCCTCTCTCATTTGTGATTTTATTTATTTGGGTCCCTTCTCTTTTCTTTTTGATGTCTGGATAGATATTTATTGATTTTGTTAATTTTTTTCAGAGACTTAGGTCCTGGTTTCATTGATCTGTTCTATTGGTTTTTTGGGGGGTTATATATTGTATTTTTGTTCTAATCTTTATTATTTCCTTCCTTCTGCTGGCTTTAGGCTTCATCTGTTGTTTCTTTCTAACTCCTATAGTGTAAAGTTAGGTTGTTTATTTGATATTTTTCTTCTTAAGGTAGGCCTGTATTGCTTTGTACTTCCCTCTTAGAACCACTTTTGCTGCATTCCAAAGGTTTTGGACCATTGTGTTTTCATTTTCATTTGTTTCCATGTATTTGTAAATTTCTTCTTTGATTTCCTGGTTGACCCATTCATTGTTTAGAGTATGATGTTTAATTTCCAAGTATTTGTGGTCTTTCCAAATTTTTTCTTGTGGTTGACTTGTAGTTTCATAACGTTGTGGTCAAAAAAAGGTGCATGGTATGATTTTAATCTTTTTGTAGTTGTTGAGGCCTGATTTGTGATCTAATAAGTGATCTATTCTGGAGAATGTTCCATGTGCACTTGAAAAAAATGTGTATTCTGCTGTTTAGGATGGAATGTTCTGAATATATCTGTTAAGTCTATCTGGTCCGGTGTGTCATTCAGAGCCATTATTTCCTTGCATATTTTCTGTTTAGATGACTTGTCCATTGATGTAAATAGGGTGTTAAAGTCTCCTACTATTATTGTATTATAGTTAATGAGTTCCTTTATGTTTGTTGTTTTATATATTTGGGTGCTCCATGGTGGGTGCATATGAATTTACAATTGTTACATCTTCTGGTTGGATTGTCCCCTTTGTTATGATATGGTGCCCTTCATCTTTGTTACACTCTTTGTTTTCAAGTCTACTTTGTCTAATAAAAGTACTGCTACTCCAGCTTTCTTTTGACACCCATTTGCATGATAAAATGTTTCTCCATTCCCTCACTTTCAATCTGTAGGTGTCCATAGGTCTCAAAAAAAAAAAAGAAAAGAAAAGAAAAAAAAGAAAAAAGTCCAAAGAGTAATTGACCAACAAAAACAAAAGTGAAACAAAGGAATGAAAAGTGGTAACATTGGAAATGAAATTCTAGTCAAATGAGAACAGTTACAGAAGAAATAGCTGACCATGGCAATGCTGACACTGCTGCCATTCAAGAAAGTCTAGATATGCTGCCTGCACAACTTAATGGAGGCAAACTTAAGGATATTAATGGGTGTTTGTGATGAAAAGGATGAAGATGTCCCAAAAGATCACAGCAAAAACTTCACATTAAAGAACTCTCAGAGATATTTCATGACATCAAAAGTGAAAAGGATAAAATGTTGGAAACTGATTCAACTTAAAAAGGAGCATGACATTTCTGTCAAGACATAGAAAACATTCTCACTTCATATTGTAAGCAGAAGGCGATCACTATTCAACTTCTCTTGACAATTTTTAAAAAAGTAAAACACTTCGCTTCTCAATGTTTCTAAAGTTTTAAATTGCAGTGCCTAAATAAATATTAGTTTTTACCATTTTTTTATTTCCCTATACATTTATAAACAACAGTAAGAGTTTTTAAGGTTTTGATAAAAACTTTGAGAGGTCTTATACCAACATAATTTTTCCCATGGATAATTAAGTTCACTTTGCATGATTTCAGTTTGCATAGTCATTTTTTGGTCCCAAACTACCATGCAAAGTGAGAACTACCTGTACTTGCATAATTTTATTTTATTTTATTTTTATGAAAATAATTTATTGTCATACTGGCTTACATACAACACCCATTGCTCATCGCAACAAGTGCCCATCAACAAATGCCGCAACGATGCCCATCACACATTTTCCCTCTCCCCCACCCCCTTCCACCCTTACTTTGTTCTCTGTACTTAATAGTCTCTTGTGGTTTGCCTCCCTCCTTCTCTGTTTTTATCTTTTTTTCCCCCTTCCCTTCCTCCGTGGTCTTCTGTTCCATTTCTCAAGATCGACATATGAGGGCAAACATAGGATATCTGTCCTTCTCTGACAGTTCCATCCACATTGCTGCAAATGTCATGATTCCATTCTTTCTCATTATACTTGCATAATTTTTAAAAAGATATACATTAAATTATATTTCTTATTTTATCAATTTTAGATAGTATCTCTTTTTTTAATTTCATTTTTTAGGAATGCATTTAATTTTACTGTGTATTACAGTTATTTAAACTATAGTTTTTTTTTTCATTCAAGCAAGTTGACACACAAGTTATACACATTAATATCAAGTGAACAGCATAGTGGTTCAACAACTCTATATCTTATGCTATGCTCACCATAAGCGTAGCTACCATCTGTCACCATACAACACTTTTATGTTACCATTGACTATATTCCCTATGTTGTACCTTTCATCCCTGTGACTTACTTATTCTTCCCACAGCTGGAAGCCAGTACCTCCCACTCCTTCTACCCACTTGGCCCATTCACCCCTGAACCCTGGCAACCATCAGTTTGTTTATTCTCTGTATTTATGGGTCTGTTTCTGCTTTTGGTTTATTTTGTTTTTTTAGATTCCACATAAGTGAAATCTTAGGGTATTTGTCTTTCCCTGTCTGACTTATTGCATTCAGCACTATACTCTCTAGGTCCTTCCATGTTGTTGCAAATGGCATGATCAAATTCTTTTTTATGGCTGAGTAATATTCCACTGTATATATAAACCACACCTCCTTTATCCATTTGTCTATTGATGGACACTTAGATTGCTTCCATATCTTGGGTATTGAAAATAATGCTGTGATAAACAGAGGGGTATATATATATCTTTTCAAATTAGTGTTTTCATTTTCTTTGAATAAATACCAAATGATGAAATACTGGACCATATGGTGCTTCTATTTTTTATTTTTTGAGTAAACTCCATACTGTCTTCCACAGTGGCTGTACTAATTTACATCCCCACCAACAATGCACAAGTGTTCCTTTTCCCCAACATCCTTGCCAATACTTGTTATTTCTAATCTTTTTAATTTTAGCCATTCTGACATGTGTGAGATAATATCTCATTGTGGTTTTGATTTGCATTTCCCTGATGATGAGTGATGTTGAGCATTGTTTTGTGTGTCTGTTGGCCATCTGTATGTTAGACAGTATCTCAATACCCCTTAGGTTGGCTGAGGAAATGAATGCTACTGCACTACACTCAACCTGTATTCCCCCTTCCTTCCCTAATTTTTTTACCATTACTTCACAATTGTAAGACTAATAAAATGGTAGTTTGAATTTTGTCTTTAATAGATTCTAAAAATTGAAATCCAATAAATAATATTTAACTTGAGTTAATTGAGTTTCTCAGCCTTGGTATTATTGAATTATTGAATCAGAAAATTCCTTGTGGGGTGCTGTTCCATGCATTATAGAATGTTTGGCATCATCGTTGGCCTTTCTCGACTAGATGCCAGTAGCACTTCCTCATTCATTGCTACTAAGATGTCTGCAGGCATTGCCAAATGCTCCCCAGGGAAAGAGGGAGTCAAAATCATCCAAGTTAAAAACTGGGCTTATAGTATGCATCTTTAATATTTCAGCCTATCTTCACATGATGTTATACAATTACACATTAGTATAAGAAACTTATGAAAGTATACTTCCCTTTTTCCCTCCCAAATTTTGTCCTATTTTTTCACACATTTTACTTTTACAAATGTTATATTCCCTCCCCTTAATTTTTTGTTTAAATTATCTGTTATTTTTAAAGAGCGTTTAAATAATACAGAAACAACATATTATCCATATAGTTACCATTTCTGATTCCTTTGTGTAGATTCAGAATTTCATCTGACAGCATCTTCTTTTGTCCTAAAAGAATTCAGCAGTTCTTATAATGCAAGTCTGCTATTGAGAAATTCTTTGAGCTTTTGTACATCTGAAAAAGTCATCATGCCATCATTTTAGAAACATATTTTGGCTAGGTAAAGAATTCTAGGTGCAGGAGAAACAGTAGCAAATAATACAATGTCCCCACCCTCATAAAACTTACATTCTAACAGAGGTGGATATAAGAAAACATGAAAGAAAAAGTACATAAAGATACCAGCTAATGATAAGAAGTATGCCAAAAATTAAAATAGGGGTGGTTAAACAAAGTAATAGAGCAGATAGATGCTTTAGATGGATTGGTCAGGAAAGGTGGCATTTGGGCTGTAATCTGAGAGGAGGGGAGTTTGCTATAGGATAAATGACCAGAGGAAGCACATTGCAGCAGAGGGAATCATGAGAATTGCTTGTTTTTTTCTTATCAGTGGGTAGATCTTGATGCAATTAACAGTGTTAACCCTTTGACCCTGCCAGATGTTTGAAAAATGGTTTCCCCTTGCATTTAATTTTCTGTATGTTGTATTTTGCCCTTTACAATTTTTGTTACTCAAATAAATACTATTTCCTTTGTGGTGACTAGTATCCTCTCTCTTTCCCTCTCACTCTTCCACACAGCAGGAGGGTATGCCTATTGAGGGATGAGACTGGGAGTAGGTATTGCACATGCTCACTCAGCTCCTGAGGGTTACTCCCTCCTTTCTTGCCTGACTTCACTTTGAGACACATGGATTTTATGACAGATCATGTGCCACAGCTGCCTGTTCTTGCTTCTTTCTCCAGCCTAAATACCCACTCCTGACATCTACAGTGGAAAATCTCCCATATTGTTTAAAGACCTTCACTCATGGATCTGAGTGACAGATGCTGCAACCAGACACTCTGGGAACAAAGAGCAGCCATTCATAACTCTGTAATTAAACATCCCGATTTCTGCTCCTGGCTCCACTATCTCTGATCTGGAACTTTTTCTAAAAATATTCACTATTTTGGAAACGTTTTTCTCTTGCTTTCATTTGTAGATTCCTGTTGACTATTGCCATAAATTTGAATTTTTTTGTTTTATGTTTTACAGTAATTTCTCAATTTCCCAGTGTGCTCTTGTGGGATTCTGTGTAGGATTTGTATAATTTCCCTGTTATTTCCTTGGCGCATTGGCAGGAAAGAGAGGTCAATGCATCTGATTAGTTACCTCAACTAGAGTTCTCATATGAGCATTAGGACAATTTTTTATTAAAGTTATACCTAGATTAATTTGGGGAGAATTGACATTTTTCAAAAAAGAGTCCTTATACTGTATAACTTGTCATTTATTAAAATTATATTTTACCCCATTTCCCCCCATGCAATTTAACTGTGTTAAAAATAAAGCTGTGTCACATTTGCATCAAAATATATCCTGAATCCAATTACTTATCAATACCTTCTCTTGCTACTATCCTACCCACAGGCTGGTTTTTTTTTTAATTTTTTTAAATTTTTTTTTTCAACGTTTATTTATTTTTGGGACAGAGAGAGACAGAGCATGAATGGGGGAGGGGCAGAGAGAGAGGGAGACACAGAATTGGAAACAGGCTCCAGGCTCCGAGCCATCAGCCCAGAGCCTGATGCGGGGCTCAAACTCACGGACCGGACCGCAAGATCGTGACCTAGCTGAAGTCGGACGCTTAACCGACTGCACCACCCAGGCGCCACCCCCCCCCCCCAGGCTGTTTTAAATTCTACCTTCACCTGGTCATTGTTGAATTATAGGAAAGTTATTGATGTTTTTGTATGGCTTATAAATAAGAATTATGCAGAGAATTAAAGTTCAAAATGCCACTTTTCTGAATTTGTAATAGTTCTAACAGTTTATTTGGTTCTTTGGGGTTTTCTAAAGAGACCATCATCCCCTGCAAATAATAAAAATTAGGCCTCTCCTTTCATTCTTAGTGATTTATTAAGGTTTTCTACCTTTAGTCAGAAGAATTGTAATCACTTAATAATGGATTAGAAAAGTATCCAGTTTATTGTTTCAAATGTATATGTATCTATTGTTATAGTCCTCATTCATAATGTACATTTTTTTTCTTAAATTGACATTGGCATGTGATTTGTCAGAATGAGGCATTCTGAATGGCCTCAATGCCTATTTTAAATAATACTCTGTCATATTAAGAAAACTTCCTGATTTTTTTTACCTTTAATATAAAATTTATGTCAAGTTTTATTAAGTTCATCTTCAGCATCTTTTAAGATGACTGTGTAATTTTTTTTTTAATCCTCAAAAAACCCTTTGAGGGAGTTCCTATCTTTACTCCCATTTTAAGAGTCAGGACACTAAGGTCCAGATAGATTAAGTAATTTCCCCATGGTCCTATAATAAGCATGCCAAAACCATAATTCCAATTCAGATCTCTCTGACACTTTCCCTTCTTGACCACAACACTGCGTAGTAGTTTTGAATATGTATGCACACATACATGCATAAAACACATACACACGTATATGTTTTTTTTTTACATTGTATCTCCATTTTGATGCAAAAGAGACTAGAGAGAGGAAGCGTTGAAGATTTAGGAAGTTGAGAGGATGGTGCCCACTTAAGAGGCTCTTGAGTGAGCAAAAAGAAATGGAACATAGAGTGATTGTTAAGTCTCTATTTGCCCCACCTCCACCAGGGGGCATGGAGTATCACTGGTGCTGCTTCCATGTTGGTAGAATTCAGATTCTTCTAAAACATCTCAATAGCAGTGTACTGGATTAAATGATGCTCCCACCCCAAACCTGTGAATGTAATATTATTTGGAAATAGGGTATTTGCAGATTTAATCAAATTAAGATAAAATCATACTGGATTTGGTGGACCCCAGTCCAATGACTGGAAAGGAAGAGGAAAGGAAGGACTTGTCCCCAGAGCATTTGGAAAGAACATGGCCCTGCTGGCACCTTGATTTCAGATGTCCGGCCTCCAGAAGTGTGAGAGAATACATTTCTGCTGTTTAAGCCACCCAGTCTGTGATTTGTTAGGACACTAATACAAGCAGGAAGTCTCCCAGAACCATCTCCCAAATACCTTCCCTGACCCCCACACACCTAGCACAGTTACACAAACCACTTTTCTTTCTAAATATGGGCAAAAGGACAAACCTCCATTTTTATTTGGGGCTTACATGTGAAGTACTATTCTTCAGCCCTCAAAAAGAGAATGAAATGGGTAAGTGGAGAGATAACTACAGTTCAATAATACTACATCTTGCTCTATACAGATTTTTCAAACCATGTGCATGTACCTGCATGAGCACACACACACACACACTATTTCGAAGTCCTTTTCTTCTTCAAAATCTGAGAATTGAAGTAATCAAGTCACGCTTATTCCAACACCTTTAAATGTCAGTTCTCAGAATAAAAATACAAGTCACCCTGTCATTTCTTTCATTTTCTGTCTTGGTTATTTGTCTTTCTTTCAAAGAAAGAGGGGTCTTTCTTAGAGGACTCTTCTTAAATGGAACTGTCTGGACCTTTGTGATTTGCATGATGGCATTTCATGTAATGAATCTGTTGTTTCAGGATGGTCTCTCCTGTTTAGTGCCCCTTTTATTTATTAATTTCTTCCATTTACATGGTTTTCCACCTTTTTTCAGGGGATATTTAGATATCCTTGAGTTTCTGGGCTTCTGTACTTGATTTTGCTCTTAGCTTCCTGTGACCTTTTTTTTTTTTTTTTTTGGTGGAACAGTATTTCTATAGTTTTTTTTTTGCAGTTCTTTTGTTTTGCAACTTGTTTCATTTTTGGCAATCATTACTTTTTTTCTTTTAAATTTTCCAACTCGTTCAAACGTCCATCAGGAGTTGATCCTTCCTCTCTAGTAGCTTCTTCAGGTGGTGTTGCAGAATTGCTTAATTGCATCAGGGCCACTGCATTTACTTAGATTTGTTCATTGTTTCCTAAGCCTACACTGAGAGGATATGGACTTTCTTTTTATTAGACTATGCTATTGTTTTTCTGTTATAATAGCCAGGAAGCTGTTTTTAATCCACCAGCTTCCAAGAAGTACCGTATTATCTTTAAACGTTTTGTGCCAGTCAAAACTCTTGCTCTTGACACCTCTTCATTAAGTTCCTTTTCACATGCCAACTGTCTCACTTGAAGTTTAGCTTTGCATAAACTTTGCCATCAATTCTTTGTTCTAAACAAATCATCCAGTGTTATGCCAATACAAACAACGTATTTACTTCTTACAACAGCTACCACAAGACTGACTCCTCTACTTTTATCTCATGTTTTGAAACTTTCCTGACTGAAGTAGCATCTTTATTCAAGAAAATTTGAAAAACAATCTTGTATACACTTTTCTATTAGCATTATTATAAACATTTCTACATGTTATTACAGAGATGTGCATAAACACACTTTTTTTGGGCTGAATAACATTCCATCAAGAGGCAGCACCACAGCTAAACACTTAATTTGCAGAGTAGGTATGTATTGTTTTGATTTGCTACACATCCTTTCCTCTTTCTTCAGGTCGTTACACTCTCTTCCCTACCTTACCTTTGGAGAACTGTCCTTCCCTTCCTTCCCTCGTATGTGGTTCTGGTGAATCAGTCTCAGTACTTTGCCTCCAACAACCCCCTGCTTCCTGTCCCAGTGACGGCGGGGGGTGGGGGTGAGGGGTGGGGAGGGGGCATATGTCTCATGCCTGGTTAATCCTAATTCCTGTGGTAGTTTGGACCCAGTCCCAAGAAGGCTCTTGTGACTCTAGTCTTTCCCAGGTTATATCACTTCAGATGCATTTGCTGCTGGAAATAGAAGACCTAACTAACAATGGCTTAAACCTTTGGAAGATTTATCATTTTACTTAAAAAGTCTAGGGACAGTGATGGTTATAGGTTTATGTGCATCCTCCCAAAAGCTATGTTCAAGTCCTAACACCCAGCACTGTGAATGTGGCCTTATTTGGAAATAGGGTCTTTACAGATGTAATCAAGTTAAGATGAGGTCATTCTGGTGGGCTTCAATCTGAGTGCTGTTTTTATAAGAAGAGGAAACCACCATGTAAAGATACACAGGGAGAAGGCCATGTGACAAAAGAGGCAGACTGGTGAGATGCAGCCACCAGCCAAAAAAAAAAAAAAAAAAAAGTAAAGATCAACAGCCATTGTCAGAAACCAGGAAGAGGCAAGGAAGGAATCCCTCCATGGGTTTTAGAGGAAGTATGGCCCTGCCCAACACCTTGATTTTGGACTTTTAGTCTCTAAAACTATGAGAGAATAAATTCCTCTTGTTTTAAGCCATCCAGTTTGTGATACTTTGTTATAATAGTCCTAGGAAACTAATACAGTGGTGCATTAAGATCCCAGGAGATAAATAAGAAATAGACAGAAAACCTGTGATTGTAAGTATAGAGACAAACTGGTCAGTGAAATTGGAAGACATGTAAGCTAGAACTCTTGTATTCAAAAAGATATTTACTAAATTCTTACTGTGTGCCAAGAACTGCAAAGTGGCAAAAGGCAGCATGACTGAAATAATGCAGTGTACAAGCTTTGTTATAACTGCTATTATTATTGTGGCTTTTAATAAATGTATATATATATAGAGAGATTTATTACATGCCCAGCCCTCTGTATGTGCTTTTAAGACATTATCTCAGTCATCTCAACAGCCCTGTGAAATAGTAGTTATCCTGATAGTCCCCATTTTGAACAATGACACAACTAAAGTTTTCAATGCATTTCATAGACCTTTGAGTTAGAGGTGCCCATGCAAAAGAATGTAGTGATAACCATCTGCATCTCAGCCTTTGGAAAAAGCCCAAATAGTTCTCCCAGTTCCAAATGCATCAAAGATTCACACCAAACTCACCTGGCTATCGTGGCACTGGACTTTTGGCTTCTGCATGACCCCATGGTATGGCATCATAGACTCTGTCAAGTCAGTCTCTGACCATGGACTCTATAGCAAATGCCCTTTGGAGGTCAGCATCAGGACCCAGCCTCCACCACTGCCAGTCAATTGGTGTTGATGAGAGTCCCTAGTTTACACTGTCATTTATAATCAAGTCTGAAACTTTCCAGTCCTTAGAGACTGTATAACCCAATGGAGGTTGTGGTCAACATTGTTTTCTATAGAAAAGCAACAATTAGGGATGCGCTTTGAGGTGGAAAATGAGTCAAGCATGTATGTTTATGCTTAAGAATTGAAGAATGGTTACCAAACTAAGGACAGGCACAGTATTATAAGAGATGTCATTTGGAACATCCCCAAAATGGGTTCCCTATTTTAACAAATGAATAAATATGGAAGACAATGCAGGGTGCCTGGGTGGCTCAGTAGTTTGAACATCTGACTCTTGATATTGGCTCAGGTCATGATATTGTGGTCTTGAGATGGAGCTCCACATCAGGCTCGGCATTGAGCATGAGACTGATTAGGATTCTCTCTCTTCCTCTGCCCTGCCCCTACTCACTGGTGCCGTGTATCTCTGTCTCTGTCTCTCTCTCTCTCTCTCTCTCTCTCTCTCTCAAAATAAATAAACATCTTAATAAAAATAAAATATTTTTAAAAATATGGGAAACAATGCATAATGGTGGCTCTGTAAAGTACTGCTTTCAAGAAACCATTTAAACAGCATTTTCACACTTGTTTGTCCTTGGATGCATTCCACCATCCTCCCCCCAATCTCCCTCCCTCCCTTCCTCTCTCTCTCAATCTCTCTCTCACACACCTATTAATGTCCTGTAGAACAGTGCATGTGGGATATCAGTTATGAAATCCTGAGTTAAATTACATTGTAAAAGTGCTCCAGAGATGCTCACATGAAAGTGACGAAGAAAAGGATAATGGCATGGAGCATTGTAGAAAGGTTTCTAACCACACAATGCAAAGTCTGGTTAAGGCTCATTGGCAGGAGATTGGGTCCTTAATGATGTCAAACAGGTGTAAACATATTCTTTTTGTTATAGAATTGTAAACAAAGGGTGCCTGGGTGGCTCAGTCGGTTGAGCGCACGACTTCAGCTCAGGTCATGATCTCATGGTCTGTGAGTTTGAGCCCTGCATCGTGCTCTGTGCTGACAGCTCAAAGCCTGGATCCTGCTTCTGATTCTGTGTCTCCCTCTCTCTCTGCTCTCCCCGTCTCATATTCTGTCTCTCTCTCTCTCTCTCTCTCTCTCTCAAAAATAAATAAATGTTAAAATTTTTTTTTAGGGGCGCCTGGGTGGCGCAGTCGGTTAAGCGTCCAACTTCAGCCAGGTCACAATCTCGCAGTCCGTGAGTTCGAGCCCCGCGTCAGGCTCTGGGCTGATGGCTCGGAGCCTGGAGCCTGTTTCCGATTCTGTGTCTCCCTCTCTCTCTGCCCCTCCCCCGTTCATGCTCTGTCTCTCTCTGTCCCAAAAATTAAAAAAAAAAAAAAAACGTTGAAAAAAAATTTTTTTAAAAGAATTGTAAACAAAAACCATCTTGCATTGAGATATTTTTTGGTAACTTCTCATCTGGAATTTTAACAAACTTTTCAAAAAATCTAAAAATTTTTGAAAAGACACCATTTATCTCTCAAAAAAAGAAATCCTAAATTAGGCATACCACCACCATCTGGTGCAGGTTTCTCACAGCCAGGAATTTCAAGTGATAAGGCATAAGCACTTTTTCCCCTTTAAAAATTAAGATGTGTTTTAATTAAAACAGTTTAGTGAAAACCACTTCACTAGGCATTTTATCAAGCACAGTACTAGGTACCAGAAATGGATGCAAAAACACAATGTCCACCCTTGAGGCACTCATAATTCTCTTGGGAAAGACAAAGTCATGGCCAGTGGATTGAGTGGGGTATTAAAGATACCCAGAAGGGATCAAACCCCACAGGAGGTTCCAGGAGATTCACTGAGCAGGTGTTAATGGAGCAGAGACTTGAAGAATGAGCAAGGTATGCCCCATAGGAGATGAGAAAAGAACATGTTCAAAGGTACAGAAGCCTGAAAGGTGACAGCAAGCTCAGAGACCAACAGCTCTGTGCAGCAGAGGCAAAGAATGGAAAGTGTACCAGGTGGGGCAGAGAGTGAGAGTGAGGATGAAGGGGTAGGTTGAGGCAGGTTTACAAAGCCTAGTGTGGGATCCAGATCCACTAGTGAGTTGGCTATCTGACTTTTATTAATATGTCATCTGTCTCATATATCATACCTCATGTATTTCATTAAAAGCACAGTATCTAGAGGCAGATTCTCAGGCTTTAATATTGACTTGTCTGATAGTGGACAAGTTACTTAACTTCTCTTTGCTTCTGTTTCTATAGAGTAGTACCAACTTAAAAAAATTAAAAAAAAATACAATAGGGGTGCCTGGGTGGCTCAGTCAGTTAAGCATCCAATTCTTGGCTTCTGCTCAGGTCATGATCTCATGGTTTGTGAGATTGGGCTATGTGCTGATAAGCACAGAACCTCCTTGGGATTCTCTCTCCCTCTCTCTCTGCCCCTCCCCTGCTAGTGCACACACTGTCTCAAAAATAAATAAATAAACTTTTAAAAATAAATTAAAAAGTACCAATTTTAAAGGGTTGCTGAAAAGATTACATGCAGTGATATGTTTGCTGGACACCAATGAACATATATATTAGTGTTTGTGATTGTTGTTGCTGTTATTTGATGATGCCATTATCTTCATTGTCTGGGGAGATACGCTAAAATAATATATGTGAAAGTGCCTAGAGAACTGAAAACCAGGATAGTTATTATTACTGTGCCAACAATGTGCTCACTGCCCGTGCAGCACCATCTCTTCGCCATACCTAGGGGGCGCCGTTCATTTAGCTCAGGGTTGAGAGCGATGTTCTAAGTGTTGACTGGAGTACTGGTCACACAGACATAATACGTATGTCAAAGCCAAAAAACTATTCACTGAAGACCTGTGCATTTAAAAATATTTTTGAAAATCACAGCTCAGAGTCAACAGCCCTCCCTGGCAGTTCAGGCTTGTTTGAGATCAAAGCGGCTCATGCCTTGAGACTGCTCATGTTTCTGCTTCAGTCCTGGCAGAGTCATTGCAGCAGAGAATGCAGACTTCAAGTGACCTTTCTCTCTCCATTTCTACCAGTTCTCTGTCTCTTCAGGTAACGAAATGAGGCAGGAAAATCCACTCTTTGCCCTCAGGTATGGAGATGTTGGGCTCAATCCATTCCTCAGAAGCTCCCCTTCTCTCACAGCTGGCTGGAGGTGCTTAGCTTGGCTGACTTGCCTTAGGACAAATTTTAAGTTCCCAGACTTTCAGAATGCTTTTTTGAAAAGCGAGTTTCTCTTATACAAAACAACACCTTAGAAAATCCAAGCGATTTATTTTTAACAGATTCTTAAAGTGCTTTAAATCACCAAAACTTGCCGGCAGGGCACGATATAAGACTCGGCCATCATTATCAATCAAGGTACTGGGTCTGCAGTGAGCAGGGTGCTGAACAAAGCTAGAGGCACAAATTAAGGATGTTTTCTGAGCTAAGCCCCTGGTGGGCAGGGGGCCTGTCTGGCTAAATTGCTTTGTGCCACACAGAAGAGAAGAAACGAGCGTTTTTTTTATATTAGTGATGGTTATGTGCTTGCTGTGGGCCTACAGAAGGAAGCAAAGGCCAGAGCTGTCTGGGGTGTTTGACAGAAGATTTTCTGGGGCGGGGGGGTGGGGGGAACACAAGACCTAAATCCTCAGGCAGGTTGAAATCTCCTGGCAAAGGAATCATGGAAAAAAGACTAGAATTGCCTGTGAGCTCCAAATGCCTTACAGAACTCACATTGATTTGTTTATAATTCTTGAAAGACATGCCATCAACTACTAACAGTTCCAGAAAAACTGGGGAACAAGTGTCTGTTTCAGAGGGGTATGCATCAGCAACTTCCTCCCCCAAAGCCCTGAGGAGCCCTGCCGTCCCTCTGCTCACCTTCCCAAGCCCCTTTCATCCAGGCTGCATTTTCCTGACCATGCTCGAGTGTGTCTGAAGAGAGATCACCAAGCAAACCAGCTGTATAGGTCTTCCTTTCTCCTTCTTTTTCCTCTCTCCCTCTTCCCTTCTCCCTCCCTCTATCCTCTCTCCCTCTCCTCTTCTCTCTCTCTAAACCTTTTACACTGCAGTTGAACAAGCCCCTGGATAAAGACTTTATCCAAAAACCCCCTCTTTAAAGTTATTTCAAATTTCTCTGCAAGGCTTTCAGAAATCTGTTTGTTTGAGGGCAGAATTAGATGTGACCGGCGTTTTATTGTGACATAAAACCATATTTCTTCCCTGGAAGATTAAAAAATAAAATCGGTTAATAAGAAAAGCTGTCAGCAACAGAAAATGGCTGACATAATCCGTTTATCCTCCGAGCAATAAAGATATTGGTCCTTGGGAGTCTATCCTCTCTCTCATGTTATTTCGCCCAAAACATTATCTTCCCAGCATTCTGATGGATTAAGAAGTCATATGGGAGATAGCAGGGAAATGACAGATACAAAAAAATATATAATATCCTTTCATTTCCCCTCCTCCCTCCACACTCACTCATATTCCCCCTCTCTTTTTCTCCCTCCCCCTACCCAAAACACACACACACACACACACACACTTTATTTTCTCTCTTTTCCCTCTTCGTGACACCCTCCCATTTTTCTCACCCTTTGGAAAAGAAATAGATCTTCTTTTACTCACAACTCCAATACTCTGATAATCCTAATAGGGGTGATGATGCAAAGTGGCACCAAAGTCGGTGCCTGCTGTGTGTGTGTGTGTGTGTGTGTGTGTGTGCACGCACACACACACACATCTACACAGACACAGATCACCATATAGAGATGGACCCTTGATAAGGCTGTTGAACACCTAGAGAGAAAGAGAGTTAAGTGTATCTAGCCATACTAGATTTTTAATCTAGGATTTCTGACAATAGCATAAATTTCAGGAACAAGGCTGAAGGCAGCGTAAGCTAAAGGAAACAATACATGGAGCTCTGGAGAAGCTATGATTAAAATACCGTTTGGATGTTAGGGGATTAATAAAACCACTTAAAAAAAAGAAAAAAGCACAGTGTAGCCAAACTTGGTGTTCCTCTTTTCTCAATTAATGGTACCAGTCAACCATGTTTTCTTATAGGCATGGAGACTGTTAAGGGGAAAAGATTCTTGAGATCACCCATCAGAACCCTACCCTCAGGATACTTTTAAACTGCTTTACACATAATCCCTGGAACCCCTTCCTGGTACTTTAAGGACGGATAAGGGGAATGCAAATAGAAACTAAGCAACATCTCTAAAATGTGTTCTTCTGTTTGGAATGTTCTGCTCTTTTCTGTCTGGGTCTCACCGTTCCCTTCTCTAACATAATGCTTCTCTCAAGATGTTTCATTTGAACTAGCTAGTGTTGGGACTAGCACTTTGGTCACTTCTAGGAATTTTGTTCAAACAGTTAAATATTGAGAGTCTTACTGACAGAGCCCTAGTTGCGTTTCATGGGAATCTGACCACGTGAGTTTACTGCTGACGTGTGTGCTCTCTTAGGTATGATCGCGGGAAGCTGTAGAAGGAATCTTAAATACCAGTAGGAGGTGGTGAGCCCAAAAAGTGGTGGCAGAATGGAGGATGTCTGGAAATGATTTTCAGTGTGTCCATAAAAGTGGACAATTATGTATGCATATATGTACATATATGCATATATTTCAATATCTAAAGATCATCTAAAATATACCACTCAATTATTTTTTAAGTTTACCAGTGCATCCTCACCTAAGTTACCAGAAATGAAAAATAATACAATTTTCCACTTTCCTAGTCGCTATTATCAAGTATGTCTGTGACTACACTATCTTCACCTGGTATAGGGATGAGACTGGAACAGATTAAGGGCAAGAGAAAAGGTGAGATGAGGGAGGAGGAGGATATGGTTTGGGGATTTGACTCCATAAATTTAACTTGACAGTTTGCAAATGATAGAATAGAAATACCATCAGGGTTCCAAGGAGAAAATAATTTTGATTTCTTTCAATTCATATACTTCTGTCTACTCACATCTTTCTGCAGCAAATGTCTTTTGGGATTATAACTTTCTATACATTTTGAAAGCCAGTTGCTATTGAAGGCTTTAATTGCATTGTACATGATGCACTCCTGTAAAAACTGATGTTACCCACTCAAAACAAACATACACATTTTATTATGGCAAAACCTCTTTATTTATTTTTTTTTTTAATTTTTTTTTTTCAACGTTTATTTATTTTTGGGACAGAGAGAGACAGAGCATGAACGGGGGAGGGGCAGAGAGAGAGGGAGACACAGAATCAGAAACAAGCTCCAGGCTCTGAGCCATCAGCCCAGAGCCCGACGCGGGGCTCGAACTCACGGACCGCGAGATCGTGACCTGGCTGAAGTCGGACGCTTAACCGACTGCGCCACCCAGGCGCCCCAAAAACCTCTTTATTTAAATGGCTATAAAACCAGATGTTGAGCAAATATCTACAGCAATTAAAAACAGGGAATAAATTCACAAACCACATTTACTAAAGCTAAATGTCTCACTGAAAAAGAGGCTGTTTCTCAATTAAAGGCCTTTAGTAAATAAAAGCTGCTTGAATTTTAAGTGTTTGGATCCTGTAGCATGAAGCTGAGCTCCTCAAATATTTCCATGTGATAGTAGTAATGATTAAAACAGAAATTCTGAATTAAATTAATTCCTAGTTTAACAATTGGCCATGCCTAAAACACAATTCATTTATTACTTCATTGAGTATGTTATTGTCATTGTGTTAAACCAGGCATCATAAATCATTCTAATGCAAGGTTTAATATGGCCATAAGCCACTGCTAGGAATTGACTAGGAATTAGCTTGGAGTTGATTACAATCCCTAGATTATACACTTTGCCTAACATTTGTTCATTCTTCTTTCAACAAACATTTACCGAGTGTTCACTGTGCACCAGGTGGTATGCCAGGCGCTGGGGATCTGTAGACAAACAAGACTAGGTCACTGCCCTCTGGAATTCCACAGTCTGGCAGGGGAGTTATACTGAAGATAAGCAGCAACATCTTGATGTTGTGGGTATTCTTACAGAGGAGGTGGAGGGCCGGGGGCACACTGGTCATCCCCCAGAGGCAGAGGCACCAGCATAGCCTGGGTGTAATGCCATGGCAGCTCCTTCTTCACACACCACTGACTTGCTCAGGTGCCCAATACCATCCTGACTCTGGGAGACAGATGCCAGTGTCTCATGCCCACAGTCCTCCCAGGACTTTGCTGCAGGGGAGTTTATGGGAGTCATGGTGGTGAACCCATACTGTACCTCTGTTGTGGGTTACCTGTCATTTATCTAATCTAGTGGCCCTGAAATAATCACAAACTGTAAAATGGAATGAGTTAAACATAAATAAGGTTTTCTTCAAAAACACTTTAAAATTTGAAGACTTACCAGATTATCTTTATTACAAAAATTACAAAAGTCAAGAGATTTCTAATACATTGTCTCCCTCATAGCACTGATAACACTGTTTGGAAATTCTAAATGACCTGCCTGTTTCTCCCATGACATTGTGAGATCCTTGAGAACTGGGATGATTCATCATGAGTGGTCTATAAATGTCTGTCAAATCCAATCAAATGGAAATATTTTCCAGTTAATAGAAAGTATGAGTCATCATTGCTAAAAATTACTCAGTTTGTCAATAACAAAGAGTTACATTTTTCTTATCCTAGCAAGATTTCTAGACAGTTGGTCTATGTAAGTCTTGACCTGGTCATGGAATAGGTTGTTCTATTTAATGAAGGAATTTGTTTTTACAGATGATAACCCAAAATACTTTATTTGGGTTACAAATTTAGAAAGACATCTTAAAATACAACATAATTCTCTTTACACTAAAACTAAATGGACAGGATTAAATAGTTGATGATTCAGGAAGCAGGTCATCACGAAGATAAAGTATCACTTACTTACAGAGTGCAAATGCTAGTTAACAGCATTCTTTCAGTGAGTTATTACTAGAGTAAGAGACTCTTTTAAAAAGAAACCCCAGAGTGCCTCAGGTCCACCTGTACTCTTCTGGGAGCTGGTTGGCAAGTTCTTTTCTTATGGAATTTCCTGGTTGTATGAATTTGATTGAGCATACCTAGAGGTGTAGGGTATGTGTTTGTTTGTGTGATTTAAATTACTTTGTCTGGAAACCTTACTAAGCACTCATTTAGTCCTTGCAACAATGCTGTAAGCTAGGTACTATTATTATAGCTAATTTACAAATAAACTGTGACTTAGAGTTTACTTGCCCAAAGTATAAAACTAAGACTTCACAAAGCCAGAGGTGGAATACCTATCTGCCTGATTTCAATGTTCTTACTCTTAATTACTATTCTGTTACCGCCTCCACTGAGCTGATTTAAAGAAATACTAGGTAGGGGTGCCTGGGTGGCGCAGTCGGTTAAGCGTCCGACTTCAGCCAGGTCACGATCTCGCGGTCCGGGAGTTCGAGCCCCGCGTCGGGCTCTGGGCTGATGGCTTGGAGCCTGGAGCCTGTTTCTGATTCTGTGTCTCCCTCTCTCTCTGCCCCTCCCCCGTTCATGCTCTGTCTCTCTCTGTCCCAAAAATAAAATAAAAACGTTGAAAAAAAATTAAAAAAAAAAAGAAATACTAGGTAAACCATGTACAATTTAATAACTTCTTCCTGATTAATAAAACTTGAGAGCAAAATGTAAATGAAATCTTCAGTCTTCTCTCTGTGGTTTGGCCTCAGTTTTTCCTCACCTGGATCCTTCAGTATTGTTGTCATCCACTTTCCTTGCTAACCTGCCAGTATTCTTTTTACTCCCTTGATGTGTATAAGTCTAAAGTCAGGCAAAGGTCAGTCCTTACCATTTAGTCAGTCACTAAGGACCTGCCACAGGCTTAGCTCCATGGTAGGTGGCATTGGAAATAAATAGAGGAGTTTTTAGAAAAAAATCTAAGTGAAGTACAGTTCTAGAAAAACTCCAAATCATGGATAGAGAGCTAAAATGAAAAAACAGGGAACTAGACTGGATTCTAACCTTGAGGCCTGGCTTTATGTACATGCCTTCTCTTTTCTTCCCCTTCATTCATTCTTCCCCAAAATGAACAATGAATAGCTAGAAAAGGTCTACATTCTGCAAGGTAAGCTCTTGAATATTCCCTTCTGCATCATTTGCCTTCTAACAAAACTGTTGAATATCTCATATAGAAACAGTCTGTTGTATATAGATTTAAGTATTTAAAGAAAAAAATTCCAGGTTGGGAAGAGATGTGTAGGTAATGTAAAAGTCATCTCCTGATTGAGAAGAATAAAAGTTCTTCCTGCTGCTACACATATATCCATAAATATCCCAAATAAAAAAAAAACCTCTTTTTCTGATTGAGAGGGACCACTTGGAGCATAGAAAAGCTTCTTGCAGAGAAAGTAGTTCCCTCATGTGCAAAGCAGGTACAGGAAATATAAATCCCTCAGATTAGTTTAAGAAGCCTAAAGATAAGGCTTCTTTATAACAGCAATTAGAGACCAACACATGGCCTCTAATTAATGTCAGCACATTAATGCTGACAGGGAAGAAAGTTGTCAACCTAAGACGACTTTGGACAAGTTTTTGATACCTAATATGTATATGAGAGGAAGAAAGAGATACTTTTTAAGTAGAACAAAAAATCTACAACTGGATGAATAAATTAGGATACTTTCAGTTGAAAATTGAGAAAAACTGTTATATATCTTTCTTTAAATCTTGCTCTGAATGGCATCTTCTTTAAATTTTGTGTGCAAAACCATTAATCAGAAATGGGTGAATAATTAGGAAAATTTTTCTTTTATTTATAACTTATATAATAGTATAGTATCTATTTGCAACATATAGACAATATCTTTTGTATGAGAGAACTCTTACAAACTAGAAAATCTCTGTAGAAATATGGAGTAAGGATAAAAAATAGGCAATTCACAAGAGAAAAATCCAAATGGCCAAAAAAGATAGGCATATAACAGAATATTAAAGTTGAATGAGTGAAAAAGTAGGTACCAAGGATCATCAGATTCCAAAACAATGCTAGTCATTCTGAATATTATAAAATCTATTCTGCCAGTTCATATGATCACCCACTTCCAGGCTGTAAAAAAAAAAAAAAAAAGAACCTTAAAAGTCTGGTTGGAAAAAGTTGTTACTGTACTGTGCCTCCTATCCCCACCCCCACCTCCCACCTCCTTTTTTCCAGTCTTTTCCCTCACCTCCAACCATTTGGGAGGGCCTTTGAAGGAATCTCTCAGAAAGCATTACATATGATCCCCTAAGTCTGCAGTAACATAAGGACTGGATTTATGTTGTCTGAGAAGACTAGAGGTGGAGAGCTGTGTCCAGAGCTCACAGAGTGAAAAGACTTATATCAGGAACTAGTTTCTTCTAGTAATGGTGGCGTATGTCTATGTGTTAAATAAATACAAGAGAAGCAGGAGGTATTTTTGTAAAAGATCCATCCAAGTAGGTATCTTGCCAGAAACTGGACAACCTCAACACAAAGATGTTCTGGATACAGAGGGAGCTGGAGTACATAAGAGGCCAGATAATGATGTGGCACTGTCCATATGAAAGGAGTGCAGCAGTGCATCTCTGAGGACACCAAAGAATTAGTACTCAGGTCATGTCCGACTTCTCTAGAGTTGTGTGGAAAGTGAGCTTAGAGAGACTACTTTTTCACTTCTTCAAAAGAGTTTTTTTTAAAGCTTCTCTTTTTACTAAAAACTCTACTTTTAATTAATCCATTAATTTGTGTAAGTTGGGAAACCAACCACTCCCTTCCCCTTATTGAAGACTTCCAGCCTAGAACAATTCCAAAATGGGGGAGATGAAGTTTTAAAGTAGAAAGGAGTATAGAGTTATGTATGACACTGGGCTGGATATTTTGATTTGTTCTATGAAACTGTTATTGGAACAAGAAGTGACAGAAGGACTATCTGAAAAGTTATACAATCTACTAGGGGAGTCTTCCAAGGTTCCTAGAAGAATGTGTCTGAAGTGGTTTCAATGGACAGTAGAGAAATGAATAAAATTGCTTTTACTTTACCCTATTGGAGCTATTTGCTCAATAAACTGGTTGCACAGATAAAATTTTTCAACTTTGGAAGGAAGGAAAGAATAGAGAGAGGGAAAAAGAGAAGGAAGGAAAAAAGGGAGGAAATGAGTGGAAGAAGGAAAGGATGGAGGGAAGGAAAGAGAGGAGGAAAAATATATGCTGAGAGAAACAACCAGATATCCATTTTCATGTACCAATTTGGCAAAGATGTTTTATAATAACCAGAGAGGGTGCAGTTGACAAGAACTAACCATTCCTATGTACTATTGGCAGGAGAGTTAATACAACTTTCTGGAGAGCTTTTTGGAAATATGTATCAAAAGCTTTTTAGAAACCTACTCTTTGATATAGATATAACTCTAGTACTAGGAATTTATTACAAGAAAATAATTGTGAATATGCACAAAGGTTTTACTATGGAGATATTCAGTGTGGTGTGCTATATAGTAATAAAAAATAGAATAGCAGGATAATGATCAATAAACTATATAATCCTACATAAATAATATATATACCACTGGAAATATATTTTAATTTTGAAAAGCACCTTATGGGAATGTCTACAGTATATAGGTAACATGTACATGTATACATGTATACATATATATATATACACCTATATAAACATGTATATACGCACATATGTATAATATATATATTTGATCTACATCAAAATATTAAAGTGGCTAAATTTTGGATTAAATTATGGATGGTTTTTATTTTATTCCTTTTGCTTAATTTTCTATGGCAAGCATGCATTACATTTATAAGAAAAGCAAATATTATGAGGACATAGGGAGAAGGTGGCCATCCTTAAGCCAGGAAGAGTTTCCTTAGCAGAAAATGAATTTCATGGCAACTTGATTTTGGCCTTCCCAGCTTCCAGATATGTGAGTCACAAATTTCTGTTGTTTACACTATTGTTGTAACAGCCCAAGCTAATACATCATGCTTAATGGTGACAAGATTAACTGTGATTGAAAGTCAGTAGCGCACTGGGGACCTGAGAAAGAGAAAGTAAAGTCTAAGATTATCCAGTGAAGATGTTAAGGGTGATTCCAGGAGAAGGAAGAAGGCAAAGTTAGCCACTGCTGAATTCATGGAGGGATGTGGGTATGGCTTTTAAGTGTGGTTTAAAAAAAAAAAAAAGACAGTGTCTTTCTATACTACTCTTTGCTTCCTTCTACCATGTCCATCTTCCATTGTTACCCTTTTTGGTCCAATTGTTTCAACTCAGAGTGATTTCTAAAACCAGACAGAAGAACTGGCACTGGTAGAAAATTCACTCTCCATTCCAAAACTAGAATGATATAAAAACATTTTAAGCTAGAGGTTCATTCACTTAACTTTCAAAATTTTAAGCTTGACATTACCAAATGTAAGAGAATATGGATCTATAGTATCTCTTTACATATTGTATGTGTGAGTATAATTTCATGCAGTCACCTTGGAAAACATTTTGGCATTGCCTCCTAAAGTTGAGCATTCATATACCCTATGACCCAGTGATTCTCTTCCTAAACACAGTATAGGAGAAGGTTTTGCAGATTTACCCAGAAGAATTTCATAGCAACACTGTTCACAGTAGCAGAAACTTGTAAGTAATTTACATGCCACCAGTGAGAGAGTGGATGAATAAATAATAATATATACTTAAAATGTAGTATTATACAGTAGTCCAAACAAATGAACTACAGTAACCCAAAATGATTAAGGTGGATATTACCAGTATAACAGAAAATGAAAAGGTAGGTGCCAAAAAAGTGTGCAAATGATATTCTTTTCATAAAGTTAAAAATAATTAAAATAAAAAATACTGTATATATATAGATCCATTGAAACTATGTTAAAAAAGCAAGGGAATGATGAAGACAGGATTCAGGAATATATTTACCTCAGGTGAGTGGAAGCAAGGAGATGAGTTGGTGAGGGAGACTCTACTATTAGATACAGTTTGCTATCAAATGTTTAGCTTTTGAGGGGTTGTGGGTTAGTAGGAAGGGGAGGAGAGAGGAAAGAAAAAAGGAAGGAAAGAAAGGAGGGAGAAATGGAAAGAGAGGGAGGCTGGAAATACACATGTACACAGGCACACATGCACACACACACACATACGCACACACACACACACACACACACACAAACACACATGTGGGTTAGGGAGGGAAGTGTGTTGTGAACCAGGGACTATGATTAATGAAATTCTGTGCATCTGAGGTTTTAAAACAAGAAATAAGTAGTTATGTTCAAAAATAACAGGAAAATCTTTGTAGACCCACAACTAAATAAATGTAACAAAAACTTCTCAAAATTAAGAAAACACTTGCAGACCAAAATAATGAGCAAACTCTTAGCAAGTAAGTGGCCACAGAAATGGCACACCCGTCACAAACAGAGGCTCTGATAGACCCACACACCCACCAGAAGTTTCCAGCTAGAGATTTCCAGCAGCAGCTGCCTACCTACCCACAGCCAGTGGAAGGAGTACTGTATATGGACCAGGGTCCAGTACTGATTTATCCACACAGGACCAGGGCTCCAGCTCTAACATAAGACATAGTTCTGAGCCATGATTTCCAGGTCCCCTGAGTCATTTTCTAGTAGTTTTAATGCCACTGTATACTGTGAATCTCCAAGAGAGGGTCATAGAGAGTAGTTTTCCTCAAACTTATCTGACTACAGAACTCTTGTGGGACTAGTATTTATTGGAACATGTTGGTTAATGCTGTCTTGTGTTGTTAGCCCATCAGAGGAGTTTTGGGAATGTGACTGGTTGTGAAGAAAAAGAGGGGTGAATCTGACGTGTGGTGTTCACCACTTTATCCTCGGTGCTTGGCATGTAAGAGGTCTTTAGTAAATATACATTGAATGAATTAATATAAAATGCGTGATAAAAGGGAAGAGCTCAAGGGCTGAGAGAGAGAGAGAGAGAGAGAGAGAGAGAGAGAGAGAGAGAAGAAAGAGATCCATGGTATATGAACTGAAATTAACCAGGAAATGTAGTTTGAATCTAGGCTCCACCATAGGCTAGATATATAATCTTGAGAAAATTTCTCAACCTTCTCATCTGTAAAATGGGGTTTGCTTACATTGCTGGGATATTGGGTAGCATACATTTAATAAAGTATATAAAGCACAATTCCTAGAACATTGGGGGTGCCCAATGAAATTTATATTAAATTATTTCTGTTTGTTCAAAGTTTTGGTCTGTTGGAGAAGGAAGAATAGCATTGGCTAGAAAGTCATCTGCAAAATAAAGAGAAAGCCAGTGTTTTAGAGCCAGGAAGGAAGACTTTAGCAGCAGTTACTACCTGTAGATGCTCTGAAGAACTGGAAGCACTACATTTGTGGTACATGAGGATATTTTATATCTCTACTTAAGGGGTGCCCAGGTGGCTCAGTTGGTTAAGTGTCTGACTTTGGCTCAGGTCATGATCTTGCGGTTTGTGAGTTCAAGCCCCACATTGGGCTCTGTGCTGTCAGTTCAGAGCCTGGAGCTTGCTTTTGATTCTGTGTCTCCCTCTCTCTCTGCCCCTCCCCCACTCATGCTCTGTCTTTCAAAAAAATGAATAAAAGTTAAAAAAATTAAAAATTATATGTCTACTTAAAAGCTCAGCTAGGTTCTGTTCACTGTGATTTGAAAGTTATATTCTGGTACAAAGATGAGATTCTTTGGTAACCTTAACTCTCTTATCAGAGAATAGTTTCATGCCTCATCTTTTGAATGTAGGTAGTTGCCAAAGAAAAAGGAAGGTGAAAAATGATGAGCAAACACCCAGCATGTACATTCCTGATATAACATAAATTGGGATGCTTAGGAAAACAGCGTTGGTGGTGTGTCTGGAGCAGCACAAGATATTGTGCCTGGCTGTGCATTCTTCAACATCTTTTTTAGCAGCAAGGGTTTGTAATGACCTTTTAGACCCACCCTCACTCCAAGCCCGCAGTGTATGAATATCCTGAAGCAGGAAGCCCTACAGAAGGCTTTCCTCTACACCAGCTGGCTTGCTGAGGGAGCTCCTTAGCTGTGACCCGTCCTTGGGCCTACCTTGTGGGCATTGTTGCCTGGAGTCTTGTATGCTGCTGTGTTGCCCTATCAGTGATGCTCTGCCTCCTCTATCATCATGTTCACTTGACTTGTAAGTCACTTATCAGAGAGCTGCTTAGGGAATTTTGGTTCATCCTTAATTGGAAATAAATCAGTATTAGTGGATAAGATAGCAGAATGAATTTAGGGCTGTAGGGGGTGTGGCTTTGAAGTACCAAGAAGGATTTTCTCATGTACAAACATGGAATCATCAGTGGCTTTTTCTTCCCCAGACCTGGAGGAGTCACACAATGAGAAGATCTAAGAGATGGAAAGGGGGAAAGCCCCACTGATATTGTCTAAGCCCTGGATCCCACTGAGTTAGGGAGAAATGTATCTGTTGCATGAAACTTAAAAGGTCTAAAGTAGTAAGAGTCTAGACATTTTTCTTATATGTACATATATCAAATATGTAAAATAAACATGTACATACACATACAGGAATGATACTGTATTACTGAGTTTTTGTTTCTCATTTAGCTTGCAGATATTTCTAAGTCAAAGTATACAGCTCTACTTCATTCTTTTTAAAGACCATATAATATTTCATAATAGGTGTAATAGTTAATTTTATATGTCAAATTTACTGGGTCATAAGGTGTCCAGATATTTGGTCAAATATTATTCTGACTGTGTCTGTAAGGGTATTTCTGGGTAAGGTTAACATCTGAATCAGTAGACTGAGTAAAGAAGATTGCCCTCTTCAATGTAGATGGGCCTTATCCAATCAGTTGGAGCCTGAAGAGAATAAAATGGCAGACTAAGAGAGAATTCCTTTCACCTGACTGCCTTCAAGCAGGGACATTGTTTGTTTGTTTGTTTGTTTACTGCATTTCTGAATCTTAAGCCTGCAAGCTTCCAGACTGGAACTACACCCCTAGATCTCCTGGTTCTCCAGCTTGCTAACTACAGATCTGGGGACTTGTCAGCCTCTTTAATCACATGAGTCAACTCCTTATAATAGATCTATATATAAATGTTATATGTAAAGAGATTTATATTGGCTTTCCCTCTGGAGAATTCTGATTAGTTCACTATGGATGAGCTATCACTTCTTTGACCATTCCCAATTATAGGTAATTTATATTGTTTTTAATTTGCCTATTTTAAATAATGCTAAATCTGTGTTGCTGGAATGGGTTTGTTTCTGTAGGAGGGATTCCATGAGCACAATTGCTGGAACAAAGTATAAATCTTATAAATTTTAACTTTTGATTTATATTTCAGATTTCCATTCCAAAAAGGCTTTCCTAGCTTTTATTCTCACCAACAATAAATCACAGTGGCTATTTGTCAATACCCACATGCACACTTGATATTTCAAATATTTTTAATTTGAAAATCCAGAAACTAAAAATTACTTTATTTTTTTAGTCAATATTTATTTATATTTACTTACATTTCATTTTCTACTGATCTTCACTCCTAATGCCATGTGTTTCCATACAGAATCATTCATATTCAGTCTGATGAACTCCCTGTAGTGTTTCTTAAAGTACAGTTTTGATGATTTTTTTTTAATTCCAGTACAATTAACATACAGTGTAATATTAGTTTTAGGTGTACAATGTAGTCAGTCAACACTCCAATACATCACCCAATGCTCATCACAAGTGCACTCCTAATCCCCATCACCTATTTCACCCATCCCCTCATCCACCTCTGCTCTGGTAACCATCAATTTGTTTTCTATAGTTAAGAGTCTGTTTCTTGGTTTCTCTCTCTCTCTCTCTCTCTCTCTCTCTCTCTCTCTGTCTCTCTCTCTCATTTTTCCTTTGCTCATTTGTTTCGTTCTTAAATTTCCCATGTGAGTGAAATCATATGGTATTTGTCTTTCTCTGACTTATTTTGCTTAGCATTATACTCTTTAGCTCTACCAACGTCAAATAGCAAGATTTCATACAAGTGGCAAGACTTCATTCTTTATTATGGCTGAATAATATTACACTGTATTACACACCACCTCTTCTTTATCCAGTTCATCTATCAATGGACACTTGAGCTGCTTCCATAATTTGGCTATTATAAATAACAAAGCTATAGACATAGGGGTGCATGTATCCCTTTGATTTAGTGTTTTTGTATTTTAGGAGTCAATACCCCATAGTGCAAGTACTGGATTATAAAGTAGTTCAATTTTTAACTTTTTTGAGGAACCCCCACCCTGTTTTCCACAGCAATTTCATGAGTTTGCATTCCCACCAACAGAACAAGAGGGTTCTTTTTTCTCCACATCCTCACCAACACTTGTTGTTTCTTGTGTTTTTTATTTTAGCCGTTCCAACAAGTATGAAGTGATATCTCATTGTACTTCTGATTTGCACTTTCCGGATGATGAGTGATGTTGACCATCTTTTCATGTGTCTGTGGGACATCTGGGTGTCTTTGGACATCTGTTCATGTCTTCTGCCCATTTTTTAATTGGATTATTTGCTTTAGGCTGTTGAGTTGTATAAGTTCTTTATATATTTTGGATACTAGCCCTTTCTCAGATAAGTTATTTGCAAATATCTTCTATTCATTAGGTTGCCTTTTAGTTTGACTGTTTCCTTCATTATGCAGAAGTTTTTATTTTTATGTAGTCCCAATAGTTTATTTTTGCTTTTATTTTTCTTGCCTCAGGTGACATATCTAGAAAAATGTTGCCACAGCCAATGTCAGAAACATTACTCCTTGTGTTCTTTTCTAAGATTTTAATGGTTACAGGTGTAATATTCAGGTGTTTAATACATTTGAATCTATTTTTGTGTATGGTGTAAGAAAGTGGTCCAGTTTCATTCTTTTGCATGTTGCTATCCAGTTTTCCCAACACCATTATTTGAAGAGACTATCTTTATCCCATTGCATATTCTTGCCTCCTCTGTCACAGATTAATTGACCATGTAATCATGGGTTTATTTCTGGATTTTCTATTCTGTTCTGTTGATCTATATGTCTATTTTTGTCCCTATACCATACTGCTTTGATTGCTATAGATCTGTAATATAACTTAAGTCTGAAATTATGCTACCTTCAGCTTTGCTTTTCTTTTTCAAGACTGCTTTGGTTATTCGGGTCTTTTGTGGTCCCATATAAATTTTGGGATGGTTTGTTCTAGTTCTGTGAAAAATGCTGTTGGTATTTTGATAGGGATTGCATTAAATCTGTAGATTGCTTTGGGTAGTATAGACGTTTTAACAATATTTATTCTTCCAATCCATGAGCATGGAATGCTTTTCCATTTCTTTGTGTCATTTTCAATTCCTTTCATTAATGTTTTATAGTTTTAACAATATATGTCCTTCAGCTCTTTGCTTAGATTTATTCCTAGGTTTTTATTATTTTTGATGCAATTGTAAATGTGATTCTTTTCTTAATCTTTCTGATACTTCATTATTAGTGTATACAAGTACAATGGATTTCTGTATATTTATTTTGTATCCTGTGACCTCACCAAATTCATTTATCAGCTCTAGTAATTTTTGGATAGAGTCTTTAGGGTTATCTCTAAGTATCATCTGCAAATAGTAAAAGTTTTATTTCTTTCTTACCAATTTGATGCCTTTTATATCTTTTTGTTTTCTTATTGCTGTGGCTAGCACTGTTAGTACTCTGTTGAATAAGTGATGAGAGTGAGCATCCTTGTCTTGTTCCTGACCTTAGGGGAAAGCTCCCAGTTTTTTCCCATTGAGTATGATGTTAGCTATGGGTGTTTCATATATGGCCTTTATTATGTTGAGGTATGTTCCCTCTCAGCTTATTTTGTTGAGGGTTTTTATCATGAATCCATGTTGTACTTTGTCAAATGCTCATTCTGTATCTATTGATATGATCATATGGTTTTTATCCTTTCTTTTACTGATGTGATATATCACGTTAAATGATTTGCAAATATTGAACCACCCTTATATCCTGGGATAAATTCCCCTTACTGTGATGAGTGACTTTTTAAATGTATTGTTGAATTTGGTTTGCTAGTATTTTGTTTAGTATTTTTGCATCTATATTCATCAGAAATATTGGCTTGTAGCTGTGTGTGTGTGTGTGTGTGTGTTGTCCTTATCTGCTTTTGGTATCAGGGTAACATTGGCCTCACAGAATGAATTTGGAAGCTTCCTTCCTCTTCTATTTTTGAAATAGTTTGAGAAGAATAGGTATTAACTCTTCTTCTAATGTTTGGTAGAATTTGTCTGTGAAGCTGTCTGGTCCTGGACTTTTGTGTTGTGGGAGTTTTTTTATCACTGATCAATTTCATTCAATTGGTATATTCAGATTTTCTTTCTTCCTGCTACTCTTTGGTCTTTGATATGTTTCTAGGAATTTATTCATTTCTTCTAAGTTGTCTAATTTGTTGGCAGATAGTTTTTCATAATATCTGCTTATAATCCTTTGTATTTCTGTAATATTGGTTTTTATATCTCCTCCTTCATTTGCGATTTTATTTGTCTCCTCTCTCTCTCTCTGATTAGTCTGGCTAGATGTTTATCCATTTTGTTGATCTTTTCTATTGTTTTTTTAGTTTCTATGTCATTTATTTTGCTCTAATATTCATTATTTCCTTCCTTATGCTGGTTTTGGATTTTGGTTCTTGTCCTTTTTTCTAGCTTATTTAGGTGTTACATGAGGTTGTTTATTTGACATTTGTCTTGCTTCATGATGCAGGCCTGTACTGCTACAAATTCCCTCTTAGAACCACTTTTGCTGCATCCCTAAGGTTTTGAACTGCTGTGTTTTCATTTTCATTTGTTTCCATGTAGTTTTTGATTTCTTCTTAATTTCTCAGTTGAGTCATTCATTGTTTAGTAGCCTGTTACTTAACCTCCATGTATTAGTGCTTCTTCCAGATTTTTTCTTGTGGTTGATTTCTAGTTTCATAGTGTTGTGGCCAGAAAGTCATAGGTAGGGCAGTACCAGGGTTGGCTAATTCAGTGGTTCAACAATATCAACAAAAGCTTTCGTTCTTTTGCCGCTTCCCCATTTTCACCATGTTATATTGGTCTATAGGTAAGCTTCCCTTAAAGGCACAAGTCAGCGGTCACGCTTACAGCCATCACATCCAGATACAACATCCAGCTGACAAGGAGTTTTCTTCCTCCTCAAGAACTGAGGAAGCCTTTCTCAGAATTCTTCCCCTCATGTCTAATTTGCCAGAATTTGGTCACAAGCAATTTGTAATGAAGGGAATGGGATTAAATTATTGATGATTTAGGGATAAATTAGGACTTAACTCTGAAACAGGTGAAGGAGGAATCCACATGCAGTAAAATCAGCAATCAGCTAACATGTCACTATTAAGATTTCCTGCATTAAATAAAACATGGTTTTGGTTTTGGTTTTTTTAAAAAAGAAGTTTGGTTCTCTCTCATATAAAGGATAGTCAGAGGCAGGCACTTCAGTACTGGTGCAGGGACTCTGTTCATTAGAGATTCAGGCTCTTTCTGTGTTCCTATTCTATTGTCCTTGGTTCTAACTTCTATCCTCAAAGTTGCCCCATGGTCTAGAAGGACTGCCTGAGCTCTAGTCCTCATGTTCATGTTGTACTCCAGAAGAAAGGGGAGGGAGAAGGAGAAAATGATGCCGTTTCCAATTGTTAATGTTTATTTTTGAGAGAGAGCGAGCATGAGCAGGGAAGGGACAGAGAAAGAGGAAGACACAGAATCTGAAGCAGGCTCCAGGCTCTGAGCTGTCAGCACAGAACCCAATGGCGGGGCTCAGACTCACAAACCGTAAGATCATGACATGAGCTGAAGTCAGATGCTCAACCGACTGAGCCACCCAGGCACCCCGTCCATGTCTCCATCTCTCTTACTGTCCTCCTGCCTTTTTATCTTTGGTTGTTCAGATGTCGTTCAGTCCTCAGTACTTCTTCAGGAGGAACTGTTCTATTAATATGTGTGATTTGTTCTGTGTAGGAGATGAGTTAAAGGTCTTCCTACATCACCATCTTGGACCAGAACTCCTTCGGGTTTCTTTTCCTTTGTTATTTGTTAATAAATGTTTCCATATCTATGTATTAACCATTTTGTCCTCTTTATAGTGTGTCCTTCCTTTATTATAGAGGGTGAGAAGCTAAAAACTGCATTTCTTAAACTCCTCTGCAACTTGAATACCAGGAGTGATTTACATTCTGCCACTTAGAATGCCATTATAGAAGATTTGGAAACTGGGCTATCTAGTCATTACATTTATGAATATCAATAAATAGGCACAGGCATTAAAGCCAGTTTCCTTCACTATAGGTCACAACTGAGATGGTGAATTCCTGGAGTTGATTTCCCACTTTCTTGAGTGTGGTAGAGGTAGGAGTTTCCCTGGAGGACCAATTGTTGGTCCTGTTCTAGGAGAAAAACCTTAGACCACACCTATCCAGCCCTTTTATTGATTTTGGAAGCAACTCATTCTCTACATTAAATCCTTCCCTGCTTAAAATAACTAGCATGGTCTCCTTTTCTACAATGGAACCCTGTGCTATACAATTCAGAGATTATAAAAAATGTTTTCCTATATTTTTGAAACCTTAAGTTTTTGCTTTTGATATGTATTTCTTTAGTCCAAGTAGAATCAATTGTGATTATTGTGTGAGGGAGTAATCTAACTTTAGAAATATAATCACCTGTCCCAACACCATTTATTAAGCAGTCTATCCTTTCTCCACTATTTTTAAGTGACATATTAATCATATACAAACTTCTCTTATAAAAATGATCTGATAAATTGAAGGAGTATTATTGTATTAGAATAAAAATTGCAGTAGTATATAGTAAATGTGTATGATTGCATTTCGATAAAAAGCCTTTCAGAAAGGAGAAACATTTTTTTGGACCAAGTTGCTTTCAATCACTCTGTGTAGTTGTCCTGGTATCAAGATACAGTTGACTGACAGAAATAAGATAAAGAAGGAGAAGACCATGTGATGTCATATACTTCCAAACACAGAAGACTAAGCCAAAGGAATATACTATCTAGGGAAAATGTCTACTCTTAGGTACCCTGACTAGAGACACCCTCCTTCATTTTAATTATAATATCACTAAAAATTTTATTTTATTTTATTTTTAATTTTTTTTTCAACGTTTATTTATTTTTGGGACAGAGAGAGACAGAGCATGAACGGGGGAAGGGCAGAGAGAGAGGGAGACACAGAATCGGAAACAGGCTCCAGGCTCTGAGCCATCAGCCCAGAGCCTGACGCGGGGCTCGAACTCACGGACCGCAAGATTGTGACCTGGCTGAAGTCGGACGCTTAACTGACTGCACCACCCAGGCGCCCCTAAAAATTTTTAAAAATACTAATGAAGGACAAATTTCCATGTAGTTGTCACTTTTCCCTTGGGGAAAGGACTCAACACATTTGGGTTGGACAGTAAATAAAGAAGTAATTTACAAGTAGATGGACTTGGGTAGTTTTTTAACATCTGCGATACTATACATACATTCTCTTTTCCCTCTGACTTGGTCAGGATTTTCAAATTCACATGATGCCACATCTATTCCCTCTACCAGCATATCCTCAAAAATGACTCACTCTCCCTATAGTCTGTGTGCTCTGGCCAGGGATTGTAGCAGTTGTAGCCTGCTTGAATTACTGTCTATTTTTTCCTGCTGAAAAGGGGGATTAAGTTCAATCCAAGGCTTTTGAAAAGGGTAGAAAAGGCTGCTAATTACAGTGTTCCTTGGTTTGTTATTGTATTCTTTTATAACTTTTCTATTTTAGTACCAACACCAAAGGATTTAAATTACTTATGACATTATAAGATGTGTTAATATCTTGTAGGCAAAACTCCTTCATTGTTCTAATTAAAATTCTTTTCTTGGTTCCTTCATGTACATTTTCTCTGCTAAGTAAACTTCAGAATCATACTTTCAAGTTTCATAAAGTATCATTTAGGCTTTTGATTGACATTTATTTGCATTTACAAATTAAATTTCTGGTGAATTTCCATCCTTACAATTTTAAGTCTTTCCTTTCAAATCAGGGTGTATCTCTATTTAGCATTTCCTTTAATTTTTTCAAGGAAGTTGTATTTTCTTTTATATGGATCTTATACATTTCTCATTAGGTCTATTGCTAAGTATTTTTTTTCTACTTTGAGTGTCAATTTTTGCATTACATTTTCTATGTGGTTATTGTTAATCTATAATAAGACTGCAGGGGTCTTTTTAACTAAGTGCCATGCCCAATGTGGAGCCTGAACCAGAACCTTGAGATCAAGAGTAACATGCTCTACCAACTGAGCCAGTCAGGTACCCCAAAGTTGCTACATTTTATATGTTGATTTTGTATGTGGATGCCTTACTAAACTATTCTAATAGTTCTGATAATTTTTCTGTTGTTTTCTTGGACTTTTTTAGGTGTACAATCATTCTATTTCCAAATGACAGTTTTATCTCTTCTTTTTAAATAATTGTACCCATTTTTCATGTCTTATTGCCTTATCTAATACCTCTAGAATCATGTTGAAAGATAGCAGTAATAATCATGTCTTCTCTTGTTCTTACCTTAAAGAGAATGCCTTTAAATCTTTACCATTGAGTATACTTTCTATAGATATCTGTTAGCTATACCATAACAAATTTTTAAAATTCTATTTAATACTATTGCCACTTTGGTGAGTAGTACAGTGATTTATCTTCATTTTTCTTTAATAAGAAATATGTGCTGAATTTTTGTCCAACATCTGATGTCTACTGGAATGATCATATGGCTTTTGATTTCTTTTTTTAAGTTATTTTTTAAATGTTTGTTTATTTTGAGAGAGAAAGAGAGAGGGCATGAGTGGGAGAGGGGCAGAGAGAGAATAAGAAAGAGACTCCCAAGAAGGCTGCATGTTGTCAGCACAGAACTGACATGGGACTCAATCTCATGAACCGCAAGAACATGACCTGAGCTGAAATCAAAACAGTTGGGATGCTTAACCTACTGAGCCACCCAGGTGCCCCAACTTTAATTTCTTAATGAAATGTTTATTAAAATTTCATAAAGAAAACTCAGACTTACATTTCTAGAACAAATCTACCTGCCCACAACTGATCACTTTGCAGAGTGACTGGTTTGGTTTGGATTTATGGATGTAGGGTTCTCTTAAATTTCTGTTAGAACACAGCATCAGGGACCTGTGTGATTATAACAACAATTTTAACATCTGTGTCATCAGAGTTCTAGAAGGAGAGGGGAAAGAGGGCCAAGTTAAAAAAAATACTTGAAAAAATAATGACTGAAAACTTCCCAAATTTGTCAAGGGATATAAACCTACAGATTCAAGAAGGTGAATGAACTCCCAACACAATAAATCCCAAAACATCTACACCAAGACATATCACAATTAAATTTCTGAAACAAAGTTTTGAAAGCATCCAGAAAGACACATTACCTAAAGTGAGGTAACACTTAGAATGACTATTTCTCATCAAAAATCATTAAAGTCAGAGGGAAGTAGCATAATACTTTTAAAGTGTTGTGGGGAGGGGAAACCCTGCCAACCCAGAATCCTATAACCAGTGAAAATACCTTGAAGAATGAAGGAAAAATCAAGACATTCTCAAAGGAAGGAAAACTAAAAGACTATCGTAAAGGAATGGTTAAACAAAATTCTCTAAACAGAAAGGAAATAATAAAATAAGGAACCTTGGGAGATCAGAAGGAAAGTAAGAACATGATAAGCAAAAATATGGATAAGTGCAATAGGCCTTCCTTCTGCTCTTGAGCTTTCTAAATCATGTTTGAGTGTTGAAGCAAAAATTTTAACACTGACTGATGTAGTTCTAAATGTATTTAGAGGAAATATTTTAGACAATTATTTAATAACAGGGCATGGTAATGGGATGTAAAGTGAAATCACATTATTATATTTCACTTGAACTGGTGAAATGACACCACCAGTAGACTGTGAGGAGACAGACAGAGATAGAGATCAAATCCAATATGCAGAAAAAACAGTAAATAAGGCTACACAGATATATTCAAGAATACTATCAATAAAGCAAAATGGAATTGCTTTTTTAAAAATGTTGAACTAGGGGCGCCTGGGTGGCGCAGTCGGTTAAGCGTCCGACTTCAGCCAGGTCACGATCTTGCGGTCCATGAGTTCGAGCCCCGCGTCGGGCTCTGGGCTGATGGCTCGGAGCCTGGAGCCTGTTTCCGATTCTGTGTCTCCCTCTCTCTCTGCCCCTCCCCCGTTCATGCTCTGTCTCTCTCTGTCCCAAAAATAAATAAACGTTGAAAAAAAATTTTTTTTAAATGTTGAACTAATCCATGGAATGCAGGGAAAAGAAAACAGAAAAGCAAAAACAGAACACAAAACAAAAAGTAAAACTGCAGAACTTAATCCCTAAGTTATCAATAATAACATTATATGTAAATGGTATTAATACATCAACTAAAAGAGATTGTCAGCATGGATTTAAAAACATAATCCAGCAATATACATCTGTAAGAAACTAAATACAGATATCATAATATAGGTAGGTTGAGAGTGAAAGGATATACAAAGATATATCATGGAAACAATAATGCAAGAAAAACAAGAGTATATAAATAAAATTGCCAGAGATAGAAAGAGACACAATTATTTAAAAAAGTCATTCATCTGAAATCTTGCCCTTTCCAACACATGGATGGAACTAGAGTTTATTATGCTTAGTGAAATAAAGACAAATACATGATTTCAGTCATATGTAAAATTCAAGAAACACAGCAGATTAACATAGGGGAAGAGAAAGAAAAATAAGATAAAAACAGAGGCAAACCATGAGATTCTTACAGAGAACAAACTAAGGGTTGCTGAGGAGGAGAGGTAGGTGATAGGAATTAAGGGTGATAGGCATTAAGGAGGGCAGTTGTTGGGATGAGCACTGGGTATTATCTATAAGTGATAAATCACTGGGTTCTAATCCTGAAACCAATACTACACTGTATGTTAACTAAATTAAATTTAAATTGTTAATTAATTAATTAATCATTCACCAAGAAAACAGCAATCCAAAATCTTTATGCACCAGACAGAGCTGAGATAATGAGGCAAAACTTGACATAAATAAAAGGAGAAATAGATGAATCCATAATTATATCTAGGGATTTCTAAAACCCTCTCTCACCTATTGATAGAACATCTATACAGAAAATAAGCAAGAATAAAAAAGAACTCAATAACATCATCAACCAACAGGACCTAATTGAGATTTATAGAACATTTCACTCAACAAGAGCAGAATACACATTTTTTCAAGTTCCTCCAGAACATAAACCAAGATATACCATATCCTGGGCCAAAATACAAATCTCAATAGATTTAAAAGAATTGGAACCATACAGAGGGTGTTCTCGAACACATGTAATTAAGTTTGAAGTCAAAAACAGAAAGATCTGTCTGAAGTCAAAAACAGTAAAATCTCCAAATACTTGGGAACTAAATAACATACTCCTAAATAATCTGTGGATCAGAGAAGACATCTCAAGAGAAATACAAAACCATACTGAACTGAATAAAAATGAAATAAGACATATCAATAGTTGTGATATGCAGTAAGAACAGTGCTGAGAGGAAAACTTATAGCACTAATTGCATACACTAGAAAATAAGACAAGTCTCAAATCAATAATCTAGTTCTCACCTAAAGTAATTAAAAGAAAAGAAAAAGCAAATTAAGCCAAAAGGAGAAGGAAAGAAATAATATCTATAAGAGCAGAAATCAATGAAACTGAAAACAGAAAAAGTAATAGAAAAATCAATGAAATAAAAGCCTAGTTCTTTGAAAAGATTAATAAAATTCATAAACTTTAGCAAGACTGTCAAAGGAAAAAAATAGATGATACAAATCACTAACATCAGCAATGAAATAGGGATGTCACCCTAGACTCTGCCAACACCAAAGGATAATAAGGGAATACTATCAACAACTTATACCCATAAATTTGACAATTTAGATCAAATAGACCAATTCTTCAAACATTAAAAACTACTATATAGAAACATAGATATAAATATATTTAGATATATATAAAGCAGAAAATTCACATACCATACAAACACCCAGTGGCTTTTAGTATATTCATAGACTTGTACATTCATTGTCAAAATCAATTTTTGTACATTATATTCCCAACCTACCCACCCCCCACGCTCACCTTAGTCATCACCTCACAATCTCCCAATCCCACCTAGCCCTAGGAAACCACTAATCTACTTTCTGTATCTATAGATTTGCCTATTGTAGACATTACATATAAATGAAATCACATAATATGTGGTCCTTTGTGACTGTCTTCTTTCACTTAGCATAATGTTTTCAGGGTTTATTAGTATTTCATTTCCTTTTATTAGTGAATAATACTTAATTCACACATGAGTTATGGACACTTGGGTTTTTTCTACTTTGGAGATATTAATAATTCTGCTATAAACATTCCCGCACAAGTTTTGTGTAGACATATGCTTTCATTTCTTTTGGTTATATACTTGGGAGTAGAATTGCCAGATCAAATGGTAGTTCTGTATTTAACTATTTGAGGAATTGCCAAACTGTTTTCCAAAGCACCATTTTACATTCTCACCAACAGTGTATGAAGGTTCTAATTTCTCCACCACTTGTTATTTATTATAGCCATCCTAGTGTTTAGAGAGTGAAATTAGCCATTCTATAATGGCTAAATTATGTTAAGCATTTGTCATGGATTTATTTGTATATCTTATTTGGAGAACTATCTATTCAGTTACTTTGCCTCTTTTTAATTTGGCTATTTGCTTTTTTTAAACAAAATAATTTATTGTCAAATTGGCTAACATACAGTGTGTACTGTGTGCTCTTGGTTTTGGGGATAGATTCCTGTGATTCATTGCTTACATACAATACCCAGTGCTCATCCAAACAAGTGCCCTCCTCAATGCCCATCACCCATTTTCCCCTCTACCCCCCCCCAATCAACCATTAGTTTGCTATTTGCTTTTTAAATGTCAAGTTGTAATACTTATTTATAGATTCTGGATACAAGAATCTTCTCAGATGTATGATTTGCATGTATTTTTTCCTATTTTGTGGGTTATTTTTTCATTTGCTTGATAGTCTTTTGAAAAACAAGTTTTCAGTTTTGATGAAGTCCAATTAATCTATTTTTATTAGGTTGCTTGTGCTTTTGGTGTCATGTCTAAGAAAGCATTGCCTAATCCAAGGTCACAAATATTTATGGTTTCTCCTAGGAGTTGTATAGTTTTAGCTCTTACGTTTAGGACTTTGATCTATTTTTAGTTAATTTTTGTATGTGGTATGAGGCAGTGGTCTAACTTTATTCCTTTGCATGTGTATATCTAGGTGCCCAAGCAACATTTGTTCAAAGACTCTTTTCTTACTGAATTGTCTCAGCACTCTTGTTGAAAATCAGTTGACCAACTGATTTGTGGTGGTTGTTTGTTTTTTTTTTCAGACTTTCAATCCTTCCATTTAGCTTTATGTTTATTCTTATGCCAGTACCACATTGTCTTGATTATCTACTACAGCTTTGCAGTAAGTTTTGAAACCAGAAGTATGAGTCTTCCAATTTTATTTTTTCAATATTTTGGGCTGGTATGGGTCCCTTGAATTTCCATGTGATTTTTATAATCAGCTTATTTCTGCAAAGAAGTTAGCTGGGATTTTGATAGAGACTGTATTGAATCTGTACATCATTGGGGATCATTAGCATCTTAACAATATTAAATCTTCTGATCCATAAACTGATTTATTTAGGTCATCTTTAATTTCTTGTAATAACATATTGTTGTTTTCAGAGTACAAGCTTTGTACTTCTTTTGTTAAATTTATTCCTAAGTATTTTATTCTTTTTAATGCTATTTCAAATGGAATTATTTTTGGTTTGCTCATTACTAATGTACAGAAATACAGTTGATTTATGTATATTGATCTTGTATTCTGCAACCTTACTGAACTTATTTATTAGTTATGGCAGTTTTTTGAGAATACTCTAAGGTTTTCTATATACAAGATGGTGTTATCTGCAAATGCAGATGTTTCTTCCTTTACAATATGGATGCTGTTTGTTTCTTTTTCTTCAGCTAAAACCTCCAGTACAATATACCTCTTATCTGTTGGGAGAAGTATCCTTCTATTCCTCATTTATTGGGTTTTTTTTTAATCATTAAGAGGTAGAGAATCTTTTCAAATGTTTATTCTGCATCTACTGTGATGAGCATGTGCTTTTTGTTTTTTGTTCTATTTATATAGTGTAAGACATTAATTGATTTTCAGATGTTAAACCAATTTTGTATTTCTGGAATAAATCCTACTTGGTTATGGGGTACAATCCCTTTTTACCTACTTCTAAATTAACTTGCTAGCATTTTGTTAAAGATACATTGATGTGTTGATGTGTAGTTTTCTTGTTGTTGTTGTTTTGGTTTCATTGTTGTATTAGAGCTACACTGACTTCATAGAATGAATCTTTTCTATTCTTTGGAAAGGTTATTAAAATTTGATACTAGTTCTTTAAATGTTTGGTATAATTCCTTCATGAAACCATCTGGTCTGGGATTTTCTTTGTTTAAGGCTTTTTTTTTTCTAATTTTTTTTTATATTTATTTATTTTTGAGAGACCGAGCACAAGTGGGGAGGTGCAGAGAGAGAGGGAGACACAGAATCTGAAGCAGGCCCCAGGCTCTGAGCTGTCAGCACAGAGCTTGACATGGGGCTCAAACTCACAAACTGTGAGATCATGACCTAAGCCAAAATCCGATGCTTAACTGACTGAGCCACCCAGGTGCTCCTTCTTTGTGGTAGTCTATTGATTACTAATTCAATATTTTGTTATAGGTTTATTGAGATTTTTTATTTCTTCCTGAATTAGTTTCAGTAGTTTCTGTCTTTCTAGGAATTTGTCCATATCATCTAAGTAATTTGTCTAATTTTTGTTAGTTCATAGTATTCTTATTCTTTTTATTTCTATAAGGTCACGTATATCCCCTTTTTTATTCTTGATTTTGGTGATTTGAGACTTATTTTTGAAAAAGGTTTTTTCCACCTTGGTTAGTTTGGCTAAAATTTTGTCAATTTTCTTGATTTCTTCAAAGTCACTGAAGTCACTAGTGGCTTCACTAGTTTTGTTTATTTCTATTCCATTAATTTCTCCTCTAATCTTCATTATTTCTTTCCTTCTGCCTGCTTTGGGCTTACTTTTTTCTTCTTCCTGTGTCTTAAGGTGTAAAGTTAAATTGCTGATTTCAGATCTTTTTTAATGTAGCATATAATTTTAATTATAGTTTCATTTTTATTCATGTATTATTTAGAAATATACTTGCCTCATAAGTAGTAAAAGTAGACATTCTTAGGACAACCATGGATTTTCTGGTTACATTTTTTAAAAACAATTTAATGTATATTTGTGAGAGAGAGAGCATGAGCAGGGGAGGGGTAAAGAGAGAGGGGGACAGAGGATCTGAAACAGGATCTGTGCTGAAAGCAGACAGCCCAATGTGGGGCTGGAACTTACAAACCAGGAGATCATGACCTGAGCTAAAGTCAGACACTTAACTGATTGAGCCACCCAAGTGCCCCTAGTTACATTTTTATTATTAATTTTAATTCCACTGTCATCAGAAAACAAATTCTGTATGATTTCAATCCTTTGAAATTTGTTGAGGCTTGCTTTATGGCCCAGCACATTGTCAATTTTTACAAATATTCCATGAGCAATTTAAAAGAATATCTATCCCATGCATAGATGGTGGGTACAACATGCTCGTACATATTCATATTTTCTATAACTTCACTGACTTTTGGGTTTTTTTAAGTCAGTCATTTGAAAATACGTCATAATTACCCATTGTGATCATGGACTTATCCATTTCTTATAGCTCTGCAAATTTTTGCATATTTTAATTCCACAAAGTAAGTCTATTTAAATTTAAATTTTTGATATATTCATTATGAGTTAAACACTTCATTATAAAGGGATCTTCTTTATCTCCAGTAGTAATTTCTTAAAGTCTGTTTTGTCTGGTATTACTATATCAGCCTTTTTTCAATTGATGTTTTCTTTTATCTTCAACTTTTACCCTTACATTTTACATGTGTATCTTATAAATGTAAAAGAGATGAATTTTAGTTTTTATTCAGTATAAAAATCTTTTTATGCAAGATTTAGTCTGTTTGACTTTAATGTAAGTACTATTTGTGTTGGATTTACCAAACCTATTCTATTCCCTTTTCTCTCCTTTTCTGCCTTTAGAAAGAAATGAGTGCTGGGCATTGAGGAGGGCACTTGTTGGGATGAGCACTGAGTGTTGTATGTAAGCAATGAATCACAGGAATCTACCCCCAAAACCAAGAGCACGTTGTATATACACTGTATGTTAGCCAACTTGACAATAAGTAGTATTTTTTAAATTTTTTTTATAATGCCTACTTATTTTTGAGAGAGACAGTGAAAGCTAGGGAGGAGGAGGAGAGAGACAGACAGACAGACAGACAGACAGACAGAATCTGAAACAGGCTCCAGGCTCTGAGCTGTCAGCACACAGCCTAATGCGGGGCTCAAACCCACGAATGGGAGATCATGACCTGAGCCGAAGTTGAATGCTTAACTGACTAAGCCACCCAAGAGCCCCAATATTATTTTTTAATATAAATTAAAAAATAAAAAGTAGATTCTCAGTGTTTTTACGATTACTTTTCTCACTATTGTCTTGGAAATCATGTATCACTATACTGTTCTAATGATAACACTAAAAATTACCACATATATCCTTAATTTATAATTATCTAATATTAATTGGTATCCTCTTTACCTAAGCAGTCCAGACAAGGTCATTAGAACAATCTTTTGCTACATTTATCTGCCCTCCCTGAATTTTAAACCATTGATGTCATGCATTTTAATGTTCTATATACCTTTAAACCTAATAACACGTTATGATTGTTTTCTTCAGTCAGTGTTCATTTGTATTCTCCTACACCATTTTCTTTTTTTTTTTCTTAATTATTTAAATTCAAATTAGTTAACATATATTGTAGTCTTGGCTTCAGGAGTAAAACACAGTGATTGATCTCCTAGATATGCCACCCAGTGCTCATCCCAACAAGTTCCCTCCTTAATGCCCATCACCTGTTTAACCCATCCCCCCACCCCTCCAGCAACCCTCAGTTCTCTGTATTTAAGAGTCTCTTATGGTTTGCCTCCCTCTCTCTTTTTATCTTATTTTTCATTCCTTTACCCTATGTTCATCTGTTGTATTTCTCAAATTCCACATGAGTGAAATTATATGATCTTTCTCTAACTTATTTCACTCAGCATAATACCCTCTAGTTTCATTCCTGTTGTTACAAATGGCAAAATTCCATTCTTTTTCATCACTGAGTAGTATTCCATTGTGTATATATATATATACCATATCATCTTTATTCATCATTTGATGGACATTTGGGCTCTTTCCATAATTTGGCTATTGTTGATAGTGCTGCTATAAATATTGGGGTTCATGTGCTCCTTTGAGTCATCAGTTTTGTATCCTTTGGATAAATACCTAGTAATGCAATTGCTTGCTCATAGGGTAGTTCTATTTTTAATTTTTTGAGGAACTTCTCTACTGTTCTCCAGAGTAGCTGCACCAGTTTGCATTCCCACTAACAGTGCAAAAGTGTGCCCTTTTTCAACATCTCTTGTTGCCTGAGTTGTTAATTTTAGCCATTCTGATTGGTGTGAGGTGGTATCTCATTGTGGTTTTGATTTGCATTTGCCTGATGATGAGTGATGTTGAGCACTTTTTCATGTGTCTGCTAGCCATTTGGATGTCTTCTTTGGAAAAGTGTCTATTCATGTATTCTGCCCATTTCTTCACTGGATTACTTGTTTTTAGGGTGTTGAGTTTGATGAGTTCTTTATAGATTTGGATACTGACCCTTTAGCTGATATGCCATTTGTAAATATCTTTTCCCATTCTTTCAGTTGTCTTTTAGTTTTGTTGATTGTTTCCTTCGCTCTGCAGAAGATTTGTATTTTGATGAGGTCCCAATAGTTCATTTTTGCTTTTCTTTCCCTTGCCTCCAGAGACATGTCATGTAAGAAATTGCTGTTGCCTACGTCAAAGAGGTTGATGCCTGTTTTCTCTTGTAGGATTTTGATGGTTTCTGTCTCGCATTTAGGTCTTTCATTCATTTTGAATTCATTTTTGTGTATGGTGTAAGTTTCATTCTTCTGCATGTCACTGTCTAGTTCTCCCAGCACCGTTTGCTGAAGAGACTGTCTTTTATCCATTAGATACTCTTTCCTGCTTTGTCATAGTTGGCCATATATTTGTGGGTCTGTTCTATTCTATTCCATTGAACTGTGGGTTCTCTATTCTATTCCACTGAACTATGTGTCTGTTTTTTGCCAATACTATACTGTCTTGATGAATACAACTTTGTAATGCAGCTTAAAGTCCATAATTGTGATGCCTCCAGCTTTTTTTTTTTCAACATTACTTTGGCTATTCACGGTCTTTTCTGGTTCCATACAAAGTTTAGGTTGTTCTAGCTCTGTGAAGAATGCTGGTGTTGATAGGGATTGCACTAAATGTGTAGACTGCTTTGGGTAATATCAACATTTTAACAATATTCATTCTTCTAATCCATAAGCATGGAATGTTTTTCCATTTCTTTGTGTCTTCTTCAATTTCTATCATAAGGTTTCTATCATTTTCAGCATACAGATTTTTACTTCTTTGGTTAGGTTTATTCCTAGTTATCTTATGGTTTTGGTGCAACTGTAAGTGGGATAGATTCCTTGATATCTCTTTCTGTTGATTCTGGTGTATAGAAATGCAACCAATTTCTGTACGTGGATTTTATATCCTGCGAATTTGCTGAATTCATGTATTAGCTCTAGCAGTATTTTGGTGGAGTCGGGTTTTCCATGTAGAGTGTCATTTCATTTGTAAAGAGTGAAAGCTTGACCTCTTCCTTGCCAATTTGGATGCCTTTTATTTCTTTTTGTTGGCTTATTGCTGAGACTAGGACTTCTAGTACTATGTCGAATGACAGTGGCGAGAGCAGACATCCCTGTCGTATTCCTGACCTTAGGGGGAAATTCTCAGTTTTTCCCCAGTGAGGATGATATTAGCTGTGGGTCTCTCATATATGGCTTTTAGGATGTTAAAGTATGTTCTTTCAATCGTTACTTTGAAGGTTTTTATGAAGGATGCTGTATTTTGTCAAATTCTTTTTCTGTATCTATTGAAAGGATCATATGGTTCTTACCCTTTCTTTTATTAATGTTATGTATCACATTGACTGATTTGCAAATATTGAATCAGCCCTGCAGCTCAGGAATGTATTGTTGAATTTTGTTGAGAATTTTTGCATCCCTGGTCATCAGGGATATTGCCCTGCAATTCTTTTTAGTGGAGTCTTTGGTTTTGGAATCAAGGTAGTGCTGGCTTCATAGAATGAGTTTGGGAGCTTTCCTTCCATTTCTTTCTTTTTTTTTAACAGTTTGAAGAGAATATTAATAACTCTTCTTTAAATGTCTGGTAGAATTCCCCTGGGAAGCCATCTGGCCCAGGACTCTTATCACCTACAGCATTTTCATTATACTTCATTTATCTCTGTGTTCCTATCCAGGATCATTTTCTTTCTGCCTGAAGAGCATCTTCACTGCTGGGTCTCCTTGTGACAGATTCTCCATTTTTGTTTGTGTGAAAATGTCTTTCTTCTCACTCTTGAAAGATATTCTTGCTAGATATAGAATTATACATTAGCATTTCTTTCCCATTTTGAATACTATTTCAAGGTCTTCTCATTTCAGTTGCTTTTATTAATGGGTAGCTGTCAGTCTAATGTTTCTTTCTCAAAGAAAAAAACCACTATTTTCCCCTCAATAGCTTATGTATTTTTATTTTGGTTTTTAGTGGTTTTACTATGTGCCTATGTATGGATTTCTCTTTATTCCAGTTCAGGGTTTGCCGGGTATCTTAAATCTGTGGCTCAGTGTCATTCACCAATTTTTGGCTAGCTCTCCTCCATTATTTTTTATGACCTGTCTTTCTAAGACTCCAATTATACATATGTCAGAATCCTTCCCTATATGGTTTCCCCTATAATCATTTATATTTCCTATATTTTTGTCCCTCCAAGTTTCACTGGTGTTGATTTCTTCTGACCTATCTTCCAGTACACTGACTCTCTCTTACAGATGCATAGTCTGATATTAAATATGTCCAAGGAGTTAAGTTTTTTGAGTTCTATAAATTTCATATGGTATAGGTTTTAATTCTTTGTAGAAAAAAAAATCCTAGTCTTGTTTTGTCTCCTTGGGCCTACTAAACAGTTACTTTTTTTTTTTGTAAGCCACAAGCTTTGGCTATGTTTATTTATCTTTTTTTAATATGAAATTTATTGTCAAATTGGTTTCCCTATAACACCCACTGCTCATCCCAACAGATGCCCTCTTCAATACCCCTCACCCACCTTCCCCTCCCTCCCACCCCCCCATCAACCCTCAGTTTGTCCTCAGTTTTTAAGAGTCTCTTATGTTTTGGCTCCCTCCCTCTCTAACCTTTTTTTTTTCCCTTCCCCTAACCCATGGTCTTATTAAGTTCTCAGGATCCACATAGGAGTGAAAACATATGGTATCTGTATTTCATTCTCCATAACATCTCTAGTTCCATCCACATTGTTACAAAAGGCCATATTTCATTCTTTCTCATTGCCATGTAGTATTCCATTATGTATATAAACCACAATTTCTTTATCCATTCATCAGTTGATGGACATTTAGGCTGTTTCCATAATTTGGCTATTGTTGAAAGTGCTGCTATAAACATTGGGGTACAAGTGCCCCTATGCATCAGCACTCCTGTATCCCTTGGGTAAATTCCTAGCAGTGCAATTTCTGGGTCTTCAAGTAGTTCTATTGTTAATTTTTGAGGAACCTCCACACTGTTTTCCAGAGCGGCTGCACCAGTTTGCATTCCCAACAACAGTCCAAGAGGGTTCCCATTTCTCCACATCCTCGCCAGCATCTATAGTTTCCTAATTTGTTCATTCGAGGCACTTTGATTGGTGTGAGGTGGTATCTCAGTGTGGTTTTGATTTGTATTTCCCTGATGAGGAGTGACGTTGAGCATCTTTTCATGTGCCTGTTGGCCATCCGGATGTCTTCTTTAAAGAAGTGTCTATTCATGTTTTCTGCCCATTTCTTCACTGGATTATTTGTTTTTCAGGTGTGGAGTTTGATGAGTTCTTTATAGATTTTGGATACTAGCCCTTTGTCCGATATGTCATTTGCAAATATATTTTCCCATCCCATCGGTTGCCTTTTAGTTTTGTTGATTGTTTCCTTTGCAGTGCAGAAGCTTTTTATCTTCATGAGATCCCAATAGTTCATTTTTGCTTTTAATTCCCTTGCCTTTGGAGATGTGTCAAGTAAGAAATTGCTGCGGCTGAGGTCAGAGAGGTTTTTTCCTGCTTTCTCCTCTAGGGTTTTAATGGTTTCCTGTCTCATATTCAGGTCCTTTATCCATTTTGAGTTTGTTTTTGTGAATGGTGTAAGAAAGTGGTCTGGTTTCATTCTTCTGCATGTTGCTGTCCAGTTCTCTCAGCACCATTTGTGGAAGAGACTGTCTTTTTTCCATTGGATATTCTTTCCTGCTTTGTCAAAGATTAGTTGGCCATGCTTTTGTGGGTCCAATTCTAGATTCTCTATTCTATTCCCTTGGTCTATGTGTCTGTTTTTGTGCCAATACCATGCTGTCTTGATGATTACAGCTTTGGAGTAGAGGCTAACGTCTGGGATTGTGATGCCTCCCGCTTTGGTCTTCTTCAAAATTACTTTGGCTATTCAGGGTCTTTTGTGGTTCCATACGAATTTTAGAATTGCTTGTTCTAGCTTCGAGAAGAATGCTGGTGCAATTTTGATTGGGATTGCATTGAATGTGTAGATTGCTTTGGGTAGTATTGTCATTTTAACAATATTTATTCTTCCAATCCATGAGCACAGAATGTTTTTCCATTTCTTTGTGTCTTCTTCAATTTCCTTCATAAGCTTTCTATAGTTTCAGCATACAGATCTTTTACATCTTTGGTCAGGCTTATTCCTGGTATTTTATGATTCTTGGTGCAATTGTCAATGGGATGAGTTTCTTCATTTGTCTTTCTGTTACTTCATTGTTAGTGTATAAGAATGCAACTGATTTCTGTACATTGATTTTGTATCCTGAGACTTTGCTGAATTCATGTATCAGTTCTAGCAGACTTTTGGTGGAGTCTATCAGGTTTTCCATGTATAATATCATGTCATGTGCAAAAAGTGAAAACTTGACTTCATCTTTGCCAATTTTGATGCCTTTGATTTCCCTTTGTTGTCTGATTGCTCTTGCTAGAACTTCCAACACTATGTTAAACAATAGCAGTGAGAGTGAACATCCCTGTTGTGCTCCTGATCTCAGGGGGAAAGCTCTCAGTTTTTCCCCATTGAGGATGACATTAGCTGTGGGCTTTTCATAAATGGCTTTTATGATGTTTAACTATGTTCTTTCTATCCCAACTTTCTCGGGGGGCTTTTATTAAGAAAGATGCTGAATTTTGTCAAATGTTTTTCTGCATCAATTGACAGGATCATATGGTTCTTATCTTTTCTTTTATTAATGTGATGTGTCACACTGATTGATTTGTGAATGGTGAACCAGCCCTGTAGCCCAGGAATGAATTCTACTTGATCATGGTGAATAATTCTTTTTATATGCCGTTGAATTCGATTTGCTAATATCTTGTTGAGAATTTTTGCATCCATATTCATCAGGGATATTGGCCTGTAGTTTTTTTTTTGCTGGGTCTCTGTCTGGTTTAGGAAGCGAAGTAATACTGGCTTCATAGAATGAGTCTGGAAGTTTTCCTTCCCTTTCTATTTCTTGGAATAGCTTGAGAAGGATAGGTATTATCTCTGCTTTAAACGTCTGGTAGAACTCCCCTGGGAAGCCATCTGGTCCTGGACTCTTATTTGTTGGGAGATTTTTGATAACTGACTCAATTTCTTCACTGGTTATGGGTCTGTTCAAGTTTTCTATTTCTTCCTGTTTGAGTTTTGGAAGTGTGTGGTGCTTAGGAATTTGTCCATATCTTCCAGGTTGTACAGTTTGTTGGCATATAATTTTTCACAGTATTCCCTGATAATTGCTTGTATTTCTGAGGGACTGGTCGTAATAATTCCATTTTCATTCATGATTTTATCTATTTGGGTCATCTCCCTTTTCTTTTTGAGAAGCCTGGCTAGAGGTTTATCAATTTTGTCTGTTTTTTTTTTTCAAAAAACCAACTCTTGGTTCCATTGATCTGCTTTACATTTTTTTTTATAATATTCTTTTTTTTTTTCAACGTTTATTAATTTTGGGACAGAGAGAGACAGAGCATGAATGGGGGAGGGGCAGAGAGAGAGGGAGACACAGAATCAGAAACAGGCTCCAGGCTCCGAGCCATCAGCCCAGAGCCCGACGCGGAGCTTGAACTCACGGACCGCGATATCGTGACCTGGCTGAAGTCGGACGCTTAACCGACTGCGCCACCCAGGCGCCCCTCTACATTTTTTTTTAGATTCTGTATTGTTTATTTCTGCTCTGATCTTTATTATTTCTCTTCTTCTGCTGGGTTCAGGGTGCCTTTGCTGTTCTTCTATTTCCTTTAGGTGTGCTGTTAAGATTTTGTATTTGGGGCTTTTTCTTGTTTCTTGAGATAGGCCTGGATTGCAATGTATTTTCCTCTCAGGACTGCCTTTGCTGCATCCCAAAGCGTTTGGATTGTTGTATTTTCGTTTTCATTTGTTTCCATATAGTTTTTAATTTCTTCTCTAATTGCCTGGTTGGCCCATTCATTCTTTAGTAGGGTGTTCCTTAACCTCCATGCTTTTGGAGGTTTTCCAGACTTTTTCCTGTGGTTGATTTCAAGTTTCATCGCATTGTGGCCTGAAAGTGTGCACGGTATGATCTCAATTTTTTTATAGTTATGAATGGCTGTTTTGTGACCCAGTATGTGATCTATCTTGGAGAATGTTCCATGTGCACTCGAGAAAAAAGTATATTCTGTTGCTTTTGGATGCAGAGTTCTAAATATATCTGTCAAGTCCATCTGTTCCAATGTATCATTCAAGGCCCTTGTTTCTTTATTGACCGTGTGTCTAGATGACCTATCCATTGCTGTAAGTGGAGTATTAAAGTCCCCTGAAATTTCCACATTCATATAAATAAGGTTTCTTATGTTTGTGATTGTTTATATATTTGGGGGCTCCTGTATTCAGCACATAGACATTTATAATTGTTAGCCCTTCTTGATGGATAGACCCTGTAATTATTATATAATGCCCTTCTTCATCTCTTGTTACAACCTTTAATTTAAAGTCTAGTTTGTCTGATTTAAGTATGGCTTTTGACTTCCAGTAGCATGATAGATAGTTCTCCATCCCCTCACTTTCAATCTGAAGGTGTCCTCAGGTCTAAAATAAGTCTGTTGTAGGCATCAAATAGATGGGTCTTGTTTTTTTATCCATTATGATACCCTATGTCTTTTGGTTGGATCATTTAGTCCATTTATATTCAGTGTTATTATTGAAAGATAAGGGTTTAGGGTCATTGTGATGTCTGTAGGTTTCATGCTTGTAGTGATATCTCTGGTATTTTGTGGTCCTTACAACATTTCACTCACAGAATCCCACTTAGGATCTCTTGTAGGGCTGGTTTAATGGTGATGAATTCCTTCAGTTTTTGTTTGGGAAGACCTTTATCTCTCCTTCTATTCTAAATGACAGACTTGCTGGATAAAGGATTCTCAGCTGCATATTTTTTCTGCTCATCACATTGAAGATTTCCTGCCATTCCTTTCTAGCCTGCCAAGTTTCAGTAGAGAGATCGGTCACGAGTCTTATGGGTCTCCCTTTATATGTTAGAGCACGTTTATCCCTAGCTGCTTTCAGAATCTTCTCTTTATCCTTGTATTTTGCCAGTTTCACTATGATATGTTGTGCAGATCAATTCAAGTTATGTCTGAAGGGAGTTTGTGCCTCTTGGATTTCAATGCCTTTTTCCTTCCCCAGATGAGGGAAATTCTCAGCTATTATTTCTTCAAGTTTCTTCTTCTGGAATTCCTATGATACAGATATTGTTCCGTTTGCATCACTTAGTTCTCTAATTGTCCCCTCATACTGCTGGATTTTTTTTAATCATTTTCTCAGCTTCCTCTTTTTCCATAATTTTATCTTCTTTTTTTTTTAATTTTTTTTTCAACGTTTTTTATTTATTTTTGGGACAGAGAGAGAGCATGAATGGGGGAGGGGCAGAGATAGAGGGAGACACAGAATCGGAAACAGGCTCCAGGCTCCGAGCCATCTGCCCAGAGCCTGACGCGGGGCTCGAACTCACGGACCGCGAGATCATGACCTGGCTGAAGTCGGACGCTTAACTGACTGTGCCACCCAGGCGCCCCCATAATTTTATCTTCTAATTCACCTATTCTCTCCTCTGCCTCTTCAATCCGAGCTGTGGTCACCTCTATTTTATTTTGCACCCCATTTGTAGCATTTTTTAGCTCCTCATGACTATTTCTTAGTCCCTTGATTTCTGTAGCAATAGACTCTCTTCTGTCCTCTATACTTTTTTTCAAGCCCAGCAATTAATTTTATGACTATTATTCTAAATTCTTGTTCTGTAACAATTATTGCTTAAATTGTTTTTGATCAATTCGTTAGCTGTCGCTACTTCCTGGAGTTTCTTTTGAGGAGAGTTCTTCCATTTCGTCATTTTGGGTAGTCCCTGGGGTGGCTCGGAACTGCAGGGCACTTACCCTATGCTGTCTGGAGTAACTTGTGTTGTTGGGCAGGGTGCAGTCAGACCCAATGTGTGCCCCCAGCCCACCGCTGGGGCCACAGACTGGTGTATACATTATCTTCCTCTCTCCCAGGGGCAGGACTCACTGTGGAGTGGTCGGGCGCCTCTCTGGGCTACTTGCACACTGCCAGGCTTGTGGTGCTGCTTTGATGGGATCTGGCATATTAGCTGGGGTGGATCTACAAGGTGCACAGGGGCAGGAGGGGCAGGCTTAGCTCACTTTGCCATCAGTGGTCCCCTGAGGGAGGGGCCCTGCAGCACCAGGAGGGAGGCAGACCCCGTCAGAGGGATGGATCCACAGAAGCACAGCATTGGGTATTTGCATGGTGCAAGCAAGTTTGGTGACTGGAACTGGTTCCCTTCGGGATTTCAGCTGGGGGATGGGGAGGGAGATGGTGCTGGCCAGCGCCTTTCTTCCCTGCCAAGCTGAGCTCTGTCCTCCAGGGCTCAACAACTCTCTCTCCTGGTGTCCTCTTGCCCTCCCGCTCTCCGAGCAGAGTTGTTGACTTTTAACATTCCAGATGTTAAGTCCCGCTGGCTGTCAGAACTCAGGGAGTTCTGCCCCTCTGCTTTTGCAAGGCAGACTTCGGGGGCTCTGCCTTGCTGGGCGGGCTGCCCCTGCACCTCTCCAGCTCCCTCCCACCAGTCTATGTAGCACGCACTGCCTCTCCGCCCTTCCTACCCTCCTCCATCAGTCTCTTGTCTATGCTTGGCTCCGGAGAGTCCATTCTGCTAGTCTTCTGGCTCTTTCTGGGTTATTTAGGCAGGTGTGGTTAGAATCTAAGTGATCAGCAGGTCGAGGTGAGCCCAGCGCCCTCCTATGCCACCATCTTTCTAAACAGTTACTTTAAGGTCTATGTCTGGTAATTCCAATTTTGAGCTAGGTACTGTACCACATTTTTATAAACATTATCTCACAACAACACTGATGGATTATTTTATATGGAAGGAAGTGGAGCTCACTAGTTTGACTGATTTTGCATTTTCATACTGGACTTCATATATATATTTAATATAGTTTATTTTCAATGGCTACAGTGTGCTCTTGGTTTTGGGGGCAGATTCCTGTGGTTCATCACTTGCATACAACACCCAGTGCTCATCCCAACAAGTGCCCTCCTCAATGCCCATCACCCATTTTCCTCTCTCCCCACATCTGCCCCTCCCCATCAACCCTCAGTTTGTTCTCTGTATTTAAAAGTCTCTTATGTTTTTTTGCTTCCCTCCCTCTCTGTTGGTAACTATTTTTTCCCCTTCCCCTCCCCCATGGTCTTCTGTTACGTTTCTCAAAATCCACAAATGAGTGAAAACATAGGATATCTGTCTTTCTCTAATTTTACTTAGCATAATACCTTCCAGTTCCATCCACATTGCTTCAAATGGCATGATTTCATTCTTTCTCATTGTCAAGTAGTATTCCATTGTATATAGAAACCACATCTTCTTTATCCAGTCCTCAGTTGATGGACATTTGGGCTCTTTCCATAATTTGGCTATTGTTGGAAGTGCTGCTATAAACATTGGGATACATGTGCCCCTTTGAATGAGCACTCCTATGTCCTTTGGATAAATTCCCAGTAGTGCTTTGCTGGGTCATAGGGTAGTTCTATTTTTAATTTTTTGAGGAACCTCCACACTGTTTTCCAGAGTGGCTGCACCAATTTGCGTTCCCACCAACAGTGCAAGAGGGTTCTCATTTCTCCACATCCTCACCAGCATCTGTTGTTTCCTGAGCTGTTAATTTTAGTCACTCTGACCAATATGAGGTGGTATCTCAGTGTGGTTTTGATTTGTATTTCCCTGATGATGAGTGACACTGAGCATCTTTTCATGTGTCTGTTGGCCATCTGGATGTCTTCTTTGGAAAAATGTTTATTCCTGTCTTTCACCCATTTCTTCACTGGATTATCTGTTTTTTGGGTGTTGAGTTTGAGAAGTTCTTTACAGATTTTGGATACTAACCCTGTATCTGATATGTCAATTGCAAATATATTTTCCCATTCCATCGTTGCCTTTTAGTTTTGTTGATTGTTTCCTTTGCAGTGCAGAAGCCTTTTATCTTCATGAGGTCCCAATAGTTCATTTTTGCTTTAAATTCCCTTGCCTTTGGAGATATGTCAAGCAAGAAATTGCTGCAGCTAAGGTTAAAGAGTTTTGTTACCTGCTTTCTCCTCTAGGGTTTTGATAGTTTTTGTCTCACATTTAGGTCTTCCATCCACTTTGAGTTTATTTTTCACACACAGAGTTTCTAAATAGTAAAGCCAATAACCAAATTGAAGTCTTCCAAATATCAAAAGTCATGCTCTTAGCCATCTCATAAGATTAGGGAAGTTCCAAATATCTGACTAAACCAGAGTTCAAAACTTGTTAAGATTAATTTATCTCCCTACCAGAGCAAAATTTCTGTCTTTGTAATTGGTTCCCCATCAATCCCCATCATAACATTCATTCTGAATTTTTTTCATATACCTATCCACATTTATTCATTCGCTCATCACTCTATATTTTTTGAGCATCTATCACACTGTTCTAGCCCTTAAGTTTCATGGTAGTAAGGCAGACATGGTTTCTGTCTCATGGAACTTTATTGTGGGAGATAACAAAGAATAAACATGTAAGCAAATATGTAGTACCAGACAGTGATGAAGTTAATGAGCAAATAGTCTGATACAGTAAACTGGGATACTGAAGGTTGATTTTGGCTAAGTGGTAAAGATAGACTTTCAGAGATGACATTTGAGCTGCAACCTGAATGGGAAGACTATTCCAGACCTAAGGAAGAATAAGTGCAAAGACCCCACATTTGAAGGTTGTTTGGTGTATTTAATGCAGAAAAAAGAATTGGGTTTTGGGTGGAGCCTCATGAAGAAGCTGAGTTTCAGAAAGGAGAGAGCTATTCAGTAAAAGAATTCCAGAAATCTCCAGAAGGTTCTTCTCTTAGAAACTGCATTTTTAACACCACCCCCCTGCACATACACACATAATTGATACTTGTGTGCACTAAAATTAGAAACCTAAGAAAGCAGAACACTGAAGAAACAGATGTAATATCCTCAAGGGAATAAGCTGTATTTCTTATGACTACCTGAGGTAGTGATGAATATCAGCACTGCAAATATACACTAACTTCTCTGTTTTAGCTGAAGACAAAAGGGGTCAGGTTGACTTATTAGTGAGAGTGAAGATTTCACAGTGTAGTACCAGTGTGACAAAGCAGCTCTTCTGACTCTTCTTCCATTTTGAAAGCCATCACACTGACTTGGGCTCTCTTCTCAGCTTGGAATGTGTTCTTTGGGGTGGATTTTTGCATTTCCCAGGTATAGGTGTACATTTGTTTCGTTGTTGGTTAGATGTGTGACTCAGTAAGTGAATGAACTAACTTACTGAGATCAGAATCTCAGAATAAGTAATTTCTATCCCCATTCTGGTAAGGTTGGGTGAGGAAGTTAGCCTGATCAACTCTGGTCTTTGGGAACTACCCAGGATTCCCTAATGGTTCATCACTCACTCCAGCCAGCTCTCATAAGGTAGGCAATGACCCTACATTAATGCCACCTCTATGGCGGGGTACTGTCAGTACACCAGGAACCCAGCATCCTGTCAATGTTTGGGATCAAGTTTGGTTTTGAAAAGAGCACAGAGAACGACATAATTTAAAAATCAAAGAAATTCATTTTAGTAGTAAAAGGTTAACAGCCTTTAGGAGGAACAATTTTTAATCACCCTCGTCTAGACTCTATCACTGAAATCACCAGCCACCGAGTGAAATATGGCCCAACTGCCGCCACCAAACAGCTCCTAAAGACTGTTGTATTTAATCATGTCTGTGCACCACTTATGGATTTTCATTATGATTCCCGATGCTGTTGCGCTGGGTAAAATATTAATATCCATAGTAATGATGCATGAAGCTTGGAGTGTAATTTCTTCACTCTTCTTGTCTGATATTAAATTGTTACCACTTTATCATTTGTGTAGAACTGCACGTTTCAATTAATCTTTCCATATCAGCAGCCCTGATTAATATAGATCATGATTCATAAGCTTATCGTCACCATAGTTTTAACAGATCATTTATAAAGATCTTAAATTTCAGGGTCTGGGAGGTGCAGCTGCTGTGTCCAATGTGCCTCTTTATTCTCTGTTCCAACAGTGCTGCTATACACCGGCTGTCACCTCCTGTTGAATAATTAATTTCAGGAAACCAAATTTACCCAAAGGAAAAAAAAAAAAAAAAAACTAACAGAATGAGGGGACTGGCAATTGGCAGGGTAATGGACAATGTTTGTTCACCTTTCCATGCCCAGCCCGGATGTTGCCTGCTCTTCATCGGTCAGAACTGCTGCTCTAGGGGATTAACCACAGGTGTGTATGGGCTTCTGTGGGCTGCAGGGGGCAATCCTAGCCAGCACAGCTATCCCAGGACAGTTGTTGAGGTTTGATGCAGCATTGGATAACTTCCCAGGCAGCTGCCGCTGCTCACATGAATCTACAGACCTCATCAGACCTGGCATGATGCCTGGGGGCTTACATTGGTCCTGGGATACACAGTTTAAGCTGTGTGCTCTGGGTAGGGTCTGGGTGAGCTGGGGAATTAGTGAGAGGTTTTCAAACATTTTTATCAACACCAGAACCTCTCCGGGCTTGAGCTCTTCATCAGAAGAGGCTGTTGAGCCTCAGAGTTCTTTGGCCCACAGACACATGGCCCAGCATGGAGAGCCTAGGGAGCCATTGCAGGGACTTCTTCACTGACCTACCTCTAGACCAACTTGAGGCCATAACAGGCCCATGCAGAAGCCCCTAGAGAATAGCCCTCTTGTTTGAACAGAATAAAGGTGAGCAGGAAATAAAGCAGAGAGAGCTTACTGACTTTCTGGGGTCTGCATCCAAAGCTTAATTCTTATGGCTTGAACTTCTCAAAGGCTGCATGTACATAGGAAAACACCTGGAATCTAAAAACAAACAAGCAAAAACACTGTTTTGGTTAACTGGTCTAGTAACTAAACTGGTAACATTTTGTTAAAATTTTGAATATTTTGTTTCAACCTCAAATCATGTGACTAACCTATTCGGAGTAAACTTGTACTCTTTGTTTTGATCAGATTTGTACATGTTCTCTGTGAAAGGCATTGTGCCAGGTCCTAAGGCTTGGACTTACATTGTATCTTGGGTTCTCCCTGAAGACTCCCCAACAATAAATGAAGAGCAAGTCATGTATGTGGGAGATGAGCCTAGGAAACATCATTAAGGGAGTAAGGAAGTGAAGGAGAGAAGGGGAGGCAGCCAGTGGTGGTTGCATTACTCAGGAAGTTACCACCTTGAGTAACAAATGGCAACCTCTGGGAGACTGGGAAGAACATGCCTCAGAGACAGCTCAGTGGTGGGACAAGGAAGCCAATCATTTATTTTCCAAGTCCCTATCTGTTATTGGAAGGGCTGATTTCTGAGGTGTGTGAGCAAAGTGATTTCTGCAGCCAGAAATAAACACTCTCAGATGGAAAGTACGATGTATTCCTAGTAAGCGGGCTTCACAAGTATAGGTAAGAGCCAAGAGAATATCACCAGGGCCAACAGCATTTTCTACAGCCATCCTCTAAGCCCATGCATTTGTTCACTCATTAACTCAAGAAGTGTTCAGAGATGTTTTCTTATCTACCACTCTCTAGACAAGGGATAGTGGTTACTGAAAAAGTCCACTAAAGCTGCAAAGCTTAAAAATCTTACATGTTTTATTTTGACTAAAGCATACAAATGTACATTTGTTCATAATTAATTTGATGTTGGACCACATTCTTTTAATGTACATGAACTACTGGTGCTCTACCTTCCCTTTCTTGTACAAGCCACCCATAGAAATTCATCGCCACTGATTTCTAGTTTCTGTTAAGCACAGCAAGAACTTAAAGTCATTTTTGGAGCCGTCTAAGTACAGAAACTTTCTAGATGTTTTTGATTTTTCCCTAGTCTTTTATAGTTTTTTTTCCCACATCTAATTCAACAGCTATTTTTCAGTGACTTACGCTTACTGAGTCCAAAGCATTCAATTTAATGTTCAAAGAAGCAGCAATTCTTCTTTTTACACTTATCATCAGTTTATGTAACATTTAATTTAATTTCATGGTTATAATATTAAGCACAACTGTCACACACAGATTTATGAACAAAGACAATTAACACTTGGTAAGGTACAGCTTGACTAGAGGATGCCCAAACACATGGGCCTCCTGTTGGTGAGCAATATTATTGCATGCCAGGCACATTTACATAATTAACTCATTTGATCCTCCTAATAACCTAGAGTGCGAGACTGTTATTACACCCCCTTTACAGAAAGTTCTGAGGCATAGTTGGCTCCAGGTTACACAACCAGTAGTAGGTGACAGATCTCAGTTTCTAACCCACAGAGTCTGACTCCAGAGCCCAAGGCCTTAACCACAGTGCCACACTGCCCTGTTTAGAGAGTAGCCTTTAGTGGGTAGCCATGATTTATCTTCCATATGGTGACACTCTTGAAAGTGAGGGGGTCCCTTAACGATAGGGACACTAAAACCACAGAGATTAAACAGCACAGTCCTGAGTGAGCCAGGCTCACCTGGCTAAATAGCCATGAGCTTATTCTGTCATGGGCACTGGCCAAAGGAAATTGTTAGTTTGGGAGGATTTAAGGGGGACTAGTTAAGGGAGTTTCAATGGGTGGGGGTCAAAGGGAGCATAGACATATAAGCTTCATGAGACAGCTTCATCAGGCTTACAAATCAAGTGGAAATAAAGCATGTGTACCTTAGTTATAAGGTACTATAAGTATCTGCAATCGAAAGGTGTCAAAATACATGTGAATTAAAGAGTTATGAGAGTTCAGAGGAGGGAGAGCATATTTTCAAATCACGAATCTGGGAAGTCTTTACAGAGAACATGGCATTTCAGCTGGCTATTGAATGTGGGTCGGATTTGGAGTTGTAAAGGACAGGACATTCCAGGTGGAAGGAAAAAGCAAAGGCAAAGAGATAAAAAGCCAAGGGTTTAAAAATGTTAAAGGATGCTAAGTAATTGTGTTTGCTTGCTGGAAAGGGAGTTATTGATCACTGTGGGTAGAAGGAGGCAGAACTAGAGGCTGCAACCAGTTACAAGCTAAGTTTGGATTTACTTGGTAATGAATAGTGAACCGGGGTAAGTTTCTGAAATAGAGAATACAAGAGGCAGCAGATCCTGGCCTGGCCCCTAGGAGTGAAGATTTTGGAGCCACACTGCCTGGTTTCCCTTCCCTTTCCCTTTCCCCTATGACCTGAGACAAGTCACATCCCAAGGTCTCAAGTGTTGCATTTGTAATATGGAGATAATAATGGTACCTACCTCTTAGGGTCATGCAGATTAAATTAGTTTATAATCTGTAACTTGCTTAGAATGGTAGAGTAAGGGCTTTGTAAGTATTATCTATTAGTATGACTGAAGTTAAACATTAGGCAGTTTAAACTGGTGGCAGAGAGAAGAGTGGCTGGCAAAGGGAAGAGAGGGAAAAAAGCAATCAGAGTCTGAATGGGTGAGGAAGGCCAGAGAGACAGAAAATGTGTGCTGCTTACAACTGGTAGGGGATTTTGAACCTTCTTCCCCACAGCCACCCTTTCTGCTTGCTCAGCTTCTGGGCTCCCCTGCAGGCCTCCCAGCCAAGAATCTCACACATGGTACATCTCCCAACAGTGTACTCAGCCACCCTGCTGAGCATCTATGACCTCACCACTTCTGAGAAAATAGGAGTGAATGCTGCCATCCTTCTCAGTAAAGATCCTTCTTTCCCAGAGCCTCCACCAGAATTCAACACTGCCAAGAGGTTTCATCTCATAGTGTATTTTACAATTCACAACACATTTATCTATTGAATGTCAACTTTTCCCTATTCACTCTTATGTGTTCAGTGCTTAGTATGGTGCTTGGAAGAAAGGGGCTAGTCTGGGAATGTTTGTGAATGAACAAACAAAATAACTAGTGAATATATGTTATCTCTCTTCTCTGTCAAACAAAATGATCTAGTCCAAAGACTTAGAAAAAAGTCTGATACATCACAGTTATTCAGTAAATGGTGGCTAGAACTTATTACTCAATTCTACTATACCACTAATCACCGACTGCCTTGCCTAAAAGCTGGTGTGGGGATGGGGGGGGGGAGGAGGGGAACTGCCTGGGGGTAGAGCCTGGATCCTCTTCCTGGGTGAGTCCCTGATCACTGCAGAGGAAGTACCTGATTCATGTCCATTCAATCAAACTGATTGAGCTTTTAAATACATCTGATCTGCGTTCAATGTTGGTTAACAAATTTGATGATAATTGATGGCCCCATCTCTGCACTGAACCTTTTATTTCTTCATGAGATACCCCTACTTATTATTCTGGCCTCACAGTGTGGAGTGTGACCAGATAGGCCCCAGCATTGGGCCACTCCTTCATCTGCCCCTAAGGATTAATTACCTGGACACACTGCTTTGCTATCACATCATAGCCTTCATTGGGTTAATGAGGTTGTAGAGACAGCCTTATTGGTGATCTACGGTCTCATAGCAGAATGGCCATTATCTTGCAGATAACAGAACAGCATTAAGAATTGGTTTACCTATTTATAAATCGGGAGAAATTATATCTAATTTATAGGCAATGGGAAATATGCTAATTAGTTACAAGTTTTTCTTGTTTTTTTTTCCAAAAGTAAATAATTTCAAAAGTAACCTTAGTGCAATTATTATTTAAATTAACTTCCTAAAAAACTCTAGTCTCTCACCTCTTTGGCCACACTCCTTACAGTATGATATTGCAGTTTTCATTAATTAGTATTTTAATCCAAAATTGCCAAAGCATGAATGAGTAAAAATTCTGAATCCTAAGGTTTAAGAAAGAAGTATAGCATTTAAATGTAGTTTAAATGTAAACTAAAGGAGCTGGGGGAGAAGAGGGGTGCTAGAATAAGTGATGTAGGGTATGACTTGGGTTTGGGGAGACTTGGGGTCTTAGTTCTAGCCAACTCCTCTGGGCCTCAGTTTCTTCCTCATGTGAGAATAAAGGACTAGGTTATCTCTAGATTCTCCTTCGTCTGTGATAAGGAGAGTAATTCTTGCTTTGCAAGTATGTTGGAAAACTGGAAGGTTTTGTTTTTTTTTAATCCTTGTTTCAATTGATTTTTTTCAGTAAAGTAAGCATTTGTCAGATTTGATTACACTATTGTTTGCTTGATAAATCCATTTTAGATTTATGGAGAAATATTTCTGGGCCTTAACCCAACCTGACACATCAGACACCATAAAACCCACAGCCCACTACTATGAAATGCAAATAGCTACTGATGTTCAAAGCCATGCTCCAGGACACTGATCCCTGTCCATACCTCTGTCCTCTTTGAACACTGCCTGGCTCCATATTTATATTTGCTCTCTCTTTTATGGATTAGAGATAAGATACTGGCTATATTCTGACATTCTGGCCAGAGTCCTAGGAACACTAAAATCCTGCCCTGCCTTTCCACCTTTGCCACAGGGACCGAACAGAAACCACAGTACCTCCTTATTACTAAGGAAGCACCAGTACTACTAAATTCAAGTCTCCTTTATGAAGCTCAGTTGAACTTTTTGGCTGAAAAAATGAGGAAGTAAGTAGGCAGCAAGCTTAAGATGGGCCTTGGATCCTCTATCTAAACAACAGTTTAGATTCAAAGGATAGACTCACAAAGATGGCTGGCTTGCCCAAGGAGGCCCTGCTTGGATCTGAGGAAAGGCTGATGATAGGCATTGGCCTTTGAAGCACAGTAATCCCACCAACCAGGAACAGGGCCCAATCAGATATACTATCTCAGGTTGGCAACTTCTTCTCTTTGATGGAGAAGCTCATAACACAGTGAACCAAAGGGCAGAATGTAAAAGGGAGTTCAAGAGTCCTTCCCCACACATTACCCAATGTTTGCATTTGAGCCTCCACTTTCCCAAATCGATTTTAACTGGTTCTTACCTGTGACTCTCAGAGCCTCCTTCCTGGTTCCACTTCTCACTAGCCCCTTGGTAGGTGCCCTGGTTGGGTCAACCCCATGCACTAAGGTTGTTTTAGCTTTTCATCGATCAGTCATGAGATATTTAACATAAGAGTGAATATTCCTTTGTGCCTAAGAACAGGATTTTAAGGGAGGTTTAATAGCTATATATGACTTTGGGAAAATTTAACCACAATTGAAAATTTGTGTATGCCTCTGTGTGAATGTATGTAAAGAGACTGAATATTTACTTTAAAAAAATGAGAGTATCACTTGACACAAATAAGAATACTATAGCAACTATAAAAGTTTCATGACTGAGAGAACAATTCTCATTTGTTTTCATGCCCTAGGATAAATCAGAACCAATTTATCTACATTCCAGGCAGGTCTGAATTTCTTCACCCTCTCTCCTCCTACTTAAAAGACACCCAACCCCAAGCCCATCAAACTCCAGACCATTTGGGTCTTTTAGAGTTATAATTTTGCTTCTTTATGTCTTTATTGCTCCTTTGATAGAGAAATTGAAAAAAAGAAAAAGATATGAAGGAGAACAACAAAAAGCTATAATTATGAAGATTCAATTTAATTTTAAAGCTTGTGGACAGAAAAGAAGAAGCCAGAAAAGAAGGAACCAAATTAATTTAGCAGGGAAGCATTGCATGAAATATTGTTGAAGTTTAATAACCATGCAAAGACAGATGATATGTGTGGAAAAATTAGTTGTAGGACCTCATAATAGTCTATTAATATTTCCTACAGGCGCAAAACCCTTTCCTGAATAATTGTGACAAAGTAATCTTTTGAAAAAGAGTGAGCTGAAAAAAAGAATCTTCAAAAGGAGACAGTGATGATGAAGGCGCTAGAAGGAGAAGGACACTCTATGTCAGCCAGGGAATCTGAGGGTGTGTTTGCTATAACTCACCGTGGCCAGACAAGAGAGATAAAGCTCACAGATGAACAGAAGCCATGCGGAGGGCATACACACACAGGCACATCTGCACCATAAAGAGCTGGGAAAACAAATAGTGTGGTTCTTAGACATACCTGTCTTTTCATAAGTCTTTACTTAATATTCCTGCCCACAAGGTCAACATTATTGAGCTCCCAGTCAGGCAGATGACAAAAGTGAGATGCACAACAATAGATTGACTTGTTGCAGGGGCCCCCAGAAGATTCAGGCAGAGAGGGAAAAGGGAGGCCTTGCCTCAGGCAGTGTGACGGGCCTGGCAGCCTCCACATGGCCCAGAGAAATGGAATCTCCTCTGGCTTTGTCTTTGTAAAATTAGAAGCAGGGTTCAGCCTGTGTAGCAAACTCTGAGCTCCCCAAAGCAAAACACCTGAATTCCTTTATTCTGATCTAACAGAAAGTGTAATTATTCTGTATACTCAAATTCCAGAGATTACTGTTCTAATTGGAATTCAGTAAATACTTGTTGACTGAATTGGAAAAGGAGAAAGGAGAAAAGGAAAGGGACTAATATTTAAATTAGTATTTAATTAAGTGTTTAAACTAATAGCTTATATTTGTTAATACCCTGGAATATTCCAATGCATTAAAATGCATTAATTTCTCTAATCCTCTAAACAAACTTGCAAAGCAGTTGATATCATGCCCATTTTACAGAACAAAAAAGGCTTCCAGCTTTTCATGCACCTGGTAACTGGTAGAACAGAAGTCAAACCAAACATACTGCCTCTAGAAGGTCTTTGTGTAAGGACTGGTGAGGTTTGCTCCCATCCCTTCTCTGCAGAACTTTCTCCTGCCCTTCACTAACTCACAGAGGCTACCTCTATTCCTGGAATCTTGGTCCCAGTTGTTAAATTTACCTCTGGCCAAGGAAATCACTATTCCTGCCCTATTCCTGCCCTACTGAGCATACTCCTGCCTAATTCCAGATTCTGCTGCATAGCTACTAATGATCATGGTTATCTAGGACAAGGGCCACCATGATCATCAAGTTCATGCAAGTCTGTCTGTAGGACTGAGAACTCACTTTTTCCACAGTAACAAAATCATGGGACATCCAGGATATGAATACATGAGATGAAATAGTTGAATACCTGGCAGGAAGATTTTTGAAAGGCATAATGGATGGGGTTGGGGACCATTAGGTTATAGCTCCCATCTTTTAGATGGATACTTTGAGGGAACAAAACTGTTCTTCCAGGTTTCCATATGCAGGATAGGTTAATGTTCTATTCTGATTTAAACATACTAAACCAAAACATGCATGGCTGGGACAGTGTACACATATCAGGGCATTATTGGGGGGTGGGGGCACACAGTGATAATGGCTCACATAGTATTGGCCTGTGGAAGGTGTTTTACAAAATATGGATTTGTTTGATGTGATCATAGCCAGCACAAAATTTTAGTTTTCCCTTCTTTTGCTCCCTATGATGGGCCACACCAAGATCCACCCTGACAAACTTGAGTGCTTCAGTAAGTTATTCTCAGTTCAAAACAGCAGAGAATGGTGGTCATCAGTACAAAGCTTGGAATAGAATAGGACTGTACTGGGGCACCTGGGTGGCACAGTCAGTTAAGCGTCCAACTTCAGCTCAGGTCATAATCTCACAGTTTGTGGGTTCGAGCCCCACATCGGGCTCTGTGCTGACTGCTTGGAGCCTGGAGCCTGCAGCCTGCTTCTGATTCTGTGTCTCCCCTTCTCTCTCTCTGCCCCTCCCCTGCTCACATTCTGTCTCTCCCTCAAAAATAAATAAACATTTAAAAAAATCAAATATAAAAACCATACTTGCAAGTTCAAGAGTCACCAAAAGCTTCATTTAAGGCTCCTCTTCCCATCCCCCTCTTCTCAGAAATACTAAGGCCCTTGCTAAGAATATAGAAAACAAGGTGGGCCCCCATTTCAGAGGTGTTCCTACAAATCAAGAATCCACTGCTTTAGCTCAGGCAAAGACAATGAGCTCCCACTATGAATGAGGACTCCCAGAAGCCAGTTGAAATCCCCATGGTGTGTGGGGGTGTAATAAAGCTTAAATCCTAGAAGCTTATGATAAAAGCTCAAGAATTTCTCCTAGTGATAAATTTCCCTATATTCTACTTCTTCATAAAAATTTTGGTCATACCGTATCACCATTGAGGAATAGCGTATTTGACCAGACTGCTAGTTTCATTTACAGAATTCTATAGAATTCATTCATTCCACAAACACTGATTAAACACCTGTATCCTGTGCCTGCTGAAGGTTAAAAAAAATGAGTAATGCACAGTTTCTGGGTTTCAGGGTTATTTACCTGAGGAGCTAAGACTATATTCAGAAAATTAGACCTAAGTAACTAAGATTTTCCAACCCTAAAATTCTTTGTGATCTTATAATACTGTAGAACACACATTAACTTATAAATATAATAAACCTTCCGCTTTTCCTTATTTTTCATTCATTAGTCAATTGGAAAATCCATCAACATTTTTAATTTTTTAATTTTTGTAAAATTGAAGGCCAGATAGTTTGGCATCTGTATTTTACAGACCCCCTACCTAAGTCATAGGTACACAGCCTACCAATATCTCACGACTTACAAATTTCTGAAGGCACATAAGCACTTAGACTGTGCTCACCTTGATGTGCTAAGTCGCAACCAAGCTGTCATAAACTGATGACACCACCTGGTGGTTGGAGCAGGGAACGGTAACCCTGCACAATTTTAATTCTATCTCTCTTCCCTACTTCCTCCCTCTTCTTACCCAATCTGGAGATTGTGCACATGCAGAATATACTCTTTTCTCTTTCACTGTTCCCTTGGGTTTTTTTGTTAGCTAGTTTGTTTATACATATTCTGATATAAAATATCAGGAAATATTTTTCACACATAGATACCAACATCTGCTTTAACAACATTCCTCATTCAGTTTCCCTATTGGAAAGACCTCCACCTCAATTCTTATCATCTTCTCCACTAATTTTCTCTTTCAATCTACTTTGACCTACATGAGATCCAAGAATCTTCCCCTTGTTATATAATTGTTTATATGAGACTGTTTCTGCTGATATATCTCTACCAAGAGAAAAGAAACCCAAGAGTTATCCCTCAGGTACAAATCAAAGCAAGTGCAGTACTTTAATACCTTAGCTACCTCTGTTCCTCCCACCAGGAAAGCTCTCCCTCTCCTCCTTATTTCCCTAAACCTTTTTGTTTTGCAGCTTGACCTCTTCTAGGAAGCTCTGCTTTCTCCAGACCCTCTACTTCTCTGACACCCTATGGTTAATCAATGCATTCATTTCCTAGGACTGCCTTGACAAATTACTAGCAACTTAGTGGCTTCAAACAAAAGTTTATTTTCTCACAATTCTGGAGGCCTTAAATCCAGACTCAAGGTGTTGGCAATCCATGCTCTTGCTTTTTCTTTTTTTCCTTTGCTCATTTGTTTGTTTCTTAAATTCCACATAAGTGAAATCATATAGTATTTGTCTTTCACTGACTGGCTTATTTCTCTTAGCGTTACACTCTCTAGTTCCAACCATGTCATTGCAAATAGCAAGATTTCATTCCTTTTTATGGCTGAATAATATTCCAGTGTGTGTGTGTACACACCACCTCTTCTTTATCCATTCTATTGATGTCTGTTGATGGGCACTTGGGCTGCTTCCATAATTTGGCTATTGTAAAAAAAAATGTCCTATAAACATAGAGGTGCATGTATCCCTTTGAATTAGTGCTTTTGTATTTGGGGGGTAAATACTAGTGTGATTACCAGATCATAGGGTAGTTCTATTTTTAATTTTTTGAGGAACCTCCATACTGTTTTCCATAGTGGCTGTACCAGTTTGCATTCCCACCAACAGTGCAAAAGGATTCCTTTTCTGCACATCTTCACCAATACTTGCTATTTCTTGTGTTGTTGATTTTAGCCATTCGGACAGATGTTAGGTAATATCACACTGTAGTTTTGACTTGGATTTCCCTGATGATGAGTGATGATGAGCATCTTTTCATGTGTCTGTTGGCCATCTGGATACATTTTTTGGAGAAATGTCTATTCACATCCTCTGCCCATTTTTTAATTGGATTATTTGCTTTTTGGTGTTAAGTTGTTTACCTTCTTTATATATTTTGGATACAAACCCTTTCTCAGGTATGTCATTTGCAAATATCTTCTCCTGTTTCATAGGTTGCCCCTTAGTTTTGTTGATTGTTTCCTTTGCTGTGCAAAAGCTTTTTATTTTTATGTAGTCCCAATGGTTTATTTTTGCTTTTATCTTCCATGCCCCAGGAGACCTATCTAGAAAAATGTTGCTATGGCTGATGTCAGAGACATTATTGCCTTTGCTCTCTTCTAGGATTTTTATGGTTTCAGTTCTCACATTTAGGTCTTTAAACCACTTGGGGTTTATTTTTGTATATGGTGAAGCCATGCTCTCTCTGAAGGCTCTAGGAGGTAATCCTTTCTCTCTGCTTTCCCTATAATTCCTTGGCTTGTGGCAGTATAACTCCAGTCCCTGCCTATGGATATTCACACGGCCTTACTCCTCTTTTCTGTGTCTCCCTGTCCTCTCCTTTCTCTTCTAAGGACACCTGTCCTTGGATTTAGAGCCCCCTATTATCTAGTATAATCTTATCTCAAATTTTACCATCATTACCTCTGCCAAGACCATTATTCCAAAAAGGTCACATTCCAAAGTTCTGGTGTACTTGAATTTGGGGGAGTTCAACCCACTATAATCTTACACTGTTTGGTTTTATTCTTCAGTTGCCTTGTTTTCAAAATAAAATTGCCAAAAAGATGTATTTTTAACCTACCATAGCAACTAAAGGAGAGCACACACTAATTTTAATAGAGATGGGATTTTGAGAAATTTCTCCTTCACTTTAAGAAATATGCAGGGCCCTTTTTTTTTTTTAGTGCCTTCTCTATAGAATATTTAAATTGTTTTCTTATATATAATGAAATCCCTCTCCTTAAAATTCACCTTCATTACTTTGTGTGTTTTACCTCCTATAACTAGATGTTTCCCTCAATAGGTCCCCTACTTTTATACTTTTAGAATTTAAAATATCGTCCTTGTAATGAAGAAAACACCTTGAAATAACCCGTGTGCACCATCTCAGAAAATGTCAGTCCAAACTAGCCACTGTCACTGAGAACCAGAGACAACATCTTGGAGGATGTCCCACTTTCCATCCCCTGAGTCTATAATTCTCATTTATTTCATTACCACAACCCTCATCTCCATCTTAGTGACCGTCCTTATCCAATGCTTAATGGTAACGAAGACTAAGGCAATGCTATGATCCTTCTCTCTGGGACATAATACGTATTTTTAAACCAGAGCACTGAACTAGAATGTCACATCAGCTCTGCCCTTCTAACTCCCATTTGTCCTCCAAGACTCAGATCAAGTGTCCATCTATCCTGTAAATACTCTCTGATTCCTACAGATGGAAGTTATTTCCTTCTCTTCTGTGATCCTCTTTTATATGGATTTGTGCCCTAGCAGTCAATACAAACCCCTCGCTGATAGGCCATTGTGTCCGTTTCTGTCTTTTCCACCAGTCTCTAAGGTCCATGAATGCAAAGGTAGTATCTTATGCTCACTTGCACCGTTAATGTTTGCTGCACACAGAAAGGTTGAAAGTTGAAGCCCTGTCTCTAAGTATCTTTATATGTAACCCCCAAGCATATTAGTGATAGTAACTATTACTTATAGTTCATAGCCAAGTCATGGCTGAGCATGATCCTAAACAGACAATTGTCCCTGTGCATTGGAGGCTATGATAAGCTAAAGCAAATAATTATTTCTAAAACACATTTGAAAAGGCAAAAAAAGAAAAGAAATAACTAGAATGAACCAGTAAATATATAGACCCAAAAGTAAGAATAAGACCAATATAGACAGATTTTGTTTCAACCTGGAAGTTACCCCCCATCCCCCAGAAGCACTGTCCAAGTATGGAAAGATCTATCAAGTAGGATGACCCTGTGTTCCAATCACTGCTTGAACATTTAGTACCTGTGTGAACTTGAGCAATTACACTTAACATCCCTATGTCTCAATTTCTTCATCTGTAAAATGACAATAACCACTTCACATAGCTGTTTTAAAGATTAAATGAGATACTGTCTATGCAATGACAAGCACAGTGCCTGGTTGCTATAGACTAAATGCTTAAATCTTCCCCAAAATTCATATGTTGAAATCCCAATACCCAATGTGATGGTATTTGGAAGTAAAGCTTTTGGGAGATGATTAGATCATAAGGGTGGATCTCTCATGAATTGAATTAGTGCCTTTATAAAAGAGACCTCAAGAACGCTCTCACCCCTTATGCCACATGAGGATAGAAGAATGTGGCTGTCTATGAACTAGGAAGTAATCTTCTACCAATCAATCAATCTGCTGGTGCCTTGATCTTGGACTTCCCAACCTCCAGAACTATGAGAAATAAATGCCTGTTGTTTAAGCACCCCAGTCTATGGTACTTCTGTTATAGTAGTCCAAATTGACTAAGATACTGGCTCTTAGTGGATGTTCAATAAATGGTAACCATGGATGTTTCATCAGTGATAAACCATAAGTAGGCTCCAGTTTTTCAAGGAGAATAGATAAAAACTTTGTCATCAGAACTGCTAGAAATATTTCGTTTTTATGAGGTAGTTTTGTCCTTAGCTGTATCAGAACTATTACTAGGGCATGGCACCAAATTTTCTTTTTTATGTAGCACATGGAAGATTTTGTTTTCAGGAATCTCCTTAGAATTCAAAGGTTCAACCATAAGTCAATGATAAAATCTTTAGGTCTTATGCATTCACAAGTTAGAATTATAGTCTAGAGTAACATCCCATCTGGCTACTCATTTCACTAAGATTAACCAGTATCTTCTAGTCACTGGAGGAGATGTACCATGTTGGACACTGCTCTAAGAAGCCCACTATCTAGTTGAAGGAAAAAGAAAATGTACTAGTCTCACATTAAGTGCCTCAAAGTGTCTGTACCTGCCCTCCATGATTTTGTCTACCCAGAATACAACTTTCCTGCTTCTACTCTAAACTATGTGCTTCCAGTGGGAGCTGCTATCATTACAGATTTCACCTTTATGCCAGTTAGATTTTTTGTATAGCATCTCAAAACTCAGAGGCTTAAAGCAACAACCATTTATGTAGCTCATAATTTTGTGGGTTGGCAGTTTGGTCTGGACTCATCTAATGGTTGTTCTGGTCTCAATTGGTCATAATGATGGTACTCATGACTCACATTCAGCATCTCTGCACCTTGTGGTTAGCTGGTTGTCAGAGTAATAGGGATGACTGGGCCATATATCTCTCATTATCATGGAGGCTAGCCTAGACTTGTTCACATGCAAGTGGCAGGTCTCTGAGAGAGAAGGGAAATATGCATGGCATCTTGACACCTAGGCTTGGAATGGACACAGCATCACTTCTGCTGCATTATGCTGACACCAAAGCAAGGTACAAAGCCAGCCAAGATTTAATGGATGGGTTAATAGACTCCATCCCTTTATGGAAGGAGCTACAAAGTCACAGGGACAAGTGAAAGGTCATGACTACTTCTACAATCAACCACAACCTTCCTAGCTAAATTGGAGAGCATATGCCCAGGCTGAACCAATCATAATACCTCCCTTTCCCACTCCCAGCCTCATTTTCTTGGCCCAGGGATGGACATCTGATAACTGTCTTATTAATCAGATATTGTATGCAGGACTTTTACCTTTGGGGTCAGACAGCCCAAGTAAAGTTTGTCTCTTATGGGAAAAATAAGACACTAGAGCTATCAGCAGTGTGTTTGCCTATCCCACAAAGCCCACCTTTGATGTGGAAGAATCCCATCATCAAATGGAGGGAATTAACTCAACATTTACAGAGCAGCAGAGGCCAAAGTTAATTCAAATATGCCAATCTTCTGGTTGGATTCCTTGAGACCCACAAACCCCTGCTTTTTCCATGATTACATTGCCTTCTATTTAGTTGTCATTCTGAGCCAAACTAGGTTCTGCCAACATGAGGCAGTATCTCAGAGGAGGCAAAAGCCATGTCCAACTGAGGGAAGACAAGGCCAGTCAAATGGGAAAGGAGTTAAGTGAGCCAGGGAGGTACAGATTTTGGACAGGTAGAGGTTCCTGGCAGAAAATTTCAGTACAGGGAATAACAATAGTAAATAGATAGAGATGAGTAAATGATAACCATGTCTTAAGCACGTGAACTAATTTGCTGAGGATTTTAGAGGAAGAAGAGAAAAAAAGACTGGAAAAGCAGTTGGATCAGGTTAAGACTCTGGAGGGTCTTACTGCTATAATAAGGAATTTAAACTTTTGAGCAGGGAATGTTATAGTCAAAGAAGAGTTTGGGGAAGATCAATCCAGAGTCAGCTGGTATGATGGATTTAAAGGACAGAAATAAAATACGGAGATAAAGCCTGGGACAAAGAGGCCTTGAACTAGGACTACAGAAGCGGGTATGGAACAAGAACATGCAAGAAGGAAACAACGTCCAGGACCAGGACTTGGAAACAAATGGAATGTATTGACCCTGGATGATGAGATGAACAGCAGGAGAAGCTTACTAAAGGCTAGAAAGACAAGTGTTTAATTGGAGACAAGGGATATTTATGATGGCAGAAAAATTTACATGAGGCATTCAGCAGGTGCTTGGGGTCAGACAGGTGTTTTGTGAGTTCTCAGTTACCAAATACCAGTGGAGGGCCTTCTGTGTGTTCTAGTGTGGAGGGTCCCAGGACCAGCACCATGCATATAAATGTCTCAAGGACTTGGATTCTAAGGAGAATTGTTGAAACACCAGAAACAAAAGAGGTCTACAGGAAGGTGTCCCTTCTATCCTCACAAGCTGGCAAGACATATGGGGAGGGGAACGGTTTTATTTCTACTAAGTGACTAAAAAAGTGAGTGAGGGCAAATCAGTCTTAAGAGTAGACTCTAGGTCCCCTACCCACAAACCCGGGCCCTCTCCCCTGGCCTGCATCTCCCTTTCCTTTTGCTTCCACCTTGCAATTAATTTGTGGCTACTGTTTTCCACACAATAGGAAAAAATTCAACATGTGTATTTGTCAAGTCAGGAGCCATATTCAAAATCACTATCAGAACACAGTTACAAAACTCTTTAATACCTCCAACCAGACCAATGGTAGCAGTGTGAAGGAAATCCTTTGGCGGGAATAGAAGAACATGATTCACTAAGATTTAAAGCCGAGCCCTGCCTCTTAGCAAGATTTATGTCAGCACTCCCAACTTGGAGAAGGAGCAGATTCCTGGAGCAACTGGATGCCAACTGAGAGATGTCTGCATGGGAGAGGCTGGGAGGCAGGTGGGGGGTACCAAAAGCCACACTGGCCAGGCAGAAATGGAATTCTTGGCTTTAATGTTCCTTTTGCCTGCCTATTTTCATCTTTATAGAACAGCCCCTTCCCTGTCCTTCCCAATTCCCCATTTTCTTTTCTTTTTTCCTTTCTTTAAATGCAGTCTAATCCCGAGTATGAACTGATGTAGTTTGTGTGTTAGGGGGAAAAAAATCTCTCTCTTTTTCTGCCTTTTTTTTTTCTTCTTCTTCCCCTGGCCCAGTTCATTATTTTTCTTTCTTGTCACTCAGTGTGATAGGTTGAACAGAAGTGCACAGATGAGCACTGAAAACGGTGTCACAAGGCCTTAATCTAGTCTTTAATGCCTGACTTCAGAGATGTCATTTATCTTCTAACTGCAGCAGGCATCCACCAACTTTATCTCTAATAATATATTGATGGATTAAAAGGGTCGGGCAGGAGACCGGGCTGGAAAAATTGCTTATTGACATCAAAATACAGTGCCCTCAACCTGATAAACATGGAGGGCTCGTGTATCTCCCAGAATAGTTGGCGTAGCTATAATTTTTTTTTCTAACATGTTTCCCCCAGGTTCATGGGGTGGTCCAGTAAAATAAACAAATACTAAACATTATTTCTATGCTGACATGGCCAGGGAACACACAAGATATTTTAGGAACACATTTTTAATGTCAGATTTATAAATATACCCCCCTTATTTATGACACCTTATAGCATATACTATGACAACTTGAAACAGGCACCTATAGTCTTGGCAGCATTCAAATATTCTTCATGCAGTTTGCTGGAGCAAAAGCTCCCGCTAGTACCTGATTATGCTTTTGGACGGCCAGTAACGTAAGGCTATTTCAGCAGAGAGATGAGGCTAGTAATCTCAGAATGTAAATGAAGAGAGCCTTTGGAAAGGTTTCCTTTGTTTATTGTTCTCTTCATTTCATTGTTTGGTTGGCAGCTACATGTTTCAAATCAGGGTCCCCTTCCCACCCACCCCCATAGGCTATGCCTATGCAAGTGAATTTTAGAATAAACCAAAAAATAATTGTAACCTGCTAACTCCCACTTAGTGGGTAGTTCCTAAACAGGCTCTTTTCAAAATTACCTGTTGTTGGACTGAATTACGTCTAATTTTTTTTTTTTTGACCTTAGAAATTAGTTTGCATGTAAAGATACTCTCCTGGGAATGTGTTGCTTTTTAATTTCATAAGTAGCAATGTTGTTGACTTTCACCTGATTTTCAAACGAAAGTGACTTCTTCAGTTCAACTTCCTTTGTCTGGAAAACAAGCTCTAAAAATACCTTCTAAGAGGAGGGAAGTGACCTTATTTTAGTATTTTTTTTATTACTTCATAATATCTTTTTCAAAGTACAAAGGCAATGTCATATAGGTTGTCTGGCAGATGTGCTTTTAAAGGAGATTTGCAGAAATGACACAGTATTCCAGCATTTTATAAATTTTGTAGGAAATTTTTTTATGTTTATGCTCCTGCTGATATGACAAGAGCACCTTATTTGGGATTGCCTGAGCCAGGATCCTGGATGTCAGTGTCTGAACCTAGAGGTCCTACAGAGGAAATTCTCCACAGCCCAAGAAGACCTGTGGCCAAGCTAACTGTTGTCTACTTGCTCCAGCTATACAAGGTACTGATCCTCTCTTGTAGCAGTTTCCCCAACTATAAAAGGGAAAGAACAATAGCATTTATTTCATGGAGTTGTATTAAATGTGTTCATATATACAAAGTTGTTACAGTAGTGTCTGATACATGGTGAACATTCCATAAATCTCACCTATTACTGTTATCTTCCTCTTTAAAATTACTAGGTTTGTAATGACATCTCTTTCCTAGAGAAGGATGACCTGAGATATGGCCAGGAAAGGAAGGTATCCACTAAGAGTAAATGTTATGGAAGAGCATCAACAGTGAGGGGGGGTGGAGGTTCTGAGGCCAAGAAGGATACTAAAATGAAACAACACAAAAGCTGGCAAAAATCCTAATTGTGTCTTTATCTATATGGTGGCAAAATTCTGATCACAAGATGAGAAGAGAAGATGAGCATTAATATGTACATTTTCAAAACAAAGCATCAGTGTCCCTTGACCACTTCTATCGATTTCCTGGCCAAAGAGGGTAATATATGAGGGTGGGAGTGACTGGCGTTGTTGCATACAACCCGATACTAAAATGATGGTCTTTAAATTCACAGGTCCTGGAAGAGTTTGAGAAGAAAAACTGAATTTGGAAAGTAGAATGGAGCCCATCCCAAAATGACCTGTCAGTCTTCCTTGAATGCTCTGGAATAGACCCTGTATCTAAGAAATGTCTTCTATATTGAGAGCACTGCAATTAGCATGAGTCGTTTGGCTACATGGACAGAATTCAAAGTGCAGAATATAAAAGCTAAGAATCCAAAACTAATCACTTAAAGACTCCTCTACACAGAAACATTCAAAGGAAGATTAAGGATCAATGTGACTGGAGTACACAAGCTGAATCGGGAGTAAAAATAATAATACACACAATTTACAGGGCACTGACCGTATACCAGGATCAGGTCCAGGTCTGTCCTACTCCAAAGACATGCTCTCAATTCTAACATTTACATTCCAAACCACATTCAGGCTCTGACTGCAGGAAGCAAGGGCAAGACCGATTCCCAAGGTTCTGAGCTAGTGGGTTTTACTGGCAAGGAAGGAGGAAACTCTAAGTTTCATGTGCCTATGATTTGGCCTGATACACATGAAGATGATCCCTGAGCAGATGGTCCCCAACCTTAGGAACTCTAGAGATTTACTCCTTCCTCCTCTGTCTTCAGTTGTCTTCTGGGGATAAAGAAATCATCAATTCTTAGTGCTGTCATCAAATGGAGTCAACCGAAGGTAAGACAATAGAGGGCCCATGACCCAGAAACCCTATTAAAATATTAAAGGGTCCATCCAGACTCCCATGATTCACTGTATTCACAGAAGACAGATTTCCTCCTTACAACTTCTGTTTAAATTTCTCTTCTTGATATTTCTAAGTTCAACAATCACACTCTTGTCCAACAAATTAATCTGTATGACTTGCTTTATAATCAGTGAAAATCAAACAACAAAGAGAAGAGAAATAGAAGTCCCAGCTCATTCCAATGTGGGTTTTGTTCTCATTGTCCAAAAAGAAGCCAACCTTGTGAGTTATGGGCCAGGTGCCAAGTGTTTCTACATCAATTTCACGTCTAACCTCACCACAACTCTGTAAAATAGGTATTATGAGGAAACAGACTCAAAAAGGGTGGGTGACTTGTCCAAGGTCATGCAACAAATAAACAGCAACATCAAGATTCAAACCCAAGCCTCTCTGTTCATCAAGTCTGACAGTCCTAGCCACTTGTCATTTGGCATGGTATTGCAACATTTTGGATGTGTATCTATACTTGGGGATGTAATAAAACCATAGCAGAGAACACATCATCTTTCTTAATCTCTGTTTATAGAAAGAGGCACAAAGAATATGGGGGCAATATCAAGGTAGTATCAAGGTTCAAGGGTAACTCTATGCGTTTGCTTATGACCTCTTTTAAAACTTAGTTCTCATTCCAGAATTTTCCTTGAATATACAATGTTTCTTTCTCTTAAATTCACATATACTGCCCAGGGACTCCTGATGATGCTAAAATTTTATTGTGATATCCAGATGGTCCTGTCACCATTTTCAGATGCTTCCAAGGACTCAGCTCTCCCTGTAACTAGAGGTGCCACTTTCTTTTGCGTGCTCAGCGGTGTCACTGATGATAGCTCAATTATCAGAGGGTATAAATCACTCTGGAAAAATCGATCTCTTCCTACCTGATTGCACAAGTGTCCCCTTCATTGAAGCACAAAGCACATGTGAGGGCTGGTCATGAGGAGCATCAGGATAGTGGCCGCAGCTGCAAAGGAAGATTCAGTCAGTGCAGAAAGAGGGTGGTGACGGGGTATCTGGATACAGAGAAGGAAGTTGGCAACAAATGCTGGATGGACTAAAGCAGATTCACTTTTAGTATAAAGTATCACATCAAACACCAAGAAGCTGTATGTCAAATGTCATACAGCCTAATGAGGCTAAAAGGTCAGTGCTGAGATTAACAGCGCAAACAAAATGAATAAAAAATAGTAAAGACCAGGGGTACATGGGTGGCTCAGTCTGTTAATCATCTGGGTATTCACCCAAATAAAAAAACAAACAAGAAAATGAGTCTACTTACCCTAATGCAGTAGTAGTAAAACTACTCATCAAAGAAAGAAACTAAAGATTCTGGAGAGGAACAGAAATGCAAAGCATAGCTGTAAGTTCTCCAGAACACTCTCTGGGGCCCCTTACCCTCTGTAGGAGAGCAGCTGGTGGTGACTCATCATGTTTCCACACTCAGCTTCTGTCCTGGGAGGTCTATCCCACAGTCTCTTGCCACTATAATCTCCTCATCCAGTGACCTTCCCTCTCAGGTGCCAACTGGCAAAATATTTAATCAAGACTACTCTCCACAATGTCTACTTGATCCAAGTGAATCTCACCCACCAAATAGCAGAGAGGGCTGCTGGCTCCTTTCTGGAGTCCCCGTGCTGTTCCACCCTCCCATCTTTCTCAGGTTTCCTCACCTGCTGCTCACATAGACACAGAGGCACACCACCAAGTCTGCTACCCAACTGGGGAATGAGATGCCAATGAGATGTTTGGTGCTTCCCCCTAACACTTGGGTTTTGGGGGCAGAGGAGACCTCTCCAGCACAATGATGGCTTATCATGGTTCCCATGATTTCTTCTTCTCCTTCATGTTCTGATTATATAGTTAAGCTCCTGGGTGTTTGTGTAGATAGAAGATCCAGTGAGGCTATCCTTGATAAGCCCCAGTTACTAGGAGGTTCTCTAGAATGTGAGTTACTTGATGTCTCCTTTCCCTCAGTTTTTTACCCTTTAGTGGTCATTTCAGAGGAAGCACAAATCCCAGTGAACACCCTGTTACACACACAATTACTTTGCACTATAAAACTTAGTAGGGGCGCCTGGGTGGCGCAGTCGGTTAGGCGTCCGACTTCAGCCAGGTCACGATCTCGCGGTCCATGAGTTCGAGCCCCGCGTCGGGCTCTGGGTTGATGGCTCAGAGCCTGGAGCCTGTTTCCGATTCTGTGTCTCCCTCTCTCTCTGCCCCTCCCCCGTTCATGCTCTGTCTCTCTCTGTCCCAAAAATAAATAAACGTTGAAAAAAAAAAATTAAAAAAAAAAAAAAACAACTTAGTAAAAACATGCATGCAACTTTTTAAAAATGTGAACAGGAATACATATTTAAGTAAATTACTAAAACTGCTAAAATGAGAGACTATAAGAAATAAATATATATGAAAGAGAAATTAAGAGACATGGAAAATAGACTGAGGAAGTACAATTGATAAGAGCATGAGAAGGAAAAGGTGGTAGGGTAAAGGAGTTGGAGTCGAAGGAAGATAATAGAAAAGAAAATGGCTAAGAACTTTTTGCAGAATTAATTAAAGAGAAGACTCTTCTGATTTGGGTACCAAAATGAAGGGATGCTTGGGTGGCTCAGTCAGTTAAGCATCTGACTCTTGATTTCAGCTCAGGTCATGATCTCACCTTTAGTGACTTCGAGCCCTGAGCCAGTTGTCAGCATGGAGTCTGCTTGGGATTCTCTCTCTCTTCCTCCCTCTTTGCCCCTTCCCGCCAATAAATAAACTTTTCAAGTACCAAAATGAAAACCAAACATGGTAAATTAAAATATATCCATGCCAAGCACATCTTAGTGAAACTGTAGATAATCTGGAACTAAAAGAGTATCTTAAAGCAACCAAAAAGAAAAGTTAAATTATGTATAAAGAAATAGTTCTATGTCTTAATAGCAACTGCTCATTAGCAACAATAGAGGCCAATCAAGTACTATCTTCAGTGTGCTAAAAGTAAGTAACTATTAACTTAAAATTCTTTGCCAAGCAACACTATTACATAAAGGCAAAAAATATATTTTCAAACAAATAAAGTGAGAGAATTTACCATTCCTAGTTTCTTGCTACAAGAATCACTAAAGAATATTCCTAAATAAAGATGTACTGACAAAAACAAAAGATATATGCTCAAAGCCACCCTGACAAAAATAATAAAAATATGTATGTATAAGGTTCTTAACTGAAATATTATTTGGAAGAGAAAAGACCAGAAACAACCCAAATGCCTATCAATAGAAACTGGTTGAATTAACTATGGGGTACTATGCGGTCAAAAAGGGAATAGGGAATATCTTAATATACTATTATGAAGAAATATTCAAGATATATTATTAAGTAAAAAAAAAGCAAGATGAGAAGTATTTACAGTGACTTCTGTTTATTTAAGAAGAGGGATATAAATATGTATTTGCTGATATTAAAAATCATAAATCATTTAAAAAATTGTTACCTATAGAAGAGGGAAGAGCATTGGTTAGAGGATAAGGATAGACCCTGGACTCCTTTGAATATGACCTGTTTTGTAGATTTAATCTTAGAACCATGTAAATATTTTACATAATTATAAGACAAAATTAAATAAAGCAATCCCCAAGAATCATAACTTTTCAGCATAACAACTTAAAGGAGTTATTCCATATAACTTTACAATATAGTAATTTGACTATATATCCCTAAAGGGATATAACCTAACAACAAAAATGAGGGAAAAATATATGGTCTTTAGTAAACATGTTGCTAGTAATAATGTCAATGTTGTTTTATTTTTATTTTGAAATGGATCAGTTATTTAATTAGGTCCTTTGTAAGAAATTTAGAACACTCCCATTTGTGCGGATGAACTCCACCTGTGAGAGAAAACAGAGTGGAGGTACCCCTGAAGCTGAGGAACAGCTTTGATTTTTGGTAGCATTTACAAGTCCACAGCTTTCTGATCAATCTTGCTCTGCTCTATAATCTCATATTTCTCTTTCTCCATGTCAAAGACTTCACCTTCCTGGTGGCTGGGTTCATATAGCTTCTTCTTCTTGAAGTAAGCATCAATGAGATGTCTTGGGATTTTCATGTTGCTTATAACAGTTTTGGTGGAGGTGGCAATCACAAGTTTCTGGTGTGTTCTATGCAAAGAACTTGATTGAGGGCCAGAGATGCAGTCACAAGTGGCAAGCCACTGCTCAGCTGTTTCAGGAAAACTACCCTCTTATTTCTGTGGTGCCCAGTGAGGATGACCAAAATGGTCCCAGGAGTGATGGTAGCTCACAGTTTTCTCACATGCTGATTGAAAGGTTTTTTGCCATGGCTCAACAGCTTTCGAGGCACATTTTCAGTAGGATAATACCTAGGCATTTTACAAAGTTTAACCAGTCAGGTACCAGCATTCTTGTCACCACCATCTGGTTTTGTGATAGTAGCAAGAAACTTCTCCTACTTTTTGTATTCAACCCTAGATTTAGCTGCTGAATACTTCCTCTGGTACACTGCCCTTCTGGAATACATAGTCATTTGGGAACATCTGCCACTTCCTCTAACTAGGACAGGGTTTCGGCTGCAGTGGGGCTTCCCCTTCTTTGGCATTTTAGCCTTAAGGTTACCCTTCTTAACTCTGCCACCAGCATCAGCCTTCTTGGCTTCAGGTTCTTCTCCTTAGTATCTGGTTCTCAGCTTTTTCACCCACCATCTTACAAGATGGGGAAGACTCGATATTGTTAATATGAGACAGTTATATAGTATTATAAGATAAATAAAATGAGTGCTTATTCCACTATGGTTAAAAACTAAGGCTTTCAAGGGCAACTGGATGACTCAGTCAGTTAAGTATCCGACTCTTGATCTTGTCTCAGGCTATTATCTCATGGTTCATGAGATTGAGCCCCATGTAGGGCTCTGCATGGGATTCTCTCTCTCCCTCTCTCTGCCCCTCCCCTGCTCATGTTCTTTCTTTCTCTCTCAAAATGAATAAACTTTAAAAAAAAAAGACTAAAAAAAAAAAAACAAACAAACTAAGGCTTTCAGTATTGTTCAAAGAAAACACAAATGTAAGATGAAATAAAAACTCTGTAGGCTTAAAAGTTCCAAATTTGAATAAGAAAGATGCATATGAACTTAGAGTATATTCCATCTTTAAAAGTAACTCTAGCATTGAAAGGGCCTCAGAATAATGATGAGTAGCAATGAACACCACTAGCACTCAGATTATGTTTTCTAAAGGTCATTTCCCACTTGAAGGAACCAAGTCTCCTTCAAGAAATTGTTGATTCTAGGTCTGGGGCAGAATATGTCCAAGATGAGTTAAAGTATTTTGTCAACCAGTCAGCAAGGAAACTATCTCAATTTATCAGGATTATGCCAAAGAATCTCAGGAGCCAAACAAAAAGACTCCCACTGGCCAAAATTGGGACAAGTTGAGCATGCAGATAATAACTCCAATAGGTTAAATGTATCAAATATGTTTATTCACATGTGATTTTTATTCATAATAAAACTAAAACCAAACAACAAAACTCTACAACTCAAACTCCTTGGAGGATGCTAAGGAGTCAACTGATTTTGAATCAGTCAACTGATTTTGAAGAAAAAAAAAAAAGAAGAAAGAAAAAAGAAAACATTTAAGCAAGTTTTCTGCATAACCTGTACCTCTGGGTAACACAATGGTCGACAGTGGGAAGTGTCTTTTTATAGACATTCCAGCTAAAGAACAAAGAGGAAATGATAGAATTAACCTATCAAGTTTTGCAACCTCTCATGAACCAATGGATCTGAAATATAGTCATCTAAACCACTAACCAGAAATTATGTGCCTCCTGATCAAAGAACATACCACAACCTATAAAGTAATCTTTCTAAAAATAACCATTTTTTTAAGTAGCCTGAATTTGAACAAGCCTCTAGATTTAAACACTAGTTTGCAGGAAAATCAGAGATCTGAGGATGGGAAACTGTGGGATAAAGGACCCCTTTCTTCAACGGAAAAATATATCCTGTCCTATCATAAAAACAACAACTAAGTTTTAGGTGGTAGAAAAACAGGCCCTACTTCACTTCCACATGTTTAGCTACTTCTTTATGTTTTGATTCCATGTTTGAGTGATGAAGTTATCTGAGGTTGGGAATCAAAGAGAAAATAGCAAAGATTTCTATTTGCTAATGGTATTTCTTTTTTTTTTCTTTTCTTTTCAAAAAAAATTTTTTTAACGTTTATTTATTTTTGAAACAGAGAAGACAGAGCATGAAGGGGGGAGGGTCAGAGAGAGGGAGACACAGAATCTGAAACAGTCTCCAGACTCTGAGCTGTCAGCACAGAGCCTGACGCGGGGCTCGAACTCACAGGCCGCGAGATCATGACCTGATCTGAAGTTGGCCACTCAACCAACTGAGCCACCCAGGCGCCCCTTGCTAATGGTATTTCACTATGGTGATAGTAAGAGAGACATTCATTCATCAAACATTTATTTTTTTTTCTTTCTTTTTTTTTTTAATTTTTTTTTAACGTTTATTTATTTTTGAGACAGAGAGAGACAGAGCATGAATGGGGGAGGGTCAGAGAGAGAGGGAGACACAGAATCTGAAACAGGCTCCAGGCTCTGAGCTGTCAGCACAGAGCCCGATGCGGGGCTTGAACTCACAAACCACGAGATCGTGACCTGAGCCGAAGTCGGACGCTTAACCGACTGAGCCACCCAGGCGCCCCTCATCAAACATTTATTGAAAGCATATTATGCACCTGGCACCAGGCTTCCTAACATGGTGATACCAGTCCCCGTCCTCCCTGGTGGGGACGATGGGCAAGGAACCACACAGGTACAGCACAGAAAGGTTACCAAAGTGCTATGTGCAGACCACTGGAGGTAAAAGAGTAGATTTTTGGCAGTACAAGGATGATTACTTTGTACTTTAAATTTTCATAAATGCCCTTTTACTTAAGATATTTAGTTATGCATTTATTTTACTATGTGAAAAAATGCACAGCTAGCACCTTTCATGGATAATACTCTGTGTGATAAAGCTAAAGAGGGTATTTAAATTCAAAACAAAAGTGTGCCATTAAAAAAAAATTTTTTTTAATGTTTACTTTTTGAGAGAGAGAAAGACAGAGCATGAGCAGGGGCGGGGCAGAGAGACAGGAAGACACAGAATCTGAAGCAGGCTCCAGGCTTGTGCTGAGCTGTCAGCACAGAGTCCAAGGTGGGGCTCAAACTCATGAGAGGTGGGTGAGATCATGACCTGAGCCAAAGTCAGAAGCTCAACCGACTGAGCCACCCAGGTGCCCCAAAAGTGTGCCAATTCAAAGAAAAATAGTAGTAGAGGTATTAGGCATTTGGGGAAAAAATATTGTGATGGTACTACTCAAATCACTGAAGTTTGGGAAATAAGGTAGATCAATGTGGGTAAATCAAAACAGATGCCATTTTACATAGGTCGGATGGAACTGGCCAGGGGGATTCAAAGGGTTTCAAGAAAAAAGGAGACTTAAGGATGAGAAGTTGTGCTGAAAAATAGTACATTTATTAGGACCTCTCATGTAGAATGGTTGAATCTTAGGTTTAGGTGGAACCTTAGGAATCATCTGTTATATTGTTTTAACTAATTTTAAAAAAGTACTTCTTTATAGTGTGACATTCCATGAGTGCATTAGTTAATCTAAACCCTTGGTAGTGAGTTTATGACTGAAGTGGTCTTCAAAAAAAAAAAAAAAAAAAAAAAAAAAGATTGCTGGGGACCTCAAAGAGCTTTTGTTTGTGCGGGTTTACATCTATTGGTATTTACCATGTTGGAAATAAAAACTCAGAAATTTTTTAAATACTTATTAAAGCATTAAAATAATAAATCCATTATAACATAAATAACATATTTCTAAAAAGAAAAAAAAACAAGAATATGGGGAATCTATAGATTGAAAGACTTAGAAGGTAAATTTTACCTCAAAAAAATAAAATCATCAGGGCACCTGCGTGGCTTAGTTCAGCACCTGACTTTGGCTCAGGTCAGGATCTCGTGGTTCATGGGTTCAAGCCCCCCATCGGGCTCTGTGCTGACAGTTCAAGAGCCTGGAGCCTGCTTCAGATTCTGTGTATCCCTCTCTCTCTGCCCCTCCCCCACTCATGCCCCCCCAAATATAAACATTAAAAAATTTTTTAAATAAAAATCCTGAGAAAGAAAATTTAAAAACAAATAAACCAATAGCAATTCATGAACCTTATTTAGATTCAAGTTAAACACTATAAAAAGAATTATATGACAATTAAAAAATATAATCACTGCCTACACAGCTGATATCAAATTCTTTTTACATGTTTAGATGAGATCATGGTTTTGTATAGCTGTATTCAAAATGGCTTTTTATCTTTTTAGAGAGACATAATGAAACAGCACAAGTAAAATAATATGGGATTTGTTTCAAAAAAATCTGATTGGGAGCAGAAGTATAGATGACACTATGCATTAAATATGAATGGTGAGTACATCAGGTTCATTATTCTATTCCCTCTACATTTGTAATTTAAAAAAAATTTTCATCATATGGGCGCCTGGGTGGCTCAGTTGGTTAAGTGTCCAACTCTTGATTTCAGCTCAGGTCATGATCTCATGGTTTATGGGTTCGAGCCCCACGTTGGGCTCTGTGCCGATAGTGCAAAGCCTGCTTTGGATTCTCTCTCTTCCTCTCTGCCCCTCCCCTGCTCACTCACACATGTGCACACACACATTCTCTATCTCAAATAAACTTAAAAAAAAAAAAACTTTTATTGTGAAAAATATTAAGTTTAATGTAGATCGTCAGATGCTTCACTTCCTTGCCACTTTCTATCAAATGAAGAAGTGTCTATATTGCTTGCTTTGATAATCTAACAGGTGATGAGAGGCAAAGATTTTATTGACAATTCCCCTGTTGCACAAACTATAAAATTGCATCTGGGGGAAAATTATCTTGAAGCTCCAGCTGGGAATGGACATATATAAGTACTCTACCAACAGAAACCTGAACACTACTTCCTTCTATTCATTGTTCTGGGAGGATGAACAACCTAGAACCATGAGCAGTTCTTGAACAATGGCCAAAAAGGAACATTCAGAGGCCATGACAGCCAAAGTAATAACTCACTGCATTATATCCTTTTCTATTAAATCTAGTAGACATTCTCTTCCTATGAGGGAAAAAAAAATTACTTCGTATTTTTTATTGCTTTTCTCAATTAGTCATATAATATTGAAAACTTTATCAAGAATGGCAAATGGAAGTCACCGCACAGCCAAGTAAGAACTTAAGCATTGTGGATCGGAATGGGGGCTTTCCCATCACACTGGCAGGGTTTGTATTTCCTCTAACATAATGTATCTACTACATGGTATCTACCTTATAGGGTTGAGGGATTATAATTTGTATACCTAATAGGTATACCTTATAATTTGCGGGGATTAAATTAGTTAATATCTGTAAAGCTCTTAGAAAACGGTACTTGGGGGGCACCTGGGTGGCTCAGTCAGTTAAGCGTCCGACTTTGGCTCAGGTCATGATCTCGCGGTCCATGAGTTCGAGCCCCGCATCGGGCTCTGTGCTGACAGCTCAGAGCCTGGAGCCTGTTTCAGATTCTGTGTCTCCCTCTCTCTGGCCCTCCCCCGTTCATGCTCTGTCTCTCTCTCTCTCAAAAATAAATAAACGTTATTTTAAAAAAAAATTTTTTTAAAAAAAGAAGAAGAAAACGGTACTTGGAACACAGCATGTATTCAATATAGATTTTTTTTAAATACATAAAACATCCAGATGACTATTTGGTTTAGGGTCTAAATACAGGTGTCCCTTAAACAACATGGTTTTGAACTTGTGGATCCACTTATATGTGGCTTATTTGCAGTAAATACAGTACAGTACTGTGTATGTATTTTCCCATGATTTTCTTAACAATTTCTTTTCTCTAGCTTATTTTAAGAATACAGTATGTAATATGTATACAAAATATGTGTTAATCAACTGTTCATGTTATTGGTAAGGCTTCCAGTCAACAGTAGGCTGTCACTGATTAAGTGGAGGGAGTCAAAATTTTATGTGGATTTTTGACTACATGGGAGATCAGTGCCCCTAACCCTCATGTTATTCAAGGGTCAACTGTAATGGAATATTTTGCATTCTAGCCTAGAGGTTCTTGACTGTGGGAGATTTTCCCCCTAGCGGACATCTGGCCATGTCTGAAGGTTTTGTTTTGTTTTGTTTAGGACTAAGGAGAGTAGTGCTGCTGTCATCTTGGGAGTAGAGCCCAAGGATACTAGTAAACATCCTACAATGCACAGGACAACTCCCCTCCCCCAAACAATTATCCAGAACAAAATGTCAATAGTGCCAAAGTTGAGAAATCTCATTCTATGCCCATTCACCTTAGGAAAACAAATTCTGGAGAAGTTAAGTAAATGTCTTTTCATGTCAGTTTTACATTAATTGCTTTGATGATTTCTCTATCACTGGAAACATAAATCAGGCATTTGTAACAGATCCATTTTACATAAACACTGGAACATATAGTAAATATCTTATCCATATTAGCATATTTTATTCTTAAAAACAGAATAAAAATATGGTGCAGAAGAATGGTTAAGGAGATTAGTTCCACAGTCAATTTGGATTCAATTTAAACACACTGAATCTCAGCTCTGCTATTTACTAGCTATGCAACCTTAAACTAGTTATTTAGCTGAGACTTGGGTCTCTACTTGTTAAACAGGATGAAATAATAGTTTCTAACTTGTAGAGTTATTATGAGTATTAAATGAAATAATCCATGCAAACCACTCAATACTATGTCTAGCAAGAAGTAAATGCTCAAAAAAAAAATATTATCAACATAGAACTTTAAATGCTGGTTAAGAAAAAACAGATCCTTGGCTTGTAAAAAAAAAATTGTATATACTCAATACTACTGAATCATACACTTAGAAATGATTAAGATTATGCATTTTATATTATGTATTTTCTAACACAATTTAAAAAGAAATAATTTGTATTGCCCCATAGAAAGTCCCATACTATTGTGTAACAATAAGGAAAACTGTATAATGGTATAGAAGATCCTTGGCAAATAATATATCAGTAAACACATACTGTCCTGCTATGGACCAGATTATGAAACCCCCCATTCATATGTTGAAGCCCTAACCCTCAATGTGACTTCACTTGGAGACAGGGCCTGTGCAGAGGTGACAAAGGTTAAATGAAGTTATAAGGGTGGGCCCTAATCCAGTAGAGCTAGTGCCATTATAAGAAGAGGTAGGGACACTAGAGCTCTCTCCCTTTGTCATGTTAGGACACAGTGAGGAGATCTCCATCTGCAAGCCAGGAAGAAAGCCCTTATTAGGAACCAAATTGACCAGCACCTTGATCTTGGACTTCCCAGACTCAAGAACAATGAAAAATAAATTTCTGTTGTTTAAGCTACCAGCCTGTGGTATTTTATTAAAGCAGCCCAAGTAGGCTAAGACAATTCCTAGTAAATGTAATCCATGGGAGAGAAACTTCAACAGAAAATCTGGATGATATTTGGTGCGGTCAGAAAGGGCATGGTGAGATTTTGAGAGAAGAGTGAGTGAAAAAGAAACCAGAGAAAGAAACCAAGATAGGGCGTTTAAGCAGAGATTAAGGACAGATGAAAACTACTGAAGGGAAAATATTAAATTCAAAGGGGAGAAATAGATGAGAAAAATGTTGTGACGAAATATGAACAAAGAATGGTTTTGAGAAAAGTAACTCCTTCCCCTGCCCAGATATTATACAGCATGGAAAATTTAGAGGGGGAGAAAGTTACCACAACAGTAAAAGGAAGACAAAAGTGGGAAAGCAGTAGATATAAAGGAGGGAAAGGAGAAAGATAAATGCTATACTGAATGGAAAAACCACACTTTTTAATTATTGGAAATGCTTCCACTGTGGCTGGAAGCCTTCCAAATAGAAGATCACTTACTTATGATTCTCTGGGGGCTTTTTTATTATTGTTTAATTTTCTATTTATTGATTATTACCATATCTTCATGGGTAAGTTTGAAAATCCACCATCTGGCCAAACCCTGATTGACCAGTAAGGCATTTACCAATTCAACTCAACTTCACACCATTTTTTCAACTCCCTTTGCAGCTGGCTTAAAACACACACACACACACACACACACACACACACACACACACACACACAGGGTAAGAAGTAAAAATCTTGATTTCTGAATCTGTAATGACAGAATCAAAGGATATTATTTAGAGCTGACAAATCAATAGAAATATAAGCACATATGGCGGTACAAAGGTAAACTAAACAGGGAGGAAAAGAGGGAAAGGAAGAGGGAAGGGGCTAATTTTACCCTTCTGATATCAAGAAATAGTACAGCTTATTAACAGGTGCACTGAAAATGCTCAGGTGAGCTGAGACAGTGACCACCCCCATCTCAGCGGCAGAGCTGGAGGCAGAGGAAGATCCCCACCACACAAGAGTCCTTTAGAGGTGTCTCATCCATTAATCCAAAGGTGTCACACAACACCATCTTCTAGGTATACCATGATGTGAACTAGGTGGAGAAGCACTGAATTATGGAAATAAAGATATTGTATAAGGTTATAAAGATAACTTTATAGGATAAAACCACATTTTTTCTATATATTAAAAGAACTAACCACACATACAGCAAAGCAAATAGAGTACTTAGTCAAAAATTTGATCCATATAAACAACATAACAAAATAATATGACAAAAAAAACACCAAAATCATCTATCATACTAATTAATGTAAATGAACTTCACTCACTTATTTTTTAAAAATCTTCAGATCAGATCACAAGACAAAACCTAACTCCAGGATCTGTCAGGAAGCACTCTTGAAACACCAATTCAAGGTTAAAAACAAAATAAGAGGTAAAGGTATACTAGGCAAATGCAAACAAAGAATACAAGACTTGATCTCATTATCAGACAAGATAGAAGTCAGGATGCAAAGCATTAAACATGGTAAAAGGGCATGTTCACAATGGGTTCAATTCCCAATGAAGATAAAATGTATTTAATATAGAGGTAGTTATAAATATTCAGAAATATACTAGAAGATAGGAGATTTTTAATTCAAGTTTCTCAATTTATGACATATTAAGAAAAAAAACCCAAAGATTATTAACATAATTAATAAAGCAGATATAAGCAGTCTGTATCAAACTCCGCACCTTGAAAGTCAAATACACCTTATTTTCAACTATTCATGGAATATCCTCTTATATGTGAATATATTTTCAGCCACAAAGAAAACCCCAAAAATGTCTAAAAAGTAGAAAATGTACAGAAAATATCCTCTGACCACTATGCAATAAACTAGAAATTGTTTTCTAAATCAGAAAAGAAAAAATTATTTCCATCTGAAAAATTTTAAACTCTGTCAACTCTCAAGTCAAAAAAGACATAACAGAAACACCTGGGTGGCTCAGTCAGTTGAGCCTCCAACTTTGGCTCAGGTCATTATCTCGTGGTTTGAGAGTTTAATCCCTACATCAGGCTCTGTGTGGACAGCTTAGAGCCTGGAGATTCTGTATCTCCCTCTCTGTCTGCCTCTCCCCCACTCATGCTCTGTCTCTCTCTCTCTCTCTCAAAAGTAAATAAACATTGAAAAAAAAATTTTTTAAAGAAATAACAGATCCAAATGGGAGAATTTTTAGAAAACAATGATAATGAAAACATTTTTTTTTTCAGAATCTACAGTAATTGGGTCAAACAGGGCTCCAAGGAGAACTGACAACACTGTATACTTTAATAAAAAGGATGAAAAATCAATAGATTAAGAATCTGACTCAAATTATGAGAAAAAGGAATAACAAAGCAAAGGAAAAAAGAAGCAGTTTAAGATTAAAAAAATTAATGTGTCTGGAAATAATAAAAAGAAATACTAATAAACACAAAAGCTGATTTTTGAAAGAAAGATGCTTTTTAAAATAATTAGATACATTGCTATCTGACCTATTCAAGATAAAAATTACAGTTGTAAAAATAAGAAGTCATAAAATGAAAATAATAGCAAAACAAAGGAAAATAGTACAGTAATCTTAGAGAATACTCAACCTTTTTATTTTATTTTATTTTTTTTATTTTTTATTTTTTTACATTTTTTTAACATTTATTTATTTATTTATTTATTTATTTATTTATTTTTCAAAGTTTATTTATTTTTGGGACAGAGAGAGACAGAGCATGAACGGGGGAGGGGCAGAGAGAGAGGGAGACACAGAATCGGAAACAGGCTCCAGGCTCTGAGCCATCAGCCCAGAGCCTGACGCGGGGCTCGAACTCGCAGACTGCGAGATCGTGACCTGGCTGAAGTCGGACGCTCAACCGACTGCGCCACCCAGGCGCCCCTTTTTTTTAATGTTTATTTATTATTTGAAAGAGCACAAGCTGGGGAGGAACAGAGAGACAGAGGAACAGAGGGTCCAAAGCAGGCTCTGCACCAACAGCAGTGAGCCTGATGCAGGTCCTGAACTCATAACCTGCAAGATCATGATCTAAGCTGAAGTCAGATGCTCAACCAACTAAGCCACTAAGGTGCCCCAAGAATACTCAACCTTTTGAAAATGAATTTAAAAATCTGGCTGGATTAAAGGACTAATTTTTAGGAAAATATAATTTACCAAAATAAACCCAGTAAGAGAAAATCTAAATTAACTGATCTCTATAGAAGAGAACGTAAAAGCTGTCAAAATGCTATCTACCCAATCCTCACACACCCAACACACACAGCAAAGTACCAGGTCCATAAGCTTCCAGGGAAACTCAGACAAACTTAAAAAAAGAAATCCATTCCAATACCAGAGAAGTTATTTTAAGTCACAGAAAAGTTCTAATTATCTTTTTAAATGTTTATTTATTTCTTTTGAGAGAGAAATAGCATGAGCAGGGGAGCAGCAGAGAGAGAGAGAGAAAATCCAAAGCAGTCTCCGTGATTTCAGCACAGAGCCCAACGCAGGGCTCAGTTCCATGAACTGTGAGATCATGACCTGAGCCAAAATCAAAAGTCAGATGCTTCACCAACTGAGCCCCCCCAGGTGCCCCAATTCCAAATATTTTTTTTTTATAATGTGAGCATGACAATATCAAACCTATCAATGATTTCCCACACACAAAACAAATGATCTATCAATCTCACTTATGAATATTAATGGCAAGAAATCTTCAGTACAATCTTAATAGGACATTAAAAGAATAATACTTGGATGCCCAGTTTTATTTAAGAAATGCAAGGATAGTTCAGCATAGGAAATCCACTAATAAAATTGATTATATTAATATAGTAATAATGGATTCATAATTCATTCTAATAGTTCTATAGAGAAAATACATATTCAATAAAATTTAAATACTTTACTTAAAAATTTCAAAACTAAAATGTGTAGATGACATGGTAAAATGTATCTATTTCAGCCTAAAACAAAGTACCTGGGTCCTGCCAGCCAGAGATTTTAACGTGCATGATTAAATGTGCAGTCAAGATTGAAAGCCACAGCACTAAAGTCATTCTCTTTACACTCAGAAACAAAGTCACAGATGCCCTCTGTAAGCACCTTTATTTAAAATTATTCTTGAGGTACAATTGTGTAATACACTGTACTGAAGGTCAATGCAGTTATATAGGAAAGAATTATAAAATTTGGAAAGAAATTAAACACATTATTTTTAGATTATATGGTATTTGGGGGGAAAAAATCCAAGAATTGTGTTTAGGTTAAAACATTACTGCAAACAAGAAAATTCTTTAAGACAGAAATATTAAACAGCCATCTATAGCTTTTACAGAACACAGCAGCCAGTCACAAGCTACAATGAAAGAAAATGCTAATAGCTACAAAAATGTAAATGTCTAGCAATAGGCTTACACAAAAAAGTACAAGATCCATATGAAGAGAACTTGAAAATAAAGAATACAAAAAAAAAACTTGAACAAATTGAAAGACCTATTTTTTGATAGCAATGTTCAACGTCGTAAAGATATTCTCTCTAATGTCATTAATAAACTTAATATCATATCAATAAATACAACATTATTTTTTAAATAGGCCAGTTGGTTCTAAAATTCATATGGAAAAGTAATTAAGATTAGCCAGGAAAATATGAACAAAAAGAGCAGTGGAAGGTGTGCTAACCTTATCAAAACATATAATAAAGCCTTGAAAATTAAACTATATAATGCATGCATAAACAGAGTAACCAATGGAACTGAAGAGAGACTCCAGAAAAAGACCCAAGTACACACAGAAATTTATTATTAATAAAGGTGGCATTTCAGTGGGGCAAAAGGTGAATTATTCAAAAAATGGTATTTGACTAACCGGATAGTCATCTGGAAAAAAAAATGTTTTATCTATACCCTACATTGAATATAATGATTAATTCCAAATGTATCTAAGATTTAAATGTAAAAAAAAATTATACCATAAAGGTACTAGAAGAAAATACAGGAGAATTTATTATTTTGAAGGATGACTTTCAAAGACTCAAAATCCAGAAGCCAAAAACAGAGGGAGAGATAAAAATTTACTCCACAAAATAAAAAGAAACTTCTACAGAGAAAAAAAAATCATAAAACCAAAAGACAAAGGACAAATGGGAAAGATATCTTACCAAAATAGTTATAATAAAGAGCTAAACTATTAATACATGTACTCCTGGGAATCAGTGGGAAAAAAAAAAAAAACATTAACATAGAATGGGCAAAGGATAAGAACAGAAAGTCCCCAGAAAAGAAAGTCAAATGACTTAACTATATGAAAAAAGAAAGCTTAATTCTACTCCTAAGAAATATACAAATGAAAACTACTAGAGAATTCTGACCTAGAGGAAAAGAAATTTTAGAAGAGGAAGATATAAAGATATACAGACTTGGAAAGATTATAAAGGTAAATGTGTGTTCTTTTGAAAGTTTAAATATTGCTATTCCATAAATTTTTACTTTTGTATCTAATTGTTCTTCCTTTTCTTGCATAGAAGTTTCCCTTTGGGGCAGTTTTGAGCCAACCATGAAAAGAAAGAAGGATAAAAGAAGAGAGAGGAGAGTCTTAATATACTGTCTAACAATTGGAAAATAAATTGGAAAATAAAAGAAGGAAATACGTATGTACCTAGCTGGGATGCAGCGGTATGGTTCATGATTGCAGAAAATATATCAGTATGAAAGAATGATATTGTCTGGAGCTAAAATGTCAGTGAACCACAGAAGAAAGATGCTGAGCTGGCCTCAGGGAGAGGTAGGAAGTCCAAGGCCACACTGCTGCCAAGAAAGGGCATTGGTAGTCTGGGACAGTTTGGGACAGGAAAAATTCAAGTTGCTTCAGAGAGCAAAAGGGACTGGCAGGCAGAATATTAGGTGTCATTGCACCTCTAAAGTCAGGGTCAAATCCTCAAAGGGTATCTCCATTAACAATAACAATATAAAATTACCTAAAATGCATATTACATTGCTTTAATAAAAGTCACCATGTGAATAAATATGCATTCTACATTAGAAAGAAAAGAGAAAAATCTCACCAGTCAAAACAAATCACAGTTAGATTTTAATTGCATTGCCTCACACCATGCTGACAGGGAAAAGGCAGAACGTTCCTGTCAAATTATGCCAGGAACTGCCTGATTTCTGTCATAAAAGACAGATTATTTTTAAAACGTGCAACTCAATTATTCAAAGTTCAAAATATCTACTATAGTACTCAATAAATGTTGGTTGACAATCATCATGTTCTGTGTTTCAGATTTGGGATTTAGAGCTATTTTAAAATAAACCTTCTAATGTATAGGATTTTTGTTTCATTGTGATCTTTTCCTTCTATAATTTTAATTTAATCATGGTCTCTTGATTTTAAGATGGGGTTATTTTGTAGGTTTTTTCAAGCTCCATTAACAGCTTAGAATATTGCACTTTTATTTATCTGATTCAGTATTTCCTATATACATCCTCAATTCAGAAGGCTGACAAAGTCTCCAAAGATATACCACAGATCATTTAACCAGGATTTTAAATGAAAATAAAGGTGGTTTTAGCAGTATACAATAATTACAGATCTACATTTATCCTACAATATGTTAATGGGCAACTGATTAAGTTTCAGATGTCCTAGGAGTACTCAGTATTATTTATATATGCATCTGCATGAATTACAACTTCAGCTATTCCTCATTTCCAACATAATGTTCCTCTATGTGTGGTTCTTATAAGTGAAGCACACTTGGCCATTTCATATTATATATATCTTCTAGATTTATCTCTTGTCACTCTACAATTAGGTTGCAGTAAAATTGGTATTATATTTGCAGTGTCTAAATGATGCCACATACTTTAACTGAACCAGAGATATAAATTACTCTGAACCAGCTGAAAACAGAGTCTGGCAGAGGAAAAGGGAAGGACGGGATTATCTTTGAAACTCCTCACATGCTATCTCTGACCTTTCCTTTGTCAACATTTTGAAGGTACTTTCTCTGATTCCTCAAAGATAACTAGCTCCATGAAGACAGGGCTGGTGATCTCAGGCAGATCAGAGTAATAAAGAGAAACATTTGAAATATACTCAAAGGAAATCATATTTAAGCATGAATAATTTTCTGGATTATATAATATTAAGATAGTTTCATGTAGTAAACACCTTCTTGTGATGTCCATGGTATTTGAGCTGCATAAGTATTATCTCCAACCCTTGCCATACTGAGAGACAGACAACTGACATATGGGGAAACAGACTCAGGGCTAGAGAATTTCCCCCAGGGTCACTGCTGTAAGGGGTGGAAAAGATGGAAATCCAGACATTTCCTCCTCCAAAGCCTGGGGTGTTACACCCAAACCATGTTGTATGAATATGGAAGGCTAAACTATATTGAGTTCAAAATCTGGGGAGACATTATTTCTTTGAAACAGCTATGATATTCTTTACCTACCATCACCCCTCACAGGACCACCAGCAGACTAGTTTCCCCTCTACCTAACTTATAAATAGTGGCCTTGGGAGAAAGCCAGGCATGTAAGACTGGCATATCTGCATTAAATGAAGTCTCCATCTTTAGACAAAGTAGTTACCCGTCAGAGCCTCATTTGCAAAGTGTGGATAAAAACAAAGTGGGGAGATTAAATGAAATCATATTTGTGGACCACAGTCTGTCTTCAATAATGATTTCCAATGTTCCCTCATTTCTACAATAGTTGTTTACTGGTTTATTGGGCTCTAGTTTATCTTCTGTCTCTAGTCTCCATTCATCTTACATCATCATGCAATTAGGTTCTGGAATGGAAAAAGCCGCTGACCAGGGGTTGTTGGAGTGATACCTTTACAGAGTTCTGTGACATGCCACTTCACTTCTCTATGCACCAGGTACAGAAACTGCTTTGCAGCAAATGAATTCAAAAAGCTACCCTGGGCCACTTCCAGCAATCAAGAAACCTAGGGAACCAGGGAAGAAGCAGGAAGGCAGTGGCAGGAAGTAGGAAGTGATGATGCAGAAAGATGTAGCTTCCTCTACCATTAAGAACTGTCTAGGTTGCAAGAGGCAGAAAATCCAAACCAACTGAAAAAACACTAACAAAACAGGAATGAATTGGCTCATTAAATAAAATAGCGGCTCAAAGGATATTTTTAGGACTTGGTTTCTCTCTAGCAGGTCAGCTCTCTGTTGGCACTGATCTCAGACAGGTTATTCCCTATGGCTCAAAGTAGCCATAGCAGTTCTATCTATACACTTCCAATTCAGTGGAAAGAGTACACCTGTCTCTGCCCTAAAATTCTCAAAAGTTTCATTATATATTATATTGAGAGTAAGGGTCTGATTGGGCCCTATGCCCATTCTTGAACCAACTGCTATGGCCAGGGAAATGAGATGCACTCATTAGTTTAGATCCAGATCATATTCCCAACTCTGCTGCCAATTATTGAGGCCAGAGCAACATTATGTATCGTTTAGTTTGGTCCTGAATCACTTTTGCTCTAGAGACTAGGATGGAGCCCCATTTGGGACAGAGGCAGGGATTTTTACCAAAAATCAGAAATACTAGATGTTACTCACAATGCTATCCACAAGTTAAAGGCTAGAGAGGACTTCATGGGACCTTGACAGCTTCATTAAGAGCAAAAGTCCTTTCCATAAGAGGACCATGCACTTACATGCAGAAATGACCTGAGGTAGAGAAGGGCTTCTGTATTAAAGGAACTGAGAGAAGGCCAGTGGGCCAGGGCAAGGTTAGGGACTGGGAAATGGCTTGAAATAATGTTGGGAAGATAAGAGGAGCAAAGATTATGAAAAGCCTTGTAGGTTATTAAAGAATTTTGCTTTTAAGCACAATGGAAAGTCATTGGAGAGTAAAAACATTAAACCAGGGGTATGTTTTTTAAAAATCACTCTAGTAGCTTTATAAATTTAGAGCAGGAAGGAGATATTTATTTTACTCAAAATTATGTCTATTAAACTATTTAATTGCAGCTTTCCTGATGTATGACTCTAGGCACCTTACTTTTCTTAGGGCAAGAGAAAATACTTAATTCTTAAAGTCCTATTCATATTAATTTCTAAAATACACATTTCTTATCATAAGAAACATGGAAATACCTGACTACATCAATATATAATGTCCACGAATTATTTTCAATTATATTTGAGTGCTGCAAACATCATATTACATAATTATTCTAAAATAAAGCAAATTAAACCTGAAACAAAAGTCCTTCCTATGACATTATCCCTGTTCTCTAACTTCCACACCCAGAGAAGGCACCCTGCCTGCCTGAATCCGGGTCCAGCTAGTGTCCACATGGTCACTTGGTGCAAAGTCCAAGGGGATGTGCTTTCCTAAGTCAACTCAGGTGCTCCTGGTCCCCAAAGCTTAGGAAGGCCTTCAGCGCGGCCATCAGCAGGGACACTGTAGCAAGCAAATCTGTATAGCCCAGACACTGAGAGACATCAGAGAAGAAAGAAAAGAGCCCTTTCTCACCAACTGTTTCAGGTTGGTGGAGCCTCAGGCTAGTGAAAATGAGCCAGCACTAATGGTTTTGCTAATCAGAAACAGTGACCAAGATAAGATCTTAATTTTCTATTCCCTAGACCTTACAGTACTGTATCATATATTTATGAACTAATAACTTCATAGAATTACAGAGCCATGTAAAGCTAGGGCTAAAAATGACCACTCTGTTACCTAAAAAAGCAGGAAAGCCCAGAGATGGGTAGATCATTGATCAGAATCACACAGCAAGTTGAATCACTGATTCAAGAACAATTTTTTTTAACTTAAATTCTATAGTTCAGTCTCTTGGGAAAACAAAACTGTGTTTATATATTTGCATGATACTTTCAGTCATAATTCCATGTATCATTGTAATTTTAGAACAATATACCAAGCCAGGACCACTTTAAGCTAATTTCTCAACTTGGGGCTTCCTGGGCCATGTAGGAAGTATAAATATGAACCTCAAACATCTCAAAATGTGGTGGCTTAAAACAACATTTATTTCTTTGCTGGTAGTTATGAATGCTTAGGGGAGACTTTTTTCCACCTATAGACTACATCAAAATTAACAAGTTCTCTGGTTGCCCTGATATGAAAAGATTTATTTTTTCTAGTCTTCCCTTTGACCCAAGAGATGGCATTTTCAGGGCCCCACCTCTTTACAAGTTTCTCAGCTGTTACTCCTCACCCTACCTAAAACCAAAGACTTGTTACCATGGAGCCCAGCTACTCCTCTGGTTTCTATTTTCTTCCTAATTTTTGATCTATGCAATTTTCTGTTACTTTATTTTTCCTTCTTTTACTTTATTTCTTTTACTTGCTTTAATTTCAGGTGTGCATTTGAAAGGCTGTCTTAATTCAGTAAGTTTAGGTATTTTGTACTGAAAGAATTTATCAGAGTTTCAAGTCTGCTCACAAACCATATCTATTTTCACTCTACCTATTTTTTTTATTTTTTTAATGTTTATTTATTTTTGAAGGAGAGACAGAGAGTGAGCAGAGGAGGAGCAGAAAGAGGGAGACACAGAATCCAAAGCAGGCTCCAGGCTCTGAGCTGTCAGCACAGAGCCTGATGTGGGACTTGAACTCACAAACCATGAGATCATGACCTAAGCCGAAGTTGGACGCTCAACCAACTGAGCCACCCAGGTGCCCCTTCACTCTCCCTATTTTAATAAAGCTATCATAACCAGAATATACACTGGGCATATAGTGTAATTATCTAAGTCTTTCCTTTAGAGGAAAAGTGGACACAGACAAGGCATGACTGAGTTCCCCATGTTCACCTGAATTTAGAAATGCTTAGGAGGCTGAGTAAGAATCCTGAAGAATTTTGAAGAAATGGTGTGAATGTGGGATTGGCCATTTTAAAGATCTCAGGGAAAATGGTCTCCTACTAGAAGAGTATCTAAGAAACAACTTTGCCCCTCCACCCACCACACAGAAATGGGCCCGTATCAGAGATCCATGTCTGTATAACTAAATGCCCCCCAAACTAGTGGCTATAAACAATTATTTATTTACTCACATTTCTGTGGGTCACAATATTGGCTCAGTGGAGCAGTTATGCTGGTCTTGTCTGGAGTCACTCAGGCAGCTGCTATCATCAGGCAACAGACTCAGACTAGGTGGTCTAAGATAGCCTCACCTGTAAGACTGGCAGATGATGGTAGACCTGTGTCTCCATTCTACTAACCCTAGTTCTTCACATGTGAGTAAGCTCCAAACTCAGCAAAAGAGAGAGACAAGGGCCACTCATGAGTGGTTTTCAAGCTTCTACTTGCCTTGCACATGCTAATGTCCTATAGGCCAAGGCAAGTCACATGACCAGACTCAGCGTCAGTGTGGGAGGGGCCTTCAAAGAAATTCATTTACAGGCAGGTGTGGCCCCTTGGGGTGTTACTGAACCAATCTAGGTACCTCCAGGCCTAAGAGCTGAGCAAGGCCTCATAGCTTTGCTTTGTATAAGGAGCAAGGGCTCAGGGAAATTCTGGCTCCACCCATATGTGATCTTAGATAAAGGGTAATTCTATCCTCTCAAGGCCTCAGTTTCATCATGGAGAATAATTATTTCACAGTATTGTTGTAAAGTTTAAATAATGTATATAAGGTTTCTGCCCTCAACATGCTTTAGTTGACCTCATCCAAAAAATTATTTTTGTCTTGATCCTGCCTCTGCCTTAAGATTTCACTTTGTTACATCCTCTTTCCCTTGCTGCCGTGAAAATTTTCATTAAAGAGACATTCTGATTTGAAAATATATGCCCTCTAAAAAACAAATAAAAAGCAATATAGAACTCTATAGAAATGGAAATAGTGGCTCCTTGTCCACTGTTTGGCCCTCCCTTTTCATTTTGCACTATCCTCCTCAGTGAGGGTCCACACTTTATGTTAACTGCAACTCACTGATGACTCTCAAATCTGCACATCCAGTCCTGTCCTCTCCCATTCATTCACCCCCTGCTCGATGTTCAGTTCCACTTGGATGTCCTAGAGCAAAGGTTCTCAATTTTTTAGCATTTGCCAGAATCACCTGGAGGGCATGTTAAAATCCTGATTGCTAGGCCCCACCCCAGCGTTATAATCAAGTAGATCTGAATTTTTACTACATTCCCAGGTGATGCTGATGCTGCTGGTCTGTAGACCACACATTGGAACCACCGGCCTAGAGTCACTTCCGTTCAACTTGTGCAAAAAACAACCACTCCTCTTCTAAAACCTCCCTCATCTGAATTTATATAATGGGCAATGGCATCAATCCAGTTGACCAAACTAGAAACCAATTGGAATAAAGATGCTAAGCAAAGTACAGATCAAGCTGCTTCGGTTACTATTTCTTTCTTCCTGATTTCCTAAACGGCTTCAGTCCTCATCAATTTCATTATCTATTAAACAGAACCACCTGGTGATAAAGTCAAATACCTTTTGCTTTAAAATACTATCTCCTCATTTTCCATGACTGATGCAGAGGATTACGTAATTTTGTCATTCACCTGGCCTATTGATAAAGTAAATGAAATAAATTTTGCCCCCGGAATCAAGGTGTTTAATAAAGTCTATGGGTAAAGTATCCTAAGATGCCAAGGAAAAAAGAGGAGGGACTCTTCCAAGTTGAAAGGTAAAGGTCACACTAGGAAACCAATTTCTCCTGTCATTTCTTATAATTACACTCCACCTTCTACCATATTGTAAGGGTTGTTACAGTGTTGACAAGGGACTAAACCTTGTATAAAGCTGTTTCAGACTCACCTTTGCAAAGCTAGTCTGGAGGCATTCATGTCTTAGTGCCCATGGTGTCTTACCAAGTGTACAAATCTCCCAGATTTCAGAAGCTGGATTTTTCTATAAGTTTTCCAACTATGGAAAAGGGAGTCCTAGGCCCCTCCTAACTAGCACATTTTACTAGTTTCGCCTTAGCTACTCTCCCTGTCTCTACTTTGCCTCCTCCAACCTATCTTCTACTCCTTCAGAGCGGTCCATCTAAAACCTGGGTGACATAAGGTCACTCCCTTACTTTAGCATTTATAAAGCTAGTCATTGATTGCCTAGAGGAAAGCACAGCCAACAGTTTGTTGTTAAGTACAAAAGAAGATGGGGCGCCTGGGTGGCGCGGTCGGTTAAGCGTCCGACTTCAGCCAGGTCACGATCTCGCGGTCCACGAGTTCGAGCCCCGCGTCGGGCTCCGGGCTGATGGCTCAGAGCCTGGAGCCTGTTTCCGATTCTGTGTCTCCCTCCCTCTCTCTCTGCCCCTCCCCCGTTCATGCTCTGTCTCTCTCTGTCCCAAAAATAAATAAAAACGTTGAAAAAAAAATTTAAAAAAAAAAAAAAAAAAAAGAAGTTGAAGCCAGGGTATAAAAGTTCATTAATGCCATTCACAGATTTTTGACTTTTATCCTACAGGCAATAGGAAGCCATAGAAGATTTAGCAAAGGAATAACACACAGGATTTGTTATTATTGTTTTCATGTCATTGTTTTCACTTTGATATTAGTATAGAAGGTATGCCTGGGGTGGAAAGATGCAGCACTAGCAGACCAGAGATGCAGAAACTAGTTAGGAAGCTGTTTTGATAGGGTAAGTAAGAGATGATAAAGAGGAACTGAGTAGTATCTACTCTTCAAGAAATGTTTGTGGTGGTGGTGGTGGTGGTTGAATGAATGATCCAGGTTAGCAATTTTGAAACTATATAAATCTCAGTTAATACTATTGTTAGGATGATGAAGATATAATAGCCTGTGTCTTCTCTGTGCTCTTGACTGAGATGAGATCATCCAAGGTTGCTAACTGTATTAGCATTTCATAAGCTGTTGGGAGAACTTGGGCCATGAGCTGAGGATGAGCTTCCTAAGTCCCCCAACATCCAGGATTAAATCAAATGCATCACAGTGATCAGCATGGCCTTTGGGCTTGTCACACTTAACAGCATTTCCTTCCTACCTCTCTGTCCTGAGAATTAGATCTTCCCCATGGAGGCAATCATATGCATTTAACACTGGTATGATAAATTCTTTCTTATTTGGTTTTTAAAATTAAAAGAACTGAGCAAGGCAGCAATTCCAGATTGTGTGAGGAAATGTGATAATGATTGGCCTTGTGGGCTCTGGCTCATTTTCTCCCGCCCCTGACTCCCATTGCACCCTGTTTCCCGTGAGGTTCTGGGCATCTCAAATCAGTGCAGCTGGGCAGAAGAAGCTGGAGAAAAAAGTCCCACAGGGCAATTTTTTGTTTTCCAGCACTTAAACTCTCAAGACAATTTTATAATATAAACTAAATTAGATTTAAAATATTAGCCTTAAAGCAATTGCACAAATTGTAAAAGAGAAAAAAACCAGCAGAGCCCATAGAGGCCTCGCCTATAGTACATGCCTATTAAATATTAGACAAATCTAAATCAGGGTTCGTAAATTCATAATAAATAATTAGGAATATAACGAATAAATCCCATAGTCCCATGTGGTTCATTCTTTGTACTATATAAACTATTTGAAATTTTATTAGGTGTCTCCAAAAACTAAGTTGTCAAAGGAAAATGTGCAATTTATTTAACGTAGAAAATTTTGAAACTTCTCTCTCCAGGACTGCCTCTTTCAGTATCTTCCACATAGAACACAGACTATCCTCAAATATTTCTCTTTCTCACTTTCAACACCCAACCCTCAAACATGCTGACTGCTATCCGGTGCCCAGTCTCTCTGCTCCCCCACCCCTCCCTCTCCGTGCGCATGCTCTCTCTCTCTCTCTCTCCCTCTCTAATTACCATTTCTTTAAGCTTATTATGCATTTCCTCTAGCTTCTCTGATTTCCTTAATTTAGAAGGTTTCTCTGCTTTATTTTTTACCTGGATTCTGTACAACAAAGAAGAAAATTCTTGCCAGAAGAAAAAAAGGCAGAAGGGCAGATTGCAAGAATTGGAACTGGGATCATTTTTGTCCCTGTTATACATTAATATTTAATTCCTGGTATAGGAGAAACCAAGAATAATATGAAATACATTACTGACTTTGACAATATCAGAATTAGGTGGTTAGGAACAGGAGCTTCAGAATCAGAAAAGGCTGTGTACAGATTCTGATTGTGCCATTTACTACTTCCGTAGGCTTCAGTATCCACAGTGCAAAATGGCAAGAGGGTGCATTAGGATTGAATTGGATAATTCACGTAAAACATTCAATAAAGTTCCTGGAAACTTCTATTATAATTATTAATAAATATTATGAACATTTTATTACAATTATTCATACAAAAATTATGAATATTTTAGAATAATTATTCATTCTTATCTTGGGGGAAAATAGTCCATGGGGAACAGGAATTTAGCCCAGAACAATCCTTCCTATTGGCATAAGACATTTAACAATCCAGAAAACAAGTTATTTTCCATCCTCAATGCTAAAGAAGTAAATGACATTTTCCCCATTGTCATAAAGTATCCCTGCCTTTTCTTATGGTCACATGCTTAGTACAGTTCCTTGCAACTCAATACACATCAATGGATGTTGAAGCAACGGATATCTTGGGGACACTAGATGCGAACCAGTAGCAAAGAGCCTAAAAGTACGCCTGGTGATGGAATGAAGTATGTGCATATCCTTAGTCACTCTTAGACTATTCTGTCACAGTTGTTTGAATGTGAATAGCTCACATGAGTTGTCCTTCCCTATCAATTGGCAAAATACGTGATTCATTTGGTCACTGATTCACAGGACACTTTTGAGCTCCCACTGTGTGCCAAGTATTGTGCTAGGTGCAGGACTCACAGATGAATAGGTAGCGTCCTAAGATTAGGGAGGTTTTCTTCAGCAGGACAGAGGTATCATAGACCAATGCTTCTTAAACGTGAATATACTCCCAAATCACCTGGGAATTCGTTAAAATGCAAGGTTTGATTTAGCAGCTCTGGAGTGGGGGCCTGGAATTATACATTTTTAATAAGCTCCCAGATGAAATGCACACTGCACATGAAGTTTGCTACTCCAAGTCTAAGCCTCAGACCAGTAGCATGTGTAGGTTGTCAACTTAAGGATGCTGGTGCCAATTAATCCAGTTGAATTAGCTCCCTTCTGTTATTTTGTAAAGATTCCCTAGCACACATAGCTGTGCCCATCTGATTATATGGAGCTGAATCAGAGGGAGAAATAAGAGATGTATATGTGAGAATGGCCACCATTGTAAGGAGGGAGGAACCCAACCGTATCAGGTTTGTTTGACTTTCTGAAAAACTCCCCAAAAGCTCAGAAATGGCAAATTCCCAATTCTAAATGTTTCCCTGTCTCTTCATGGGCTGCCTTACTGAGAAAGTCTAGATGTGGAGGAAGACAGTGGGAAAAGCGTGGGTACCATACTGTAGCCAATTAGATGCAGAACTAGGCTCTGCCTCTTTCTACCTAGTCACTCAGCTCAAATAAGGAAACCTCATGCTTTAATCTCTAAATATCTAAAATGGGAATGCTTATCACACCTACATCAGAGGCTTGTTGTATTTCATAACATGATTTGCACAGAGCACCTAGCACAGTGTCTGCAGTGACCATTAAATGGTATGTGTCATTATTATTGTTATTAATAAAACTGGGAGCCATGATAAATATTCTTTATCAGTGCTTTGTCAAGGCACACTGGAGAAAGATAAATCTAAATTAGAGCCCATACTCGGACTCATGTGGCTTTAAATCAGACCCTTAATGTTGTGTGAGCACAGGTGTTTTGTAGTTAGGTTTCTCTGTTAACATGAGGGGAAAAAAGATGATCAAAAAGAAGAGAGAGAGAAAACAATCACTATTTGAAAGTGAATGAAGGGCGCCCCCCCTCCTCCCTAGCCCCCCCCCCCCTTTTTCTTACTTTGACATCTCAGTGTGTTTTTTTCTTTTAGCTGTGAGTTCTGGGATAGGTGATAACTGCCAGTAATAGGATTAGCATTGATTTCTTTAGCAAGAACAGAGATGTGGCAGTTCCAGCCATTTCCTGAACTGCCAGCTTTGAAATATCAAAAAAACAGAGAGAAGAAGAAAAAAGAAAAGAAAGAAATGAAAAGAAAGAAATCTGGGGTGGGGGGGCAGATACAGCTTTTAGAGAAAAGGAAGTGTGTGTGAATTCACCCATGCATGTCTGTGTGTGGGTATATGGACACATATGTGCACATAGAAGGATATAGGAACACTCAGACACGTGGAGATCATGCAAATGTTTTGTTGTTCCATGATAAAGGATCAAAAGCTCTGTTTCTGTTCTGCTTCAAAAAAGGTTTTAACATTCATTTGGCTTTCTTTTTCTTTCACTTGTGAACACATTTACCAGCTGATCTTTCATAGTTATCCTTGAATCCTGACTTTTGTAACCTTGAAATTCAAACAAAGAAATGTCTCAGAGAAAGACTGTGCAGCAGGCCCCACCAGACTCACACCCTCAGAACTCCATTTCTCTAAGTCCACAGGCGACCAAAATAAGGGTCAATTTCTCCAATTCTCAACCAAAGCATCTCCTTAAAAATAGCTGGTGGAAGTCTTCACCTCCCAGCTTGGGGGGAGGGAGGGAGTTGACAGTCTGCTGCTTCTCCAATGTGTCAGACACAAAGGCAAACAGGATGACACCCAGCCCACCAGTTTCTGGGGCTAAAAACAAAGAGAAGGAAGAGGGGGGCAAAGGGTGGACTTCATTCACAGACTTTGAGCTACTTTGAAAGCAAAACTAGTGTAAAGCAATGCGAGGTCAGCCTATCAGGCCAATCCCATAAATCAGAGCTTGAGGATCAACAATTTAGAAATAGGGAATTTTCTGGAAGAAAGAAGTAGGCGAAGGGGTAGTGAGAAATGGGTCTCTTTGATGTCTCTTTGGTTTGGATACATATCTGACTCAATACAAGTAGGGAGGAAAAAAGGAAATCACTTTAAGGAGGAAACCCATTAAATCAGTTGATTGAGGATTTTACTTAGCAAATTATCTTATCAATTATGATATCATTTATGATGATTATCATTATCAGCTACTATTAAGTGAATAGAAATTATGTACCAGGAACTGTATGAAGTCCTCTGTATGTACTCATTAGATCTTTTAATCTTCATGAAAGAAGACAGTGTCTATTTACATCTTACAGATCAGGAAACTAAAGCTCAGATGAGTTAAGTGACTTGCTGAACAGTACACAGCATTGAAGTAATAAAGCCTATATTTAACTCCAAATCTGAACGATTCCAATGTCCAGTATTTCTTTAATTACACTATTAACTCAGCATAATTTAGTCACTACCTTTCCTTCAAGGATATTGTATTTCTACTTGCTGAGACACCATCTAATGAGAGTCACTTCGCCATATTCATTTATTCCTTCACTAACCATCCAATCAGCATTGTTTGGGCACCTGCTATATGTCAACAGATTCAGGCCACTGAATTCAAGGATGAGTCAGTCAAGGTCCCTGACACAAAGTGTTCAGGGCCACGTGGAACAGACTAAGCCAAGGATAGCACAGAGGAGAAAATAACTTGAATGGTATCTTCACAAAGATGCGGGTCTACCTGAACTTGGGCATTTAGTACAAATGCATAGTACTATGTACATCATAGTAAGCAATTTTTTGGCTGACTCTAGTCAGCAGCCTCAAAATGCTCAAAGAAAAGAAATCCTATTGAACCATGTATATAAAACACCTTATAGCAACCAGTTGAAAAGTTGAATACTAACTTAAAGAGTTATCAACCCAAGTAATTATTTTACTTGTTGCTTTTTCTCACTGAAATAATGTTTAACAGTATACATACACTTTTTAAATAGCATGTATGCCTTTATTTCTGACTTCTAATACTTTTCTTTGAAAATAAGAAGGAAAAATTAATATATTACTCAGATTTACCCAGGGTTAACATCTTATATATTTCCTTCAAGTACATTTTGTTCGAGTATATTTCTATACAGTTATCTATTTTGTTCACACAACTAGATTTATAATATGTATACTGCATTTAAATGTTTTTACTCACAATTCTGTCTTTACAATGAACCTTTAGCATTTTCCTAGGTGATTAAACATTCTCTGACATTATAACTTCTAATGGTTCTCCAGCATTCATCTATTGCATGCCCCATTCCATCTCTGCTCTGTAGAGCATGTAGATATTTCTCTTTCTGTTGTTGTATTGTAAATTATACTGCAGTGGATGCCCTTGTATATGGATCCTTGTGTGAATCTATAATTATTTCCTAATGATAAATCCCCAGGTGTGTTATTATCTCATCAAAAGTTTGAAACCATTTTAAAGTTTTTGATATATATTTCTAAATATATATTCAGAAATACAGAATCAATTTCCCCTCCCAAAAGCAGTGTGTAAGAATACCCATTTCTGCATTCTCACCAATACTGAGTATTTCCATTTAAACCACTTTAAAAGTATTTCCCAATTGAGTAGGCAGAAAATTGTATCTTGTTTTTATTTGCTTATCACTGAATACTGATGAGGTTAGACATTTTTCATACATTTATTATCCTCTTGTATTTCTTCTTTTGTCATTTATTCATGTCCTTTGCCCATTTTTCAATTGCTGGGCTTATCTCTTTCTTATTGATTAGTAGGCGTTCCTTATAGATTAAGAATATTAACCCTTTGTTTGTCAGAAGTGCTGACACAGCCTTAAATACTAGCTTGAGCACATCATATTTTCCATTCCTTAAAGTTCAACTCAGACTTCCCCAAAGCTAAATAAGCCAGCTACACCCTGTGTCCTGACTTCCAAGCACACAAAGCCTATTCTTTCTGTAGCCTTCCCAGCCTATACATATAGCTCAGAAGCATGTTAAAGATTTGCATCTTAGTTTGCTAATTGTTTCATTTGTGCTAAGCTTGTCCCGCCCTATCCCTCCCAAGCTCCTTGAAAAGTTTATTGAAGATAATAAACTATCTAAAGCTTCTAGCTATCTCCTTGCTATCTCTATTACAGGTTTACCCCACTATCCAAAAGTAGAGTGTTTCTATGAAATCTTTTGTAAGCTGAAATTGTATAAACTGAAGAATCAATTACCATTAATTTATATGGAAAATTTGGGGGGCATCCCCAGATCCAAAAAATAACCTCTCTTACGCCTTTCTGATACCTTAGGACACATCTTGCTAACAGATGCACAAAATAAATGGAAATAAAGTACGCAAGCTAACAGACACAATTCAGAGCTACGGTAGCTTGGTGCTGAGATGCTGAGGGTAGTTCCTGGGGAAAGAGCTTAGTGGTATCACTCTTGCTACTCAGGTATGTGCTGCCTATGTAATGGCTCACTGCAAAAGAAATACTGGATACTATTTTTGGTTTTTGCCTTTTTTCGGTAAACACAAAAATCTTTGGATTTCTTTCAGGTTAGTGAAAACAGGTACTAATGTAGGTCTTTCATAAAAGCAAATTGGCACAATAGGAACTTTCAAAAAGCAGGGCATACCTGTATTTACCAAACAACCACTTATTTCTCTGTCTTCACACTATTCCCTCTCTAGCCTAGATAAGAGAGACCATGATTTCTAAACACTCTTCCAAAAACATGGCTCTTATTTGTGCCTAATATACAATTTTAAAGTAGGATCTTTTAAGAATGATATCAAGGCCACAAAATGTAAGCATGATCAATTGAATGAAGCTTAATACTTATTTTTTTGTTAGCATAAATTGGACCACCTGTGACTGCTCTGAAGTTATACGATAGAGATTTTACTCTCTTAAAAAGAAGGAGACAGGAACAACCTGAAGATTGTGGCTTTTCATGAATTCTCTCTGATCATCTTGTTATGGAGATAAATAGAAGGAATGGGAAATGATGCTATTTCATTCTGGCCCAATCACTCTGGATTGTGGTTGCCAAAAAATATACAGGTCATTCAGCTGAATTTGAATTTCGGATAAAAAATGAATTTCAGATCATTTTTAATCAAAGTATGTCCTATACTTTTGAAGTTCAAATTTAACTGGGTGTACTGTATTTTTATTTGCTATATCTGGCAACCCCTGGATAAAAGCCCACTGGGCACTAGCAACTTGAACAGAAGACACCTACATCAACTTGCCTCTGGTGCAGATTTAAGAAGAGAATTTGAGGAGTACAAAAGCCACTTGGAATTTATGTATTGTATCTATCCACAACACTAGATTTGAAACATTCTTCCCTTGTTAAAGGAGGAAGCTTAAAAAAAAAAAAAAGCATCCTGAAGATCCAAAGTAAGAGGAGACTATAAAAATGATTTCCTGTAGGACCTAGAATACATTCCTAGAAAATTGTTCTGCATTCTTAATTGGATACAAGAAGATTCGCCCTCTACAGAACAGGAACAGAAACCCATGAGGTACAAGTGAATCAGGAAGAGATCAAAAGGGAGATAGGTGGGGTGAGGAATTATTGAAAAGAGACCAAAAATTAATTAACAGCACTAAAACGTCCTTTGACACAATAAAAAAGTAGAACTACTTTTAAAATATGAAATCTTTCATGTAGGAGAAAAACAGGAAGCTTTCTTAGAATGTAGAGGAAACAGACAACAACAAAAAGGGAGAAAATAAGTGCTACTTTGAAGCCAGAGGTGGGATAAACAATATTAGAATTATAAGTGCTTTAGAAATTATAGGAATTGGTCATATAAAAATAGGGCTGAAGTTCTGGTTTGGGGTCAGATTAAGTAGGTACACACTGTCTTGCTGTCCCAATGAATGCAGCTTTAAAACCTGGACAGAATAAATGATAAAACTGTCGGGAAACTGAAAATTAAATAGTAGTAAGCAGAAGAGACTTCAAAGTATCACTGAAGCAATGGTAAGGTTACCCTTTTTTCCCACCAATATTTCCCAACCTTATCTCAATACAACCCAAAACCCATGAGTTTACACCTAGATACAGAGAATGCACAGGAGTGGGTTTAGTAGTTCTGGCTCCAAGAATGGTAAATGGAACTCCCAATGCTCAGATACAGTATAGAAACACCAATTAGTTTCCTTTGCTCCATTCTTGAGCACCCCCAGCCTCCAAACAAACCCACAGTAGTAGCAGCAACAGAAGTCCTCAGGAGCCAAAACCCTGAGGGGAGGTTAAGTTTTTTCCACCAATGTCACTGCACATTCTCTCTCTCACACACACCTCTCTCTTTCTCTCCTGTCCTTGTCACTTTATTTTGGACATAGGAGGAGTAGCAGAGGCAGCAAGTAGAGTAGCTAATGCCTTTAGATTTCTGGATAGAATACTGAAAAGGGGGGGCTCAGAAAACAAAACAAAACAAAACAAAACAAAACAAAAATACAAAGAAGATGGCAAAGAAGGGGGAGCTTGGGGACACAAACCCATAAAGTTATTTACAAACTCTTGAGCTCAGCTTTGATTATGCTTGGGTCTTATCCTAAATAGCATACCAATAATTTGAAAACTAACCAAAAAATCATCACTCAGCTTCCAGATTGACCATTAGGTGGCACACACATTGGCCAAATCCAAAGACTACTGGCAAGGCTCTGAAAATTTAACAGATATTGGAATCACTGCTCACAGAAGACAGATTGAAACTCACAGCCTAAACCCAACCAAGTGAACTTCCTGCTAAACAAAAATATCAACATTCTTCACAGTCTTTAACAAGACTGTGTCTCATAGTAATCAAAACACCCAGGACACAATGCAAAATTACTCAGCATGTGATAAACAAGGAAAGTATCAGCTCACATGGGAAAAGACAATCAAAGATACCAACCCCAAAATGACACAGATGTTAGAATTATCTGACAAAACCTTTAAGTTAGCTAATTTTTTAAATGCTCAAAAAATAATATCTTAAAACAAATGGGAAAATAAAAAGTATCAGCAAAGAAACATTAGACATTAGAAAGAAACAAATGGAAATTTTAGAATATAAAAATAATGTAAGTGAAATTTAAAACTCAGTGTATAGACTCAAGAGCAGAATGGAGATGACAGAGAAAATGATCACTAAACTTCGAGGCAGTTCCATAGAAATAATCCAATCAGAAAATAAAGAAAAAAATAGATTTAAAAAAATTAAAAGAACTTCAGGACCTGACAGATAATAACAAATGTCATCCAAGTCCTAGAAGGAGAGGAAAAAGAGTACAGTGCTAAGGAAGTAATCAAAGACGACCAAAATAAATAGAGAGACATACCATGTTCATGGATTGGAAGATTCAAATAGTAAAGATTTCAATCCTTACCCAAATTGATCTATAGATTTAACATAATTCCAATCAAAATCCCAGTAGTAGTCTTTGTAGATATAGACAAGCTGATTCTAAAATGTAGAAAGTCAAAGGAGTCAGCAGAATTAAAACAATTTTTAAAAGAATAATACATTTGGAGGACTCATACTAGCCAATTTTAAGATTTGCTAAAAACTATAGAAGTCAAGACAACATAGATTGGCAAAAAGATAGACATATGGATAAATGTAACAGAATAAAGAGTCCAGAAAAAACACCTATAAATATGGTTCAATGTAACAGAATAGAGTCCAGAAAAACACCCATAAATATGGTTCCACTCAACAAATTTTTAAAACAAGACCCAAAAGCATCAAACTGTTTTCATGTAACTTAACTGAATTCCAGAAAAAAATTTAAGAGTATATCCAGTATCCAGCAAAGAAAAATGCATGATGTCTATAATCAGATCAAAAATTACCAAGCACGGAGCACCTGGGTGGCTCAGTTGGTTAAGTGTCTGACTCTTAATATCAGCTCAGATCATGATCTCAAGGTTTTTGAAATTGAGCCCCACTTTGGGCTCTGCACTGACTGCTTGGAATTCTCTATATCCCTCTCTCTCTACCCCTCCCCTACTCTCTCTCTCTCTCTCTTTCTCACTCTCTCTCTCTAAGTAAATAAATAAGCTTTAAAAATTACCATGCATATAAAGAAGCAGGAAAATGCAACTGCAATGAGGAGAAATGTCCATCTATATTAACTCAGACTGGTTACAGATATTACAGATAGCAATCTAGTATATTAAAACAATTACTATAACAATTTTCTATGTTTAAAAACTTAACTAGAGAGATGGATGAATTTTTTTAAAGTCCCAAATCAGATTCCTCAATATAAAAATCACACACACATACACACACACACACACACACACACACACACAGAAGAAGGGATTAACAGCAGATTAGACATTGCAGAAGAAAAAAAATAGTAGACTTAGACATAATACAAACTATCCCAAATTAAATACAAAAAGAAAACAATAATAATAATGATAAAAGAACAGCATCAGTGCAGTGAACAATAAATTCAAGAGCCTATTTATACATGTCATTGGAGTCCCTAAGGTGGAGGTGAGGAAAAAAAATGTTTACATAAATAATGATTGAAATTTTCTACATTTAATTAAAACTGGAAATTCACAGACTCAAAAGCTTAAGGACTCCAAGGACAAAAAAAACCATGAAGGTAACTACACCAAGGCATACATAATAAAATTGCTGATAATCAGTGATAAATAGAAGCCATCAAAACACCCAGAGGGGGGCGCCTGGGTGGCGCAGTCGGTTAAGCGTCCGACTTCAGCCAGGTCATGATCTCGCGGTCTGTGAGTTCGAGCCCCGCGTCAGGCTCTGGGCTGATGGCTCGGAGCCTGGAGCCTGTTTCCGATTCTGTGTCTCCCTCTCTCTCTGCCCCTCCCCCGTTCATGCTCTGTCTCTCTCTATCCCAAAAATAAATAAAAACGTTAAAAAAAAAAAATTAAAAAAAAAAAAAAAAAACACCCAGAGGAAAGGAGCACCTGGGTGGCTCCATCAGTTGAGTGTCTGACTTTGGCTCAGGTCATGATCTCACAGTTCATGAGTTTAAGCCCCACTTTGTGAATTTGATCTCTGCATCGGGCTCTATGCTGACCACATGGAACCTGGAGCCTGCTTCAGATTCTGCGTCTCCCTCTCTCTCTGGCCCTCCCCTGTTTGCGTGCTCTCTCTCTCTCTGTCTCTCTCTCTCTCTCTCAAAAGTAAACATTAAAAAAACTTTTTTTAAACACCCAGAGGAAAAAAGGACTTGTACAGAGGATTAAGATAAGGATGACAGAAGGTTTCTTATCAGAAATAATACAAGAAGACAAATCAATCTGTAAAGTACTAGAGAAAAAATTAATCTAGAATTCTATACCTAACAAAAATATCTTACAAAAAAATAGTTGATATGAAAGGAAAAAGTGGGGGAGAAATTGATGTTTTGAGAAAAAGCTGAAAGAACTGATCACCAATAGACCTGCATTGCAGAAAAAAAAAGTTAAAAGAGATCCTTTACACTGAAGGAAAATAACACCAGATGGAAATATGGATCTAGACAAAGAAATAAACATACTTCCATTCAAACACTTGTATTTAAATGTTCATAGTAGCTTTATTCCTAATATCTAAAAACTAGAAACAACCCAAATGTCCACTAGCACATGAAGAGATAAATACATTCTGATATATCCACACAACGAAATATTACTCAGCAATGAAATGAACTAGTAATACATTTAACATCGATGGATCTCAAAATAATCATACTAAGTGTAAGAAGCAAGATAATAAAGGAGTAAATACTATATGATTACATTTACATTAAATTCTAGATAATATAACTAAACTATAGGGACAGAAGATCAATGCTTTACTAGAGATGGGGGCGGGGGATATGGAAAGAAGTGAAATGTAGGAATTACAAGGAGGCAGAAAGAAACTTATGGGGGCAATGAATATATTCATTATTTTCCTTGTTGTGATGGTTTCATAGGTGTATGCATATATCTAACTTATCAAATTATAAACTTTTAAATATGTGCAGTAAACTTTAAATATTGTATCTAAGTTAAACCTGAATAAATATATTTTTAATAGGGAGAGGTCTGATATTTCCCACTGAGCGATGGTGCCTAGTCTTTCCCAGTTAACAAAACACTGACATTGAGATAATCAAAATTGACATTAAAGATGGAAGCATATCATCATGCAAGATCCCTGACAAATGGTTCCTCTAAGGAGTCCTGCTTTCTTGAAAGGTAGAGAAAAAACTTTTTATTCAATAATTTTTAGGCATGTAATCCTAATTCTATAAATATAGAACTTTTTAAAACCAAAATGTTAGTTGAAATAAATCACTAGATAAATGTCACATAATTAGGAAGCATAACAAAAGTCTATACCTACCCTGTGAAACAAACTCATTATTAGGGTATTAGACTGATTCTACCTCTGAGGAAATAGAGGCTCAGAGGCCTTGAGTTGGCAAGTTAGCTCAGGATCCTTTAGGAAGTAAAGGGCAGAGTTGGAACCATTGTATAGGTCCTCCCAACTCCAGAACTACTGTTTCCTATACAACACATACCTGATTTTGCCTCTTGGCTAAAGCCATTCATCCATGATCTGGAATGGCAAGGCCATCACCTATGGCTATTTCAGTATACTCACTGAAGTTTTATATTCCTGGCATTCATAGGGGAACAGTTAACATACTACTTCTCACATTTTCTTTTCTCTTATTTGGAGAATTGCCTTTTTTCCAACAATTTTCCTAGAATTCATCCCTTATTTGTTCTCCCCCTCCTGTCTTAACTCTAACCCATCAGCAAGTCCTGTGGGAGCCACTTCTGCAATATACTCCAAGCCAAGTCACTTCTCTCTGCCCCTACCACACAGTCCCAGTTCAAGCAGCAGCATCTCTTGCCTGATGACTGTCCTTTGTTCATAATATGAGTAGCACATTTTCCCTTAATTTGTTCATTTGCTTTTATTTATTTTTTTTTTAATTTTTTTTCCCAACGTTTTTTAAATTTATTTTTGGGACAGAGAGAGACAGAGCATGAACGGGGAAGGGACAGAGAGAGAGGGAGACACAGAATCGGAAACAGGCTCCAGGCTCTGAGCCATCAGCCCAGAGCCGGACGCGGGGCTCGAGCTCACGGACCGCGAGATCGTGACCTGGCTGAAGTCGGACGCTTAACCGACTGCGCCACCCAGGCGCCCCTGTTCATTTGCTTTTAAACTTATTTATGTTTTGAGGTTTTCTTTCTTTCTATTCATATACATGTATTTTATTATTATGTACTCAAATTTATCAGTCTCTTCATTTATGACTTCAAGACTTCATATTTAGAAAGGCCATTCCTAACTCTTGATTTTTTTAATGATTTTATTTTTTAAGTAATCTCTACACCCAATGTGGGGCTCAAACTCACAACCCTGAGATCAAGAGTCTCATGCTTCACCAACTAAGCCAGTCAAGCACCCTCCTATCTCTTCATTTTCAATAAACAAACTTACAAGACTGAGCAGGATTTAGATCTGTGATACTACCTGAACACATACTTCAAGTTTTCCCCAAACTTGGAAGTTTACTTACAGCTTATAGACTAAGGTACCTCAATGCACAAAGCTGCTCCAAAGAAATATACCCACTTTCCAGTCTCTTAACCCTCAAGCTAGACTTTAGGAAGCAATACTCAAAATCTAGTAGACTCTTTAGAATATGATTGTTTTTGTACAGTTATTCAAACCTTAGGCTGCCATAATAGATTTTGACTTTTATAAGTACTTCAAAATACTTGAGTGCATAAACATTTGTCTAAAATCAGAAACAATCACTACTATTAAGTACATAAATTTAAAATTTTTCTAAAATCATGAAAATAATAGAGAAAATGAAACATTATATATTGATTCAAACAAGCTGCAAAAACTAAGATAGTTGGGAAAATGTGAATACTAACTATATATTTGACAATATTAAATAATTTTTGTTAATTTAATTTTAGAGTGATAGTGGTAATATGGCTGTTTTCTTTTAAAATAGTCCTTAACTATTGGAGACATATACTGAAATACTTACGGATAAAATGATAAAAGTCTAGGATTTGCTTTAAAATATCCAGAGATATGTTTATGGTAAGGATATATATGAAACAATACTGGCCATGAGTTAATATTTATTGAAGATGGGTGATGGGTTCATGAGGATTTACTATATCATTGTCTCTACTTTTGGATTTGTTTGAAACTCTGCATAATATATTTTAGAGATAATATGTTAATTATATAGATTAACTGCTTTTGGAATAAGATTTATGAGTGCATCTAGGAGGCCTCACTGGAGGCTAAGTGACTCAATATCTATTCCCAAACCCCTTTCCCCTTGACTCTACACAAAGGCTGGGACATATGAATGCTCACTTTCCTAGCATGCTTTGCAGCTAGCTGTAGCCGCATGACACAACTTTGGACAATGGTATGAAACTGCAGTTTTCTGGGATTTTTCAGAAAAGTTTTGCTCTTTTATATAAAAGTAGACAGTGTGGCTGGCTTCCACCTCTCTTTTCCCATCTTTGAATGGAATCTAGGTTCTGGCTTAGTGAAGCCATATTGCAACCAGGGGAAAACTAAATTGAAATACAAGCACCAGGTCTTTTTTTCACTGAAACATTGAAGTAAAACCATCAGCTACCCATCTCTGGGCATCTGAGACATCTATTTATGTTAAATGTAAATATATTTTTTAAATCCCATTTATTAAAATCACTGTAAGTCTGACTTTCTTTCACTTGCAACTAAATACCTTTCTAACTGACTCAATCTGTTATAGAGATTTTCTTATACAACAAAATTTCTGGTCTCCACTATGAAGTGACGGTAATATCCTTTAGTAACTGAAGTTTTCATTAATTTGAATTGGATACTAAAATGCCACTTTAAAAATTCTACTCATATTCCCTAAGCTTAGTTGGGTCATCTCACCAAGTATCTGAAAGCTGTTTAAAACTATTTTAAAGTAACTATTACAAAGTGAAATGAATTATTAATTAATAAGTTCATTAATTAATGACTAGTTAATGATAAGTCATTTCCCTGGCCCTAATTTCATCACTGTCAATTGTACTTTTATTTAAGCTCTTGACTTCAGGGTGTCACAAGTCCCACCCTTCCTCAGATGGATGATAAATGTGTATGTGTCAAGGGCTCTAAGGAGATGCCAGGATGCCAGGCACAGGACATAGTCCCACAGCTGAGACTGCTCTTCTTCCCCTGAAGCCAGCTAAATGCTATGGTCAAGCCTTCACCCCCTTTAAGAGCTACCCCCCAAATTAGGCAAGATGTAAGACTTCACCATCTGTCCCAAATTCAACCAGTTCCAGTTTGTGTTTAAACAGAATCATAGCTACAGGTCAAAACTAAGTATCACCCAATTATTCATGGGAATGAAGAGCAATCACCAATTTCTTGGTACTTACTTTCTTTTTCTTTTTTAAAACATGGAAGCTTCACGAATTTGCATGTCATCCTTGCACAGGGGCCATGCTAATCTTCTCTGTATCGTTCCAATTTTAGTATATGTGCTGCCAAAGTGAGCACTCTTGGTACTTATTTTCATTTAAAGGCTAAACATCTGTATGTTTCAGGTAAGATAGTCTGACTTAATTAAAGACAATGGTTCTATGATAAACACCTATCAGAGTATCTAGTACACTAGTAGGCCCTTAACAAATGTTTGATAATTAATTCACTAAATGCATTAATTAGGTAGTTAATAGATATTTAGAGTTCACAATAGATTATATTTCACATCAGGAGCCCCAACTTTGCCAACACTGTTGTACAAATATAACCTGTTTTCAAAATACAAAATATTATGAAATGTGTATATGATTATCCTTCATGAGATCAGGAATACATCCTTCTCTGGTGATATATCTAGAAACAACTTCATTCATTCATTCATTTCCACACAACAGGGTGACTGCTCCTTATGTTAGTTACATTTCACCTCCATCAACTATCTCTTAGCACACTATCTCCAGTAATAGTGAGAACACCCAGCCCAATCAACACAAGCTAGATAAATAAATTATGTCCTGTTACCTCCAGGCAACAAACTCTGTAGTTAGACTGTCTGAATTAGAATCCTGACTCCAGAATGTTCACCTATGTAACCTTAGACAAATTTCTTAATCCCTCTCTTCCTTGGTTTCTTCATCTGTAAAATAGGGATGACAATCATAGTACCTACCTTATAGGATTATAGTGAGAATTGAAGGAGACTATAATGCGCTGATAGGTATTACATGTCCCATAAACTGTTAACTGATTCTAGTCATTGCATCATTTTCAAAACTTACTTTCCATACGATCTGTCACAGTGAATCCAAAGGACATTACAACAGCAATTATTAGTCACCACAGTTTATAGGCAACTGTGTACAGGTCCTCTGGTTCTACTGGGAGTCAGCCATTATAACACAACAGCTTATCACAGCCCTCCCAGAAGCCTAACACATGACTCATCCATGCCAAGATCTATGAGTATGCATCACAACCCAGCTGGTGTAGAACCAGGACAGAACTTGCAACATGACCTGGATCCAGTTCAGCCTGGTATGTATTTAAGGGACATCATTACTCCTCAAAGAACCTGTTTCTTCATTTATAAAGTAAAAACGATTTTTACTTACTTTTAAAAAATAAACTTTACTTACTTTAATCCTCTACGTACCTCATTGTAGAGGATTAAACATCATAACGTAAGTAAGAATACCTTTCAAATGTAAAGTGTATTGTATGCTGGGTATTATTACTCATCTTTGTATCACAGCTTCATTAATTCAAAATATGCTTAGTTCATTTCTGGCTGTTCCAGACACTGTGTTAAGTTCTAGGGGCATGGAAATAAATAACATACAGTAGCCAGAGTTGAATATATATTTGTTTGGTATATTATTTGTTAATTGGTCAATTAACATTGTTAAAAAACATTTGGACTGGAGAGCTTATACCCAATTTGAAAGAGACACAAGATGCCATATTGCATTTTATCATAGCAGACATGTGTCTTCCTCTCTTGGTGCACTCCCAGTGAGCATTTACATCTATAATAACATCGAAACACTCGACTATAACCAAGTTTAATTCCCATAAATTCCCCTTTCTAGACTGTGAGCTTCTTGAGGGTATACCTATGCAGTTTTTCTTCTTTGTATCTTTGGTATTTATCTCAGAATACTGAATAAAGTAGACACTTAGAAAACATATATTTTTCAGTACCTAAATATGACCAACTGCCTTTAAGTGTCGGGGAAAAATAATGTCACAATTCAATCAAATCCTTTCAACCAGAAACCTTATGAATGCAGTTCTTTTTTTTTTTTTTTTTGTACCAGCATTGGGTGTGCACTACCTCTCTCTATGTGCACAAGTATACACATCTGTACATAGGTAGGCTAATGGACAGCCCTTACTGAGAACATTACGTTTTAAAATACTCAGTAGCCTTTCAGTAAATGACAACTTCTGATGGCCTAAGCTTTCAGAAAGAGTTAATGTACCTCAAAGAAGTAATCAGTGTAACTTTCCAACCAGTAAAATCAAGCCCCTTATATTCTATTTAATTTCCTAGGAGTTTTTATATACATATATATGTTCAGCATACATAGCCCCTCACACATATACCAGCACTATATATTTTTTTACAACATAGGGTTTTCTAGGATTGAGTAGTTTTAAACAACAGTATTTTATTATTTTAAGCACACCCACTGTGGAAACATTCTCGGGGCTCACTGCTTCTGCTATTGGAACATTTGTTTTTTATTCTGAATATTTCAGCACATCTATTTACCTGGCACTATATTTAGTACCACAGTGCCAAGATGGCATATATAAAGATTCAATTGCAATTCCCATCTGATGTCCCTTCCCTCTCCTTTTTACCCCCTTTTTTATGTCCACACTCTGAATTCAGCACAAAGTTGGTGTGTTTAATTTAAAAAGAAGTAAAACGCTCCAGGAGACGCCTCAGACCACTGCAAATCACCTACTTTATAGAGGCAGTAAAATTGTGTATCGGATTAGAAGTGATGCTGATCTGAAATTTATGATAACTTTTAATGGCATTATAATTTTTTTCCCTGTGCGCTCCATAACTGCGTCGTTTCGATGCACAGTGCAGTGAGATGAAATTTGTAAGGGAAGAACATTACCCAGGCAAGCCCAGGGGAAAAAAAAAAAAAGTCAGCAGAATAATGCAACAGCCCCACACAGGCGGATGGAAGCTATTCTTTCCATACACTATGTAGAGGCACAAACTCCAAACGACCCTTTGAAACTAAAGGCAACCCAGAGTACAGATTTTGTTGATAAAACTAGGAAATGTGGTAAAAGCAACCTCTTAAAAAAGCAGATACACGTGGCTTCCACACACCACCTCACCACTTTGGGGACTCTTCATGTCTCCTGGCTGAGAGAAGCACACTTGGGTGTCCTAAAGTAGTTTTCTGGAACAAACAGCTCTTTCCTAAGCTGGGTCTGTTGTCTGGTTTCCGTGGAACAGCTCAACATCCCACTGGTTTCAAGAAAGCATGAGGGGGTATCACAGGGTTAAAGACTTGTGAAAGACTTAAGACTTGTGTCTTAAGTTTGCAACTAAGAAACTGCTGAAAGAGATGAAGAACTCAATGAGAGGAAGAGAGTAAAAGAGGGAGACATGAAAGAACCTTTGAAAAATTCCACAATTAATGTATATATTAAGTTCTATCTTGACATGTAAGAGAAAAACTCTCCAGAAAAGCCACCAGAACCAAAGGAGAAGACTTCTCTTCAACTCTTTTCTTCAGGGATAATCCAGCCTCTGTTCAAATACTTCCAAGAACAAGGGGCTCATTTCCAATTTAAGCAGTTCATGAATTCATTTATAAATTCATTAACAATGTATTCAACATAGTGCAGGCACTGCATGCTATACTATTGTTTATCGTGTGTAACTTCTTGCCCACACCCTGGGAAGCTATGTTATCCATGGCCCACTTCACAGAGAATTAGAATAAAAGAAAATTAGAATATGTCACAGCAAAGACTCTTAATGGCCATCCAGCCCAACCCCTTCATTTTACAGAGAATGAAATGAAACTGAGATCAAGAGTGGGGAAGTCAATTATCCAAGGTCACATAACTAATTCATTGCAAAACCTTAGTTAAAACCCACATCTGATTCCCCATCATATACTTTTTCAGGTGAGCCATGATGCTTTTTCTTCACAAATCATACACGTCATTGTCCCATGTGTCCAGCTTCTCAAGCTTATCTAGATGTTTCTCTCTCCTACTCTGGCTGAAAGGCTCTATAGCAAGTGTATGAGTCTTTAATCAAACAGTCTGGGAATGTGTATGTGGTCATTATCCTTCAGTTCTTAAGTAGGTTGGGAAGACAAATCCTTTTCTTCAATACCATCCATAATCTATTTTTCACTGACCATGGCCTCTTTTAACAGACTAACAGGGAAGAAGAAAATTCTCCCTTTACTCCCAACATTTTCAACTTCCTACCCAAAACTGAAATTCGTTTAGAGGACTCGATTTCTCCTTTTCTCTTCCCAACTCTTCTCTACTTCTCCTCTTCTCTACTTCTACCTAGTGCTTGTCTTTATTTATAAATATTACATGTTCTGAGGGACTTCAAACACTACCCCACATAGGGCTGACCTCTGCCTCTTCTAGGTCTGAACTTTGACATTTTTGTCAAATCATAATAGCATCAATCATAAGTTTCCTCCTGCTGAGATTTTTGCTTTTATATCTTTTCAAACTAGAGCTTCTTGAAGGCAAAGTTGCTACCTCAATTACTTTTGTCTCCCTAGTTCCTGACACACAGTGGAGGCTAAATTAATATTTTCAAATGAAGGTATGCAAATCAGCAGAGCTGGTAGTGAATGTGTGTTTTCAGTCTTATAGTCTATTTTGCTGTGTTTTAGGTTTATGGTCCCAGAAGGCAGCCCACCTCTGATTGAACCATATTTGGTTACACATGTCACTGTCTTCCTTCTTCTCCCAACCTACAAGATACTCCTCTTTCCTGGGAGATTATCTGGATTCCTGTCACCTCACCCCATGTGCCTCTGGAGGGGTCTAGTTGGAGGGGCCAGATTTACCCTCTGTGTGAAGACAATCTCACACTTGTGTAGCTCTAATGATGCAGAAATTCTCCTTTCTCCATGGTGTCATGTGTCACCACTATTAATGTTGATTTCCCTTCATGTTTAAGGACTTTTTCTAACTTTCTGACTCAATCTTACCTACCATTCCCTCTAGGAACCCATTATTTATTCCTTTAATACTCTACCCCCAGAAAGATGTTCTCTAGCAGTGAGGCCAACTTGGATGACTCACAGCAGATGTAATTGGTGAGCAAAATAGTAGTCAGACTGGCTTCATCCACTTGCCAACGCTGTGACCTTCTGTAAATTCCTTAAACTCTCTGTGCCTTAGTTCCTTTTCTGTAAAGTATCTTGTGGGGTTGCTGTGAGCATTAAAGAAAATAGTGCCTATAAAACGCTTAGCACAGTACAGGGCATACAGTAATTGCAAAATAGATGTCTGCTCTCATTACTGTTATCATTCTAAATTAGGAACGCAAAGGCAGTACACACCCTACTGATGCCCACAACCTCTTTTAGGTTGTGCTCATGTTCTAAAGCTTCACATAAACCTCATATTCTCTCATAAACAAACATATTTTTGGCCATGACTCTTTTTTTTTTTTTTAGTCTTCTTGTCTCCTCCTTGTTCACTTGACTGCTGTCATGTTCTAACTGCTGGGAGAGCCCTTGCCCAACAGAAAGTGTCCTTCTAAATCTGCCCAAAAGGGAAAGCAAAGACACATGAGGAGGAGAAAAGAGCCCCACATTAGAAAGGATGATCTCATGTTGAGATCAGGGATCCTCCAAGTTCATTCTCTACCACCCCTCTGAAGGCAGTAGGCCTGAGCAAACTGACCTACCAGGTTGCATAGCATTTCTTCCAAGTGACGTGTAACCACAAAGCTAAAAACCTCAGCATCCAGGCCCTTATGGTCTACCCTGGAGACTTAGGTTAATGATGAGCCAGCACCTTGGGTTTACTCTAAATCACTCCTCTTAACCTAATTATATGCCAAGGGGGAAATCCAATGTATTTGATCAAGTCTTGCTAGTATTTTCCTTGTCTAATTCCATTAGTCTCATTGATGCAAAGGGTTCCTAAAGCAATTAAAGCAAGTGCTATCCCCTGAGAGCTGTGGGATGAATATCTCTTCCCTACTCTTCTCAGAACCCGGTTTTCCCTGGTGAATGGCATAGGCAGGGCTGGGCAGAGGACCCTTAAACAGGAATGGTGTCCTTTGGTGCCAGCAAATTAGGATCTGACTTCACTTCAATTAAGGGTGTTCTCAGATATAAAGTATATCAGCTGAGAAATGTGGAGGGAGGGGTGCTGTGTTCTTGGTGAGATTGTTCTTCACAGTTCTTTCTCCCAGATGTTCATTTCACAAACTATATACATTTTATTCAGTCTCATTACAATCTATCTACCTAGAACTTCAGTGACCCACAAAATGCCTTCAAAGTCATTGGCCCATTTCAGAAGCCTCTAGTAGCCCATTAGAAATGTCAGTGCACACTCAACAAGCAGCCAGATCCAAATACGCTGAGGCTTAACCTCATTAAAATGTTTCCACGACACAGGGTCAAACTTATCTTGCCACGGACTCGTTTCCTCTCGCCAAACGCTGAGAAACCATTTTCTTTCTAATTAATTTCATCTAGATGAAACCTGCACAAATGTCAGTTCAACAAATTAAGACTTATTGATTATTGGCTTTTTAAAAATAGTTAATGGTTCTGTCCAAAGATGGAATATTTTAGGGACATCAGCAAGACATGTTAGCTTAGGTTGATTTTGGTGTTTTTGAACAATGAAAATAATGTTGTAAGCATCTTCCATAATCTTATTGCTCACTTTTCACCTAAAACTTTATTCGTGTTTTATAGTCATAAAATTTAACTAGCTAGAAAACCATATCTTCGAATTTGCTGGAAGAACAAATGCTACATTTATACTTCATACATGGTACTCTGGAGGTTGTCCATCTTGTTTCCCCTTTTTCTCTCCCTTTAGAGTGTTAAGTTTATTCACCAGGATTGTTGATAGCAAAAGGGGGGGCAGAGTTAAAAATGAGATAAAACTGGGACGCCTGGGTGGCTCAGTCGGTTGGGCGTCTGACTTCGGCTCAGGTCATGTTCTCGTGGCCCATGAGTTCGAGCCCCACATCGGGCTCTGTGCTGACAGCTCAGAGCCTGGAGCCTGTTTCAGATTCTGTGTCTCCCTCTCTCTCTCCGACCTTCCCCCATTCATGCTCTGTCTCTGTCTCAAAAATGAATAAACGTTAAAAAAAAATTTAAAAAAATGAGATAAAACTAAAATTCCTTATCAGAAATCTTCCTTTCCTTTCCTTCCTGCCTCCCTCTTTCTTCTTTCTTTCCTTCCTTCCTTCCTTCCTTCCTTCCTTCCTTCCTTCCTTCTTTCTTGGTTGATACTGGAAAAGGGTGAATGCCTTGATCTAGCCCATGAGTTTCTGGCATACTGTTAACCACTCACCAAGCCTTACTGAATCCTACTGTATGCTAAGGTAAAGCTCAGAGGGGAATGCTGGCCTCAACTACTATTCTCAAGAGAATGCAATCTAGTTCAGAATATCTACATGCACATAAAAAGCTGTGACCTACAAAACTTTCTGAACTATACATGTGGTGGAATTCAAATCCGAGACTTCATTTGGTTTACAAACTTCCTGTAAAGTAGCACGTGATCCCTATTTACAGGTAGAAAAATAGGCAAAGGTAAATAAATTGCATCAAAAATAACATTGGAGCAGGAACTAAAAGCAAGCTTCAGTTCTAAAGTACTTAAAGTAGACCATTCATTAACATGCTATCCAGCTCATCAAGAGCTTTTATTCTATCAATTAAGTACATCCAAGGCCTACAAGTAAGGCTTCCTAAAAGAGTGGAAATCAGGTGCATACTCCACACAGGCAAATTGCTTCTAGGAAAGAGATTTATAACAAACCTTTTTTCTTCCATTCTATTCAAATGGTTTGATTTGTGAGGGAATATCTGAATACAATTACTTTCTATATTCACTTTGAGAATATAAGTGTTTAGTCTTCATCTATTAGAACAGATCCATGAAAAGTTCATAGATATCATCTAGTCTGACCATCACTTTGCAGAAAATAACTGGATCCCAGAGAAGTTGTTACTTGTGTGAGGTCATGTAACTTGAAGGAGTGTGTACATGTGTATGTGTGTTAGGGTATGTATGTATGAAAGGATTTTTATCTTGCTATTCGATACAACAATATGCTATTATTTTGTCCCTCACCACATATCAATTAAAGGTAAGCATGGATGTTTTGGAAAAGGTGCCCAACTAGGTGACATCAATGACCAGAGAACTAGCAAATTCAACTTTGGAAGAGAGCTGAAGAAAAGTCCTCATATTCAACCTGGGCCTGAGAATACTAGAGGGTGTGAAGTCCATAGGGAGACATGCCCCACAGCCTGCAACAGAGAGGTCTCAGCTGAGGTGTGACAAACTTAAGGCAACTTAACTTTAATTAAGTAAAATTACTTAACTTAAACCTAAGGCAAACTTAAGAACCAATATCTCTTGGGCCAGATAAAAGAACAAAACCTAGTGAGCCTCTCATGGAGGCGTTTCATCTTAGAGGAGACTTTAGAAATGAAGACTAGAGGATAGAGGTAAAGAATCTGATGACTACATCACTGCAACAGGGGATTGGACCAGTTGACCTTGAAGTCCCAGGCAGCTCTAAAGGACTTTGATTGCGATTTATTTTTATGTTTGTATTTATGTTCTGTCAACAAACCCATAAGCTCTGGGGCTGCATTAATGAATAAATGATAAGTTTAAAAATTATAATGGTGTCATCAGGAGCAGAAACCAGTGCTGGTTTATGGCTAGGTCTTAATCTATGCCACTGAATTGGACACAAAGGACAGGTTCTCTCATTTCAATTTGTCATGACCAGCAAATGTGGGAGCCTCAGTCTTCACCTCAGGCAAAGCAGGCTTCACTAGTTGTGCTGGGTCAGAACAACCAAATCTCTTGTTCACATCCTTGTGTGTCTCCTGTTAGGCACTGTATGCATGATACAAATAACACATCTTTTTAGCAAGTGTTTTGTAGCTATAGGGATGGAATTATTGGCACAAGGAAGGGAACTGATGTCAAATATCTTGACAAAACATTCATTATAGTTTCTCTTGAAATTTTAAGACCAAAACCAGGTTTAAATTCACCTGCTGTAGGTGAGTATTGACAAAAAGACAATAAGTTTACCATAAACAAAAATTCATTCAATTTTCAAAGAGGATGCTCTGGCATGATGCTAGGTTCAGTTGTACCAATATGTTGACTGAGCACTATTATCAGAAAAGGTATTTGCCATCAGTTATTTTCCCAGATCCAGTAATTTCAGCCTGCACCTACTATACTCTTGCTCAAAAATGCAATTTGTATAATGCAGACAATCTCTAAAAGGAGATAAATAAGAATGCAAACAAGAGATTTGACCATTCAGACTCAACACAGCTAATCAGTGGTAATAACAAGGTATGGTCCATAAGAATAGTGATAGAGAAATGTGTTTTTCTGGTATTTAGTTCCCTAAATTATGACCAATAGATAACATCCAGGCATATAAGCAGGAAATAGAGATCCACTAATTAAACACAGTACCACCATTATCTTTGATTTGAAAAGAGGATAAAATTAACACAAACCTGTGTGGACAATCTGAAAATGAAGATGAGGTATAGGAAGTACTTCATAAGGCTTCTCAATGTGATATATTGATATCTTGTAAATGTAAGTTAGTCATAGGCAAATGGCTATATTTTGCCTCTAGTAAGAATTAAAAATTTAGGATTTTTACTGAATAGAATCAGAAGTCTCCTTATTGGGAGCAAGTCAAAGAGGTGGAGTATATATTTTACAAGGCCTTTTGCTTTTCCTGTGTAGTGTGCTGAAGAACACTAGAGAGTTATAAATGAGGCTTGTGTCAAACAACATATGCTGAAAGAATTGGGAATAGGACACATATAGAAAAGAGAAGTCAGGGAGTGGTGGTGGGTGGGCAAAACTTATTGCAAAGTTTTGCCATCTCTGTTTTAAGCCAATGTTATATTATGTTGTATTGTGCATTACTCTAGACTGTCTGGATGAGTGCCCCTCCCATTGGTAAGAAATGGCCCTTGAGAGCTTGTATAAGCCTTATATGACCAACCACTTACTTGGCTCCCATGTGCCAACAATGATAGATTTCTGTTTGTTATTTATCAGTGTTTTGTTTGGGGAGGAAAAGGGGAGTTGTTTATTTTTTGCTAATAAGTCTTTTCATAATATAACATTACCTGCATCAGTTACCTGCACTATGCTTTTGGTGTCACAAGGAACAGAACACTGAACCCAAATTGGCTTAAGTAAGAAGGGAATTTGTTGGCCCAATAACTGAAAAATATCTGAGTTCAAATATGGTTTGGTTCTGTGGCTCAAATAACCAGTAGGATATTTTCTCTCTTACTTTCTCATGGCTCTGCAATTGGGTCCCATTTTTAGAATGGCTTTTCTCTATAGTGGCAAGATGCTTAGTTCAGTTTCAACCTTACTTCCTGTTGGGTTTAAATCAAGTGGGAAAAACAGCAGGGCAGCAAAAGTCTAATTGAGTCTCATTGGCTCCGATTGGGTCATGTGCCCATCCGTGAACCAATCATGGTGGCCAAGCAAAGGCAATGCACTGATTAGCTGAGGCTGGGCCAAAGGTCTATCCAGGACTTGGACTGAGATTGGTTCTTTTTTTTTTTTTTTCAAAATTTTATATTTTTTAAGATATCTCTACACCCAAAGTGGGGCTAGAACTCACAACCAAGAGATCAAGAGTTGCACGCTCTACTAACTGAGCCAGCCAGGCAACCCCTGAGATTGGTTTTAATACAATACACAATGTCTTGGACAGAGAGGAGGAGGATATGGTGGCTTCCCACCAAAAAATCCAGATACTGTTACTATGAAAAAAAAAAATGGATATCAAGCTGAAAAACAATGGATATCCATTATATCAAGTCTTACCTACCAGATTTTAGGTTCACTGGGGTCAGAGACTATATCTTGTATTTCTCAGGGCCAGCCACAATACCTAGTTTACAAATAACTGATATTCAATAAGCATGTAATAGTTGATTTATTTATTAATTTAGTCAAATTGGAAAATCTGACATTAGGAATCACTCTGGCTTTTACCCAGACCTTTCTGCTACCTGAAAATGGCTACACTTCATTCAAGAAAAATAAAGTTTAAAGTGCTATCTTCACTCACAGAACCACCTTTTATTTTAGAAATGGACTATGTTGTGACTGAACTGTGAAATATTATTAATAATAACAATATTCAATAGCACCATACTAAAATATTTCAAGTAAACCTCATGACAAGCCTGTGAGAAAAATATTATTATTATTATCCCTATTTTACAGATATGAAAAATGAGGCCCAAAAAAGTCAAAGGACCTACCTAAGGTAACACAGCCAGCAAATGACAGAGCTAGAATTTAAACCATAATCAGATCATGATTCAAAGCCTAGTTTAGGTGCCACCACCTTCCAGAACCATTACAGTTGGAATCAACCAACCCTTCTACATTATTTTATATGTCTCTTACAGCCCTTATTTTGTTCTGACTTGGATAACGGTTTACATACCCTTATCTCCCACTAGATTCTGATAGTCTCAGCATCCCCGGGGAATAGTTAATAGCAGAAAACAGAAGCCAGAAAGATAAGGGGAAAAAACAGCAAGATAGGCTGAGAGCAGGATGAGGGGCATTTCCTGGACCACTTGCTGTCCCAGCCCTAGTATCTGCTACTTCTCCTGCCACTGAGGCAGAGGCAGGATCTGGTCTCAAACCAGGCTTGCCAGATGAGCTCTCCACCACCAGATCAACCTTCCAAAATAGAAACCTTTCAACATGTTATTCCTCAACTCCAACTCTTTTGGGTAAAACTTTATTTACAAAAAGCATGGCTCTAGTTTGTCAAATTGAGTTTTTAACATATTTTAGTAAGGTATTATTTATCCTGATTATGGACTTTTTTATACCCTCTTAAATTTTGCACCTGAGGCAGATGCCTCCTCTCCTCACTTTTGTCCTGACCCTACTCCAGGAGCTTCCTATTACCCATAGAGCAAACCCTGCAACACTTAGCATGATGTTCAAGTACTCCACAAAAGGATTTTCATTTACCTTTCTAACTTGATCTTTAGTCTCCACTCCAACACACTAATAATCTTACTATCATTCTTCTCTCCCCTTTCCTGCTCTGTGCAATGGTTCCCCAACACAGGCTTTAATCTATCCTTTCCTTAAAGGGCACTTCCTAGACCTTTACTGACTCCCCTCCCTCTCCTTGGACTAGGTCCCACATTGGCTCAGGTGTCCCATGAGTTTGCCTGAATTCACTAACATTTTAGCATTTTAAACCCTTAAGGCCAAAGACTCTTAAAATCATTCTGTTTCTTCCATCTGCTCTGCCATTCCTCACCCCCACAGCTACTATTAGGCAACAAGTTAATGCTCAATAAATCAGCTCCTTCATTTGATGTTTCCACAAGCTCTAGTTTGTTGCCATCTGCTAGCCAGCTTATTCCTGGGCCATGGCCCACTGAGCCAGGGAAGTCCTTTTCCTGGACTTCAGAAGCTCCTGAGAAGACAGGAAGATGGGTTTGGGAGGTGGCAAAACCAAGAAGCTACCCCTCTCAGAACCTCAGGCTTGGGGTCAGGGCCCTACACAGAGTATGGGACTGGCATTTATTCTGATTTTTGTTTCTCATAAAACTTTGAATCTTGGAGATTACCCATCCCAAAGGGACTCAGGTGGTTCTGGTTCAGCTCAAACTAGAGAATGAAAACACTTTCCCAGGGAAAACATGGCTTTGCCAAACTAAAAATAAACAAAATAAAATATTTTTAATAAATAAATATTTGGATCTAAAAAGAATCATTATTTACATATAACTGCCTGAGCTTATTTATTTTCTTATGTTTTATTTTCTATTTGAGAGAGAAGGAGAGCACAAGCAGGGGAAGGGCAGAGAGACAGAATCTGAAGTAGGCTCCAGGCTCTGAGCTGTCAGCACAGAGCCCAAAGCAAGGCTCGAACTCACAAACAGTGATATCATGACCTGAGCCAAAGTCAGACACTCAAAGTACTGAGCTACCCAGGTGCCCCTGAGCTTATTTATTTTTAAAAGTGCGACCAGAACTGAAAAATAGATGGATATTTTTGCAGAGAAATATTGTTTGCCAACTTTCATCACAATTATTTATTTACTAAGTGAATATTTATTTATTGTCTATCATGGGCTAAGTGCTAGCGATAGTGTGATAATCAAGACAGACATGGTCCCTGGCCTCTTGAGGCTTTCACCATATATTTTATTTTTATGAGACCTGTTACAAATTACTTTGGAATTCCTTTAATAAACAAGTAACTATTAAGCTCAAAATAAATGCCTAGTCTAGATATGTGGGGATACATTCATGAGGAAAATAGACAAACTCCCTTCCCTCAGGAAGTTTATAGTCTAGCTGGGTTCAATAGACAATAAACATAATAAGTGTAAACTATATTAGAAGAATAAGAGCTATGGGAGAAATAAAACATCAAGCAAGATAGGAATGGAGCATTTGAGGAACCCAAGGCAACGAGTATGGCTGGAGTGTAGTAAGGGAGATGGAGTGAAAACAGGTGAGGGCAAGAGGAGGGTACATTGTGTGGCCATGTGGGCCACAGAAAGGGCTTTGGCCTTTACTCCATAGGATAAAAGTACTGCTGAAGATTTTGAGTGGGAGATGACATGATGTGACTGTAATAAAAGCATCCCTCTGCCTGCTATCTTTGGAATAGACTGGACAGGTGAGAGAAGCAAGATTACAAGCAAGGAACCAGTTAGGAAAAATACAGCATGACCAAAATTAGGAAAGGTAGTGGCTTAAACCAATAGGCTGGCAGTATAGACAATGAAAAGGTGTAAAATTCTGGATTTATATTGTTCTTTATTGAGGATGGGAGCTGTCTTATTACCTCCTATATTCATAATGGAGATCAAATGAGATCAAACATGAAAAGAGTTTAAAACACTCCATTGTGTATATAAACCACAATTTCTTTATCCATTCATCAGTTGATGGACATTTAGGCTCTTTCCATAATTTGGCTATTGTTGAGAGTGCTGCTATAAACATTGGGGTACAAGGGCCCCTATGCATCAGTACTCCTGTGTCTCTTGGGTAAATTCCTAGCAGTGCTATTGCTGGGTCATAGGGTAGGTCTACTTTTAATTTTCTGAGGAAACTCCACACTGCTTTCCAGAGTGGCTGCACCTTTTGGGATGAGCACTGGGTGTTGTATGGAAACCAATTTGACAATAAATTTCATATATTGAAAAAAAAAAAAGAAAAGAGTTTAAAACAGTGCCTAGCACTGCTTAATAAACAACAACAGTAATTATGACTATTATCCATAGGCCATTGGTCAGTGGGTGGTCCTCTATAGTCCTGGAAGTGAAAATAATTCTCTTCAATGCTAATAGAAAGTCTTGCAAATGGGATTTGGATTTGGACCCAAAGTGGGGAAGTCCCTCTCTGCTTCCTTTTGTCACAGGCTTTTGCCTCAAGGCCAAGGGCAGCCAGGACCACCCAACTCTCAGTGTCTGTGTCAGTTTAGCTCCGTCCTAATCTCCCAGCCCTTACCTTCTCACTCACTCCAACCTTCCTGGCTTCACATAACCAAGACTCTGGAGTGAGCAAGTACAGACTCCTCTCCTATATGGGAGCACTCGGGTAACAAATACCTTTTCACCTGGGAAGGAGGGATGTCATCTTGGGGAAGAACCTAGAGTCCTGGTAAGCCCTTGGGGCCATTGCTAAGGGACTCATCTGGCTGTCACAGGAGTTCTGGAAAACCCCTAAAAAGAAAGCATGGAAAAGAGCTCAGCTTTGCTGTAACTGGGATGCAGCATCCTCATCACTCAAAAGAGAAGAGGCTGCAGGAGAGAGTGCAGTCAAGTGGAATGGTTGGAGTATACTTTAGAGAAATTTCGCCAAAAGGGAAAGCAGAGATGATGGTCCCTTTTTAAAATTCCCTACAAGAAAAAAAAAAAATTCTCCAGAACTTAAAACTATTTTAATCAGCTGAAAAACATACATGGGCTTTACAGCTCCAAGACAGCTTGCACAGGCCCCGATAAATGCCTATCGCTCATTTGCATACGCTAACAGCTACACTTTAATCAGCCTCCTAATCCCTGATGGTATTAATGAATTTTTTTATGCTTTTTTTTTTTTTAGTATCATGTTTGCTAATTCAAAAATGATCAGCGGCTTCTGTGTGCCTTTTTTTATGCAGGAAATAATGGGTGAGCTGGGTACTCCTGTTATCCCGCTCTCACAAATAATTAAGACTACAAAGGGTACAAATCAGTTTGAATGCGGTGCACAAAGGCATGGGCTCAGCAAAGGCCTTTCTCTGTTTCTGTTTCTCCCTCCCCCACCCCCTACTTTCTCTCTTTGTATTTGTTCCTTTCCTTTGACAAGAGGTGGTTTCCAAAGACACCTGGACAAGCAAGGAGTTGACTGATCCAAAATATTAATTCCCTGCCTCCCTCCACCCCTTCCCCCATCACCAGGACATGCAAAATGATGTGAGTTTTCATCTCAGAGGGTTTGGATGCCTCTCAAGACTGGTTTTCAAACCACAAACTGCAGTAGAAAGAAAAACAGAACTTTCTGACATGTCACTCCCCTATTTCTCCTCCTCCTTAGTTGTTCACTTTCCCAGTAAGAACCGGCCAGCCCTGGTGCTACCAGGTCCTGATCAGGTAAACAAGGAAAGGATTTCCTCCTGCCCTAGGCCTTGCTCCAGTTTGGCTCACAGCAGACCAGGCCAGCCAGAGACATGAGAGGTGGCAACAGGATCCCAGTGGTTCATGCAGCTATAGCACCTCCAAAATTAGGGTCAAGATTAGACATTTTAGGCCTACCAAAAAAAAGAGAGAGAAAGAGAGAGAGAGCGCCAGTAAATAGTCCTCATGAGGAGTTGAACAAGCCAGCTTAGAAGATGGAAATTCATAAATAAGCCAAATTTTTCTAGCCAGCATGGCTACCTAACAGACAACAGAGTTCCCTAATTTGCATTTTTCATCATCTCAGCCTGCCTGCTCACACTCACTAGTGCTGGACAGGTGAGGGGCCAAAACCTTCAGCCAGAGAAAAAAGAGGAGGTGCCAACCCTGGAGAACCAGCAGCCTGGGTAATGCACTCTCAAATAGTGAATAACTAGCAAGAAAATATAGATACAGTCCAGTGCAGGTACATCTATAAGTAAGCTATATGGCAAATTTACTACATATTTTAACAATAAAAAAATTACTAGATGTAAAAATATAATGTTCGAAGCATCTTAAGATACAGAGTTATTTTGGAAAGGTCAGGGAGGAGTCATGCCATATATATTTTTTTAATTTTTAAATTTTCTCATTCAAGGGAATGTTGGCAAAAGTGATGAGACAACTAAATTTGCAAAGTCCTTTGCATTGTAACAAGGATAAAGCATTGTGTGAGTATATAATGATCATGAAATCAATGGTCTCCTGTTCTCTTTCAGCAGGCAGCTCATCACCTGGCAACCTCTCACTAACTCCATTAGAAAATGGCTTAGAATTCCAGATAGCTGAAAGTTAGAGACACGTTAATTTTCACTTCTTCTCTTTTTTCTTCTAGTTATTTTTAGCAATCCTAGTAGAACATTCTTTGGTACACAGTGGGCACACTGAATAACTCTAGGGTGCCATGACTCTAAAATGCTATTATTGGGAAGCTATTGCTGACATTGAGCTTATCTAATGGTGTGATACCTCCTTTAATTGTATGAATAGGGCTCGTCTATGGAAATAACGATTTTAAATTTACCAGAAACCTAATACATTTTGCAGAGATGGAATTATATTCTACTTTAAAACTCCTGATGATTCAGATAGGCTTTTTCCATCTTCATTCTATTTACCTCAATATCTCTTAACTTGACCCATCTTTAGGCCATTTTAACACCCATTAAGCCACGTATCTATCAATTTTTCAACAGATTAGTGCAGTGTCCATTGTGCCATCCACATTTGGCATCTCAACCAGTAGGTAAGTGGAAAGAAAGGAACACCAGTCATGCTTCTAGTTTGCTCTTCTAGAGGAAAACTTGAGATCTCTGGGGAACATTATTTACCATTTGATTTATTCCCGCTCTATAGACCTTATTTACTTAGGCCATTGTTTCCTTCAACAGCAGTGCTTGAGCCTAACTGCTCATAAGCACCTAAAAACCTTTTTAAAACATAGGTCTGCCATGTAGTGCTCTCAGAAAATCTAACTTAATTAGTCTAGGGTAGGCCACCTAACATTGGTATATTTAAAATCCGACCAGATGATTCTCTTTTTTGTTTGTTTGTTAAGTTTTTATTTTTTCAGTAGGCTTCACACCCAGCACAGAGCCCGTTGCGGGGCTTGAACTCACAACCCTGAGATCAAGACCTGCGTTGAGATCAAGATCCAATGCTTAACCAACTGAACTACCCAGGCATCCCTGAACAGGTGATTATAATGTGTAACCAACCAGTGTTCTACAGAAAGCCAGGCAGGGGGAGCTTGACACCTATATCATTTTCCAGCTGCTAATCAAACATAAAACAACTAAAGAAAGGATCATTATCCTCAAAAGAGAAATGATTAAAATGCCCACCCAACAAATCTCATTGGATTTTTAGTTACATATAGTTCCAAATCCATCATTTTTCTATTTCCAAAAGTATTGGAACTTCTTCAAAGAGGCATTTACAATTTTACTGTTACTACCATGTGCCTATAGGTCACATTCCTCCTGGGAGCCCTCAGCAATAACACAATTTCTATTTATGCTCCATCACATCTAAAAACTAAAGCTCTCTAAAGAAGAGTTGTGCTTCTCTACACCAAATCTTAAGGGCAACTAATGCTGAGCTGCCCAAAGCCTCACTAGAACAAATGCAGGGTCCTTTTTCTCAGTTTTATGGCCCAGAGTTTCTACTCTTTCCCTCATCATTGAAGAGTTATTTCTGGAGGTGGTTCCATAACAGAAGGTCTCATAGAAGGAGATTAGGATCACAGAGAAAAATCATCAGAGTCATCTTTAACTTCACTAAAGTGATCTGTAAGCAGTGAAGGTGGGCACCAAAAGGAGAGAGGTATTTGTGAAAATTCAGTTTTGTTCCTGATCTTTGCCAACACAAAACAAAACCACAACCATTATGGAGGAAGTCTCTTGATGCTGGCAGATGGCTGTCTTTCGGATCTATAGCAGTGTCTGAAAGAGCATCCCTGGTTTGTTAACTTTTAAATATCTGTCAGGGAAAAAACTTGAAGATAAATGCAAATTTTTAAAAATTGGACTAACAGCTCTCCTGAACACATGTGGATAGCTGAGGGGCTGAAGTAAGTCCTGGGGATGACGAATCACAAACACTGCAGAGTATACTATTCTGGATAATGACACAAGCTTGCACTGGGTTTAAGCTTAATTCAAAGCCAAGCCCTGGGTACTCTGTGAAATAAAGCTTTGAAAGAAGCCATTTTCTCCCCAAACACGGGAACTCTCCCAACTTTCCTCTTCAACTGTTTTTTAACATCTTCCTTTAAGAAAGAAGTCATCAGTTGTTTTCATTGTAAACAGTGTTTACAGCTATATATTTTTACTATTCCTTACCTAACATCAAACAAGCCAAAACAACA